>NC_135337.1:10661707-10975582 GCF_023851605.1 Tamandua tetradactyla | reverse complement strand
GGAAATTTTAGGGCAGTAAAATTATACCTTGTGATACTGAAATGGCAGATACATAACATTTGCCAAATATAAAAAATTACACATTTGTCAAAACACAAAAACATGTACAAAGAGTGAATCCTAATGTAAACTGTGGACCTTAGTTACTAATAATGCATTAATATTGGTTCCTCAGTTGTAACACATGTTCCATACCAAAGTGGGAAGGTGAGCAATCTGTATACTTTCTGCTCAACTTCTCTGCAAACCTAAAAACTGCTCTAAGGAATAAGGTCTATTTTTAAAAAAATAAAGAGGCTGTTGACTCTCAGGGGTAGCTTCTTTGAACAACATCTGGCTAGTGGCTTTGGTTATATCCAAGTGGTTTCCCAAAACTATTGCCTTTTCCAATACCACTGTTTTCCCACAAAGCTTAATTCTGCTACCGTTTCTAGAATGCAGAAATTATTGAAGCATAAAAACATAGTGCTCTCCTTCTTCTGGTCTTTCTATATTCAAACGTTAGTCATTCAAACAAATGCTTACTGTGTACCTACTATGTGCAAGAAGAGAGCAGACAGGGTCTAAGCTCATGACCTCTGACCTCACCTCCTACCACTCTTTTCATCCATTCCATATCAAATATGGTGACCTTCCAGCTGTTTCTCAAATATTCTAGGCATGCTACTACCATAGGGTCTTTGCAAAACTAGAACACTCTTTCCCCAAATATCCATTTGACCCCCTCACTTCCTACAGGTCTTTCTTCAGTCACCTTCTCAGTGACACCTCTCCTGGACACTATGCCTAAAACTGAAACCCCTTTTCTCCTTCTCCCCCTTCTGTGCGTCTTTGGTTTTTCCTTAGCACTTTTATCACTACCCAACAAGCCAAACATTTTACATCCTTACCTTTTTTATTGTCTGTTTACCCGACTAGAATTAATTTCCATGAGGGCAGGGATTTCTATTCATGCTACATCCCCATTGCCTAGAACAGTGCCTAGCATATCATAAAGAGTTTAATAAATACTTGTTGACTTGTTGAATAAATTGACAAATGAGAGCATAAAGGGAGGAACTAAAACAAGATGAGTACTCTAAGCATTGGACTGGGTAGTTTTTTACAGTTATCTCCTGTGTGGCAAATATTGTCCCCTTGTTACAGACGAGGAAGGGAGACTTTGTGAGGATAAATAACTTGCCCAAGATGATGAAGTTGGCATGCAGCAGAGCTGATTTTCAAAGTTGCACTTTTCTGGCTCCCTCTGCACTACAATGCTGCCTCCAGAAAGCAATGTCACAATGACTTGAATGGCTACTTCCAGGGTGGGGAGGTTGCTTAGCAGCCAGTCTTAGTTACAAGCTTTATTGTCTTGGGTAAAGGCCTGATAAAAAGGTGGCTATGCTATTATGGAGATAGTGTATGAGAAAACCAGGCTTACTGCAGAGCCCATTGAATATAGGTTTCAGTCCTGAGCTGCTCAGATATCTACAATGTCCATGCCACCTAGCCTACTACCAGAGAACTTCGAGGGCAACAGACTCACGCTATTGCCAAAACGGTTCTTGCAGCCATTCCTTTGGGACTTTCCTAATGGTAATCATGTTCTTAAACTCTAGTACATAGATGGACACTCACTCCTTCAGTACTGGAGTTGAAGGGGAAAGAGGTGGGGCATGGATAGGTTTACATAAGGGTATCCAGAGTGGGGATAGGGGAAGTATCCTGCTCATCAAGCCAGGAGTCTTGGCAAGAGGTGGCCCCCATCCAGATGAAAGGGCACTGTTTTCTGTTTGCATAATGATGTTTTTGGAGCTACTTGCAGTCCTGTGCGTGGAGGTGGTAGACTAGAAGTGCACTGATAAGTGTCAATGACAGGCTAGTCACTCACCATGCAAGGTTTGTCCTCATGTTATCTACTAAATTCTCATGGCAGACCTAGGATTGTTTAGTTCCATTTAACAGAAACCCTAAGGCTTTGGTTACATAATCTTCACAACTTAGCTAGTAAACAATAAACAAGTATTTGGTGAAAAGCAGTTCTGAGGGCTCATCAAAGCCTCTGCTCATTCCTCTAACACAGATGAAAGAAGTTAGTATTGAAGAAAGTTTAGAAGGTGGATTTAGAAAATCTTTCTTCCTTCCCTTTATCTCCCTTCTCTAGACTCATCCATCTTCCAGTAGGATCTCTAGTCTTTAAATCAGGGCTTCTCAACCTTATACAGACCTAAGATCACCTTTGAGTAACAAATTATTTTGTAACACCCTCTTTATTATCCTAAAATTAAATTCATGGATAATTTAATCTACCATGCTTAATTTCACAAACAACCTAATATAATAATATAACTGTAATATAAAGGAGAAAAATAATTCCAAATAAAATAAATATTTCATTATGTAAATGCTCAGATATCATTACTTTAGAAGTTCACAAAGTAGTGAGGGTCTTGCACCATATAGCATATAAAAATAATTTCATACAAGCAGTTTAGGAATATAAAAGAGGAGCATGTTAAGTTACATCAGAACAAAAACTACTGTTACATTTAATAACATTCCAGACTTACTGGTATTTGATAATTGAAAAAAAAAGAAAAAATGCTTTAGTTGAAATAGGGATAACATACTGTAACAAATCATAGACCAGTGAGGTTTAAAAAAAGGGTGAGCATATGAATATGTTATTCTACAAAGTAAGTAAATAATGTTAATATGCTTCTACTAGGGTTACCAAGTTCTTAAAAATAATTTTATTGAAGTTTATCACACATACCAAAAGGGTACCCAAAGGGCCCAAACCATAAGTGAATAGTTTCCTGAAATATTGCAAAGATGAACCCCGCTGAGGAAATGGAACAGCACTAGCACTCCAAAAGGCTTCCTGTACCCTCACAGTTTCCTGCTCTGCCCTCCTCTACAAAGGAATCCCCTGTTACTGACTTCTAATAGCTAGATAAGTTTTGCCTATATATTTTTTTCAACTTTATATAAATGGACTCATCCAATCTGGACTATTTCATTCAACATTGTGAGTTTAATTCATATTATTGCATGCCAGTTTCTTTGCTGCATAGTATTCCTTTATGTGAGTGTTTCACAGTTGATTTTTTTCCATTCTATTGCTAATGAACATTAACAATATTATCCATTATACTACAAACTGGAAACAATTAGCATAATGGATAATATTGCTTTTAATGTCCTTGTACATCTTTTGGTGTACAACTGGATGCATTTCAGCTGAATTAATACCAAGGAGTAGAAATTATGAGTTCATAGGGATGTCTATGCTTAGCTGTAGGACAGACTGCCAAACAGTTTTCCAAGATGATGGTATCAATTTATATTTCCAGCAAAAGTGCATATGTTACTAGAATATAAGGTTTCTCTTTTAAATCCATGAAATACACAACATAGTGAACCCTAAGTTAAACCATGGACTACAGTCAGTAGAATTATTATTAAGATGTACCTCCAACAATTAACAGAAATGTGCTACATCAATGCAAGATGCTGATAATGAGATGGTGTATGGGAAGCCTGTATTTTATGCCTGGTTTTTCTGTAAACCCGTAACATGTTTAATTTTTTAAAAAGTGTATTCAACTATTTTGTAGAGGTCTCTGGTGAAGCCATTTAAGTCTAATTTTCATTGTGAGAAGGCTTTTAACATTTTAAATTAAGGATTCCTTTTAGAATAGTTTTTTTTCTTTTTAGAACAGTTCTGATGCTATTTTCTAAAAATTTATGTTTTATCTTAAAATTGCAAAGTTATTGAATATAAAATGATTTATAATTTCTACTCAATACAAATTTTTCGTACTTGTAGAATCATAATGATACCCCCTTTCTCTTCTTTTATTGGCAGTACATATACTCTTTCATTTTTTCCATAATCATTCTTATCAGGAATTTACCAATTTTGTGTTCTTAAAGAATCAACATTTGGTTTACATTTCTCCATCATATTATTTTTTCCTTTGTAAATATCTATGCATGCCTTACTTATTACCTTCCTTTTACTTTGTTCAATTTAATATTTTTTCTAATCTCTTGAGATGGGTGCTTACATTAATAATTTTTTAGGATTTCTTGCTTTCTAATATATATGCATTTAATGCTTCAATTTTCTATCTAGTCATGGTTTTGGCTATATATAGTATATTTATTTATCATTCACTTAAAATATTTACTAAATTTCTTACCTTTAAATTATTGATATTTTAGCTTATTTTCACTGTTTAGAGAGCATGCACTATGTGACTCAGATTTCAATCCACTGAAATTTATTAACTCTTCCTTTATGGTCCAACAGTCAGGTTTGGTAAATGTTTTATATAACTTAAAATCATGTATTCTGCGGTCAGTGAATGTTCTTAACTTGTCAGTTCAGTCACATTTAACAGTGGTATTGGCCAAATCTTCCAAATCCTTACTTATTTTTGTCTCCACGTTCTTTCAGTTACTGAGAGTTGTATATTAAAATCTCGTATTAGGAATGTGAAATGGTCTCATTTTCATTCAATTCTATCAATTTTTTATTCATATTTACTGAGGCGATATTTTTATATAGATTTATTTAGAAACATTTTGGCTTCTGGGGTATTGTTTTTTTAATTGATTTAAAATATCCCTCTGCCTTTGATAATGCCTCTTGCCTTATTTGTTAGTCTTCAAATGGAAAACTACATTCCATTTTCCATCCTTTTACTTTTCATTCTTTCAGCCCTTAAAAATACTATTGCATTGTTTCCAATTGTTTCTGTTAAAAAGTCAGCTGTCAGGGTTAGTGTGATGCCCCGATACATCCCAGAGCAATCCGGACAGAGAATAAAATAGTATTTGCAAAGTCCACTTGGGGGACCGGGGAGAAAGGAGGAAATACCCATCTTCCCCATCTGGGGAATTCCTGATATTCTCTCAAGCAGTGAGGACAATCAATTCAACAGACTGAGCCCTCAATCTTGAGACTCTCCCCTATGAAGCTTATTCCTGCAAAGGAGAAGCTAAGCCTACTGATAATTATGCCCGAAAGTCATCCCCAGGGAACTTCTTTTGTTGCTCAGATGTGGCCTCTGTCTCTAAGCCAACTTGGCAGGTGAACTCACTGCCCTCTCCCCTACATGGGGCATGACTTTCAGGGGTGCAAACTTCCCTGGCAACGTGGGACCTGACTCCCGGGGATGAGCCGGGACCAAGTGTCGCGGGAACAAGAAAGCCTTCCTGACCAAATAGTCTCAATGGCTGGAAGATTTCAAGCAAAACTGAGAGGTTATCCTGGAGGTTACTCTTATGCATTGTATGGATAGTTCATTTTAGTTTATGTGGTATTGGAGTGGCTGGCGGGGAGTACCTGAAACTGTTGAACTGTGCTCCAGTAGCCTTGATTCTTGAAGGCTTTGTAACTATATAGCTTTTACAATGTGACTGTGCGATTGTGAAAACCTTGTGTCTGATGCTCCTTTTATCCAGGGTATGAACAGATGAGTGAAAAAATAAGGATAAAATAAATAAATAAATAATAGGGGGGATGAACGGTTAAAGAATTGGGTAGATTGAAATACTAATTGTCAATGAGAAGGAGGAGTAAAGAGCATGGGATGTATGAGTTTTTTTCTTTTCTTATTTTATTTCTTTTTCTGGAGTGATGAAATGTTCTAAAAATGATCATGGTGATGAATACATCTATGTCATGATATTGGGAGCCATTGATTGTATAGACTGTATGTGTGTGAAAATTGAAAGTAATATGCCTCTCTCTCTGGCTACTTTCAAGATTTCCTCCGTGTTTCTTGGTTTTCATGTTTCACTATGAAATGCTCAAATGAAGTTCACCTTATATTTACCTTGCTTAGGACTGTAGCATTTGTTTAATCTCTGATTCAGTGTTTTTCAGCATTTCTGAAATTTCTTCAACTCTTACATCTGCTACATTCTCTCTCTCCATTATTTTGGAAGCTCCAAGTACAGTTCCCATCCATATCACGGGGGTTAGGGGCACCACACCTCATGATCTGGAAAATCCACATAAAAACATTTTTTTTCAGGGTTTCAAGAAATTTCCTAGTTGCCTTTTGATTGGTAGACACTGCCTCTCCCATTACTTTTCCATAGCCTGGTTAAAGATTTTTTTTTAACTTTTTCAAACCAGCTTTTGCTGGCCTGAAAATCCATTGGGGTTTCACCTTCATTTTGTTTTAGGGACTCGTAAAAGGACTTAGCCTTTTCTCTTAACAATCCTGCACCCAAAGGAATGTTTTACTTTCTACACGAGAAATGTGGATCTCATAGATTTTGCAGATGCTTGTAGTTGTTGGTATAGCTGCAGCAACAGCTTCCTGGAATTTCCTCTCTTTTCTCTTGGTATGTCTTATGGTTGACTCAATACTCTAAAGGAAGCCAACCACAGCAGCCATTAAAGCATACCTAACTATTTCACTTTTTCCTTCAAGCTCATCCTTTCCTCTGTTTCTTGGGCACATTTTCTGAACCAGTATGAACACTATGCTTGGGACCCAAGATTTTAATAGGGTTTATGGCATTTATATGACACAAGATATTAGAGAAATTCAAGATGTTAAAGTCACTGTGAGACACTCAGCATCCCCAACCCATGCGTAAAATTGCAGTTCTTTTACTAAACATTTAATTTTAAGAAAAATAGTGTAGCTGTCATTTATTTATTAAACACTTAAATACATACTATACAGATAATGTACATGCTAGTACATACATTTTACATATTTATGAGCTATTAAACTTTTAAAGATATCTCTACATTTCTAGCCTTTATGTGTCCTCTGCTGGTCTTCACACATTATCTATGGCTTCCACAAAACCCTTAAATTATTCCCATTTAATTTTTTATGCCAACCCATGATACATTGAAACCGTGATAGGAAAAGTTGCAACGGGATATTTGTACATGTGTATTAGAATTTTCCATTTTTTCTCATCTATCTCATATTCTTTTCCAGATTTTTCTATGCGTCATCTCTCTAAAGTGTCACTATGGATATTTTTTAAATCCATTTTCTATTCAATTCATTCCTTGTTTTTCATCTTTTCTAATCTGCTATTAAACTCATGTATTATGTTCAGTTATGTTACTTCTCATTTCTAAAAATTTTATTTCATTCTATTTTACGATTTCTAAAATTCTCCATCTTGTTACTTAATTTATTGAATATAGTAGTCAGCTTTAATCCTTGCGTTCAACTGATTTTATTAATTCATTTAATTTTTAATGAGACAAAATATATTTAATATATATTTTATATATTAAAATAAAAGTGAATCTACTTTTGCCCATTCAGTAAGACCACTACAATAGAGCAAGTGGTTCCCCAGAATAACCATTCTTATAATAGCATGAGTTTTATAAATTGCACCAGAGATAAATGAGGAAAGAGATACCTGTTTCATAAAGCTGTAATAGGTTGTCACGATAAATATCTAGTGTCCTCTAGATGTTATAACTATAGTTATGAATGTACACGGTGGGAAATGCTGAATTCTTAATGACTTTCTCAATGGTGGCCACAATATAAACTTTGCAACATGTTTCTCCATGCTAAGGACCCACCTACATAGTTCTCTTAATCATGGTTATCATTTATTTATTTATTTATTTTTAAATATTTTTATTGACAATATACAAACACAACCATTCTTAACATACAAGCATTCCATACATGGTGCATATCAGTGGCTCACAACATCATCACATGGTTGTATATTCATTATCATGATCATTTTTTAGAACATTTACATCACTCCAGAAAAAGAAATAAAAAGAACAAAAAAACCTCATACATGCCATATCCCCCTTACCCCTTCCTCTCATTGAGACATGATCATCATTTAAGTATTGGATCCTTGAAAAATCCTTAGAGATACTCAGAATTCTGCATTAGCATCCCCATTCTTTCATTGTATAATACAATGATACAGGGATGCACTTGGCATATACATCTTTGACTACACTAAGTTCAGGTTGGCTTTAAGAAAAAATTGTTAAAGTTGGCATCAATCAAGATGTAGGTGGGTCCAAAGTGTGTTATATTCACAGAAAGAACTGAAAGATTAATAGGGGATTTTTCTTCCCTTGAGAACAATGCGATCTTGCTTTGGCTTTCTTTTTAACCTTTGATCTTTTTCTTCTAACCACTTCATTCAGAAGCCAAGCATTTGCTTCATGATCACATATTTCTATCCTTTCTTTTGTTTCCTATGTTCACTGTGCAAACTTTTTTATTTTTATTAGACAAGTTGTAGGTTTTAAAAAAAAATCATGCAGAAAATAGAGTCCCCTTATACCAACCTATTATTGACACCTTGAGTTAGTGTTTTAGTTTCCGAAGCTTCTTCTAAAAATTCATGCTATAGGTTGGCTTAAACAATGGGAATGAATTAGCATACAGTTTTTTTAATTATTGCTATTTTAATTTTTAATTGGGGAGGTTGTGAGTTTATAGAAAAGTCTTTAAGAATTACAATGCTCCCATTTACAACCCTATTGTTGGCACTTTGCATTAGTGTGGTAAATTTGTTAGAACTGATGAAAACAAATTTTTAATACTGTTAACGCTAGTCCATGGTTTACATTAGGTGTATTTTCCCCATATACCACCCTATTATTACCATCTTTTAATAGTGTTGTATATCTGTTATAATTCATGAAAGGACATTTTTATATTTGTGCTATTAACCAAAGTCCATCATCCATAATAGGGTTTACTATATTATAAGTCCCATGCTTTGTCTTCTAACTTTCCTTCTACTAACATGGATCATCCAAAACTTCCGCTTTCTATCACATTCACAGACATAATTCAACGTTGTTAATTATACTTAGTAATATGCCACCATCACCTCTATCCATTTCCAAAAATTTACTGAATTAGAAATTCTGCATAAATTAAACATCAGATCCTTATTCTCTACCCCATTCTATCTCCTGGTAAACTACATTCTAGATTCTAACTCTATAAGTTTGTTTATTGTAATTAGTTCATATCAGTAATATCATATTTTTTTTTGTTTCTGGCTGATTTTACTCAATATAACATCCTCAAGGTTCATCCTTATTGTCATGTGTGTCAGAACTTCATTCCTTCTTACAGCTGAATAATATTCCATTGTACGTACATACCACATTTTATGTATATGTTCATCGGTTGGTGAACACTTGGGTTCCTTCCGTCTTTAGACAATTTTGAATAATGTCTTCATGAATATCAGTGTGTAAATGTCTGTTCATGTCCTTGCTTTCACTTCTTCTGAGTATATACCTAGCAGCAGGATTGCCAAATCATATGGCATTCTATACTTCGCTTCCTGAAGAACCACTAAATTGCTTTTCACAGTGGCTGCACCATTTTACATTCCCATCAGTGAATGAGAGTTCCTATTCTCCACATCCTCTCTAATACTTGTAGTTTTTTTTTTTTTTTGTAATAGTGGCCATTTTTGTAGGTGTGAAGTGATAAATCATTGTGGTTTTGATTTGCATTTCCCTAATAGCTAGTGATTCTGAAAATCTTCTCATGGACTTTTTAGCCATTTGTCTTTCCTCTTTAAAACTGTCTATTCAAGTCTTTTGCCCATTTTTAATTGGGTTGTTTGTGTTTATTGTTGCATTGTAGGATTTCTTTATGTATTCTGGATATTAAACTCTAATCAGATATGTGGTTTTCAAATATTTTCTCCCACTGAGTAGGTTGCCTTTTCACTTTCTTGACAATGTCATTGAAGCATTAAAGTTTTTAATTTTGAGGAGATACCATTTATCTGTTTCTTCTTTCATTATTTGTGCTCTGAGTGTAAGGTGAGAAATCATTGCCTACCACACGCTCTTGAGGATGCTTCCCTATATTTTATTCTAGGAGTTTTGTGGCCCTAATTCTTATATTTATGTCTTTGATCCATTTTCAGTTAACTTTTGGCTAATGTGTGAGATAGGCACCCTCTTATACTTTTGGAGATGGATATTCAATTCTTCCGGCACCATTTCTTTTTAATATTTTTAAATTGTTAACTATAACGTATATACAAAGAAAATAAAGAAAAAAGTAATGATTTTCAAAGTACACGTCAGCAGGTAGACGCAGAACAGATTTCAGAGTTTGTTATGAGTTACCATCCCACTATTTCAGATTTTTCCTTGTAGCTGGTCCAAAACATTGGAGGCTAGAAGATATTTTTTTTTCTTTTTTGTGAAAAATAACGTATATACAAAAAAGCAGCAAATTTCAAAGCACATTGCAACAATTAGTTGTAGAAATAATTGTTTGGTATGGGCTACAATTCCACCATTTTAGTTTTTCACTTCTAGCTGCTCTAAGTAAGATACTGGAGACTCAAAGAAATATCATCATAATAACCAGCAAGCATACTCATTTGTTAAACTCTCCCTTCTCTGTATAACTTCACCATCACATTTGATCTTTCTCCCACTCTTTAGGGGTATTTGGGCTGTTCCCATTCTAACTTTTTCACCTTGGAAGGGGTTGTCGATAATATGGGGTAGGGAGATGGAATTAGTTGATGTTCTAGAGAGGCTGGGCCCTCTGCATTTCAGGACTCATCTGGTCCAAGGACCCATCTGGAGGTTGTAGATTTCTGGAATGTTACCTTAGTGCATGGAATCTTTGTAGAATCTTGTATAACACCTTAGGTATTCTTTAGGACAGCCAGCACCATTTATTGAAGAGACTATTCCATCCCGGTTGAGTGAACTCATCAGTCTTGTCAAATATCAGTTGGCCATAGATGAGAGGGTCTATTTCTGAACTTGCAATTCAATTCCATTGGCCAATATATCTATCTTTTTCCCAAGACCGTGCTGTTTTCACATGGTAGCTTTGCAGTATGCTTTAAAGCCAGGAAGTGGAGTCCTACAACCTTGCTCTTCTTTTTTCAAGATGTTTTTGGCTATTTGGGAATCTTTGTCCTTCCAAATAAAATTGATGATTGGCTTTTACATTTCTACAAAGCAGACTAATCAAAATTGGAATTTTGATTAGGATACTGATGAAGCTGTAAATCAACTCTGGGTATCTTAACAATATTTAGTCTTCCATTCATGAACAAGGAATGCCCTTTCATTTATTTAGGACTTCTTTGATTTCCTTTAGCAATATTTTTGTAGTTTTCTGTGTACAAGCCATTTACTCCTTGGTTAAATTTATTCCTAGATGTTTGATTCTTTTAATTGTTATTGTAAATGGGATTTTTCTTTATTTCTTCTTCATAGTGATTACTCATAGAAACATTACCATGTAGAACATAGTGTATAGAAACATTACTAATTCTTGCATATTGATCTTGTGTCCTACCACTTTGCTGAAATTGTTTATTAGCTCTATTAGCTTTGTTGTAGATTTTTTGGGTCTTCATATAGGAGCATGTCATTCTGCAAATAGTGAAAGTTTTGCTTCTTCCTTTCACATTTAGATGCCTTTTATTTCTTTTTCTTGTCTACCTGCCCTAGCTAGAACTTCTAGCACACTGTTGAATAACCATGGTGACAGCAGACATTCTTGTCTTGCTCCAGATCTTAAATGGATCACTACTTTCAGTCTTTCACCATTGAGTATGATGTTAGCTGTGTGTTTTTCATATATGCCCTTTATAATGTGGAGGAAGTTTCCTTTTATTCTTATCTTTTGAAGTGTTTTGATCAAGAAAGGATGCTGGATTTTGTCACATGCCTTTTCTGCATCAATCTAGATATCACGTGGTTTTTCCCGTTCAATTTGTTAATGTAGTATATTAAATTAATTGCTTTTCTTGTGTCAAACCACCTTGCATACTTGGGATAAACCCCAATTTACCATGATATATAATTCTTTTAATGTGCTGTTGAGTTTGATTTGCAAGTATTTTCTTGAAGATTTTTGCATCTACACTGATTTTAAAAATTGGTCTATAATTTTCTTTTCTTATAGTATACTTATCTTGCTGTTAGGGTGATATTGACTTCATAGAATTATTTAGGAAATATTCCATCTTCTTCAATTTTTTGGAACAGAATGAACAGGATTGGTATTAATTCTTGGAATGCTTGGTAGAATTCACCTATGAAGCCATGTAGTTATTCCTTGGCTATGTCTGGGGGGAGAATTTTGATAACTGATTCAATCTCTTTACTTGTTATGGATCTGTTGAGGTAACTATTTCTTCTAGAATCAGTATAAGTTGTTCATGTGTTTCTGGGAATTTGTTCCTTTCATCTAAGTTGTCTAACTTTGGGGCATGGAGTTCTTCACAGTATCCTCTTATGAACCCTTTCATTTCTATAAGGGTCAGTAGAAATGTACCCCTCTCATTTCTGATTTTATCCACATCTTCTCTCTTTTTCCTTTGTCAGTCTAGCAAAGTATTTGTCAATCTTATTGATCTTCTCAAAGAACCAACTTTTGTTGTTGCTAATTCTCTCTAGTGCTTTTTATCACCTCAGTTTCATTGATTTCTAATATTTGTTATTTCTTTCCTTCTGCTTGCTTTGGGATTAATTTGCTGTTCTTTCTCTAGTTCCTCCAGGTGTGCACTTAGTTCTTTGATTTAGCTCTTTTTCTTTTTTAAAAAAATTTTTTATTAATTAAAAAAATTTACAAGAAACACAAACATTCCCAACACATACACTCAGCAATTCACAATATCATCACATAGTTGCATATTCATCATCATGATCATTTCCCAGAACATTAGCATCAATTCAGAAAAAGAAATAAAAGGACAACAGAAAAATATAGCAAACAGAAAAAAAAAATTTACAGGCCATACCCCTTACTGATCCCTTTCATTGATCACTAGCATTTCAAACTAAATCTATTTTAACATTTGTTCCCCCTATTATTTATTTTTATTCCATATGTTCCTCTCATCTGTTGACAAGGTAGATAAAAGGAGCATCAGACACAAGGTTTTCACAATCACACAGTCACATTGTGAAAGCTATATCATTATACAATCATCATCAAGAAACATGGCTACTGGAACACAGCTCCACATTTTCATGCAGTTCTCTCCAGCCTCTCCATTACATCTTGGATAACAAGGTGATATCTACTTAATGCATAAGAATAACCTCCAGGATAATCTGTCGACTCTGCTTGGAATCTCTCAGCCATTGACACTTTGTCTCATTTCACTCTTCCCCCTTTTGGTCGAGAAGGTTTCCTCAATCCCTTGATGCTGGGTGTCAGCTCATTCTAGAGTTTTTCTCAATCCCTTGATGCTGAATCTCAGCTCATTCTGGGATTTCTGTTCCATGCTGCCAGGAATGTCCACACCCCTGTAGTCATGTCCCATGTAGACAGCGGGAGGATGGTGAGTCTGCTTGCTGTGTTGGCTGGAGAGAGGGGCCACATCTGAGCAACAAAAGAGATTCTCTTGGGGGTGACTCTTAGGCTTAATTTTAAGTAGGCTTGACCTATCCTCTGTGGGGTTAAGTTTCATATGAACAAACCCCAAGACTGGGGGCTCAGCCTATAGGTTTGGTTGTCCACACTGCTTGTGAGAATATCAAGAATTCAACTTGGGGAAGTTGAATTTTCCCCCGTTCTCACCATTCCCCGAAGGGGACTTTGCAAATACTTTTCCACTCACTGATCAAATCACTCTGGGATTCATCAGGGCATCACCTGGACAAACCAACAAAATCTCATGTCCTATACAAAGTTCCATGTACTTAAGGTGTTCAATAAACTATCTACATAAGTTATATTAGGAGATGCACTAGTCAAAGTATAGATTTGTACCAAATAAACATTTTTTGCTTTAGTCTCACACATTAGTTGAAATTTTAAAATATTAAGTACCATATATTTTCAGCACACTGCAGTAATGACATTCTTTTGTTCTTCCTCATGCAAAAACATGTTTTAAACTTGTACATTTAGTCACTATCATTATACACTCTAGGCATTCCTAGATTACACCATCTCAATCTTTATCGTCTATCTTTCTTTGTGATTTCATTTATGCCCCAGCCCTCCTCCCTCTATCATTCTCGTATGCAGCTTCATTCAGTGTTTTAACATAATTGTATTACAGTTAGGTAATATTGTGCTGTCCATTTCTGGGTTTTTATATTCTGTCCTGTTGCACAATCTGTATCCCTTCAGCTCCAATAACCCAATATCTTACCCTATTTCTATTTCCCGATGGTCTCTGTTACCAAGGAAATATTCCAAGTTTATTCACTAATGTTCAGTTCATATCAGTGAGACCATACAGTATTTGTCCTTTTGTTTCTGGCTAATCACACTCAGCCTAATGTCCTTAAGGTCCATTCATGCTGTTACATACTTCATAAGTTTATTCTGTCTTACAGCTGCATAGTATTCCATCTTATGTAAATGTCACAGTTTGTTTAGCCAACTGTCTGTTGATGGACATTTTGGCTGTTTCCATCTCTTGGTAATTGTTAATAGTGCTGCTATAAACATTGGTGTGTAAGTGTCCATTTGTGTCCTTGGCCTCGTGTCCTTTGAGTAGAGACAGCATATAGATGGGTCCTGTTTTTTAATCCATTCTGCCAGACTATGTCTTTTGATTGGAGAGTTTAATCCATTAACATTCAGTGTTATTACTGCAAGAGTAGTACTTTCTTCTACTATTTTGCCTTCTGGATTTTATATGTCATATCTAATTTTCCTTCTTTTTACCTTTACTCATAGTCTTCCTTTCTACACTCTTCTCCACACCTCTCTCTTCTGTCCTTGTATCTGTCTCTAGTGTTCCCTTTAGTATTTCTTGCAGAGCTGGTCTCTTGGTCACAAATTCTCTCAGTGATTTTTTGTTTGAAAATGTTTTAATTTCTCCCTCATTTTTGAAGGACAGTTTTGCTGGATATAGAATTCTTGGTTGGCAGTTTTTCTCTTTTAATAATTTAAATATATTATCCCACTGTCTTCTCGCCTCCATGGTTTCTGCTGAGAGATCTGCACATAGTCTTATTGGGCTTCCCTTGTATGTGATGGATTGCTTTTCTCTTGCTGCTTTCAAGATCCTCTCTTTCTCTTTGACCTCTGACATTCGGATTATTGAATGTCTTGGAGTATGTCTATTTGGATCTATTCTCTTTGGGGTGCGCTGCACTTCTTGGATCTGTAATTTTAAGTCTTTCATAAGAGTTGGGAAATTTTCAGTGATAATTTCCTCCATTAGTTTTTCTCCTCCTTTTCCCTTCTCTTCTCCTTCTGGGACACCCACAACATGTATATTCACGCACTTCATACTGTCTTTCAATTCCCTGAGTGCCTGCTCATACTTTTCCATTTTTTTCCCTATAGTTTCTGTTTCTTGTCGGATTTGAGATGTTCCATCCTCCAGTTCAGAAATCCTATGTTCTGCCTCTTGAAATCTACCATTGTAGGTTTCCATTGTTTTTTCATCGCTTCTACTGTGTCTTTCATTCCCATAAGTTCTGTGATTTGTTTTTTCAGACTTTCAGTTTCTTCTTTTTGTTCTTTCCTTGCCTTCTTCATATCCTCCCTCAATTCATTGATTTGGTTTTTGATGAGGTTTTCCATGTCTGTTCATACATTCTGAATTAATTGTTTCAGCTCCTGTATGTCATTTGAATTGTTGGTTTGTTCCTTTGACTGGGCCATATCTTCAATTTTCCTAGTGTGATTCGTTATTTTTTGCTGGCATCTAGGCATTTAATTACCTTAATTAGTTTATTCTGGAGATTGCTTTCACTTCTTTTATCTAGGGTTTTCTTGCTGGATGAATTTGTTGTCTATCTGTTCTTTGATCTTCTGTTCAGCTTTATCTGGACCTTTAGCTTAAATTTTGTTTAACAGAGGAGAATTTTTCAGTTCTTGTCTGCTTGTCTCTTGCCCTGCTTGTGTGGTGCCTTTCCCTCACACACACTTAGGAGGGTCTACTTAGATATTATATACCCCAGCCAGATTTTCCCAGACCAAACTGGCCTCTTATCAGGAGGAAAGAGTCACCTGCATCAGTTTTCCCTGAGAGTGAGACCCAGAAGGTTGAAAGACTTTCCTGTGAAGTCTCTGGACTCTGTTTTTCTTATCTTGCCCAGTATGTGGTGCTTGTCTGACTGCAGGTCCCACCAGCATAAGATGATGTGGTACCTTTAACTTTGGCAGACTCTCCCTGCTGGGGGCATGGTGGAGACAGAGGAGAGGTTGTAGGCTGGTTTTAATGGCTTCAAATTACCAAGTCCTGGTGTCTGAATTCTTTGATGGAGGGATTCCACCTGGGTGGGGCTTCACCCCTCCCCTGGGGAAGGCACAAACTCCAGATAAGCCCCCAAAAGAGCTCACTTCTGCCTATGCCTGGGGCAGTTGCAGTCTGAAAAGTCCTGCCACTGTATCCAGAGGCAGTCAAGCCTTTGTAGATACACAGCCACAAAAACCTCTGTTTCCTTCTTTTTTTTCCCCCCTTTTCCTATTGGTCCTGCCCCCCTGGCGCCCGGGCAAAAATGAGCAATCTCCACTTTGATCAGGTTCACCTAAGCTGGGGGCCTATTCTTAGTAGTGAGAATTTGTTAATTAGTTCCTCAATTGGCGTTTGATTGTGCCCAATCCCTGCTGCTGGTAAAGCCCTTTCCTTTCCCCTCTCGCAAGCGGCCTGTGGGGGAGGGGCGCTGGCTGCTGCAGCTCTGGTAACTCATGGTTCTGGTGGGTGCTGGCAGCCAGTCCAGCTGGTCCAGACTGGGATATGCTGTGTGTCTGGTCACTGACGTGGCCCCAGGGTCTGTTCTGTACTGTTTTGGTTATTTAGTAGTTGTTCTGGAGGATGAACTAAAATGTGCATGTTGTTAAGCCACCATCTTGACCCGGAAGTCTTTTTCTTTTTTAATGTAAGCTTTTAGGGCTATAAATTTCCCTCTCAGCTCTGCCTTTGCTATATCCTATAAGCTGTGATATGCTGTGTCTTTGTTTTCATTTATCTTTAGATATTTACTATTTTCTCTTGCTTTTATTATTTGACCCACTGATTGTTTAAGAGTGTTTTTTAATTTTCAAGTATTTGTTAATTTTCCAGTTTTCCAACCATTACCGATTTCCAGCTTCATTCCATTATGGTCAGAGAAACTGTGTAATTACAATCTTTTAAAATTTATTGAGACTTATTTTGTGACCCAATATGTAGTCTATCCTAGAGAATTTTCCATGTTCACTCAAGAAGAATATGTATCCCATTGTTTGGGGATGCAATGTTCTCTATGTGTCTGTTAAGTTTAGTTCGCTTGTCATATTATTCAAATTCTGTTTCTTACTGATCCTCTGTCTAACTATTGATGAGAGTGGTGTATTGCAGTTTGCAACTATTGTAGAGACATCTGTTTTTCCATTTCAGTTTGCCAGTGTTTGCTCTGGGTATTTTGTGGCACTCTGATTAGGTACATAAATATTATAATTGTTATTTCACCTTGGAGGAATTTATTAATATATAGTGTCCAGTGTCTCTTATAAAAGTTTTGCATTTAAATTCTATTTTGTCTGATATTAATGAAGTTACCCCAGCTCTTTTTTTGTTACTGTTTGCATGGAATATCTTTTTCCAATCATTCACTTTCAACCCATTTGTTTGTTTCCTTGGATCTAAAAAAAAGGTGAGTTTCTTGCAGACAGCATATAGATGGATCATACTTTTTAAAACTCCATTCTGCCAATATGTGTTTTTTTATTGGTTTACTCGATGAACATTCCATGTTATTACAGTAAATGATACTTCAATCCTTTTATCTTTTGGTTTTTATATGTCATATAGGACTTTTGCCTCTCTTTTTAACCTTTTAGTTACCCTTACTATATCCTTCATTTCTATACTTTCCTCCAAGCCTCTCTCTCCTGCCTTTTCCTTTCACCCTGCAGAACTCCCTTTAGTATTTCTTGTAGGGCAGGTCTTTTGTTCATGAACTCTCTGTTTCTGTTTATCCATGAATATTTTAAACTCTCCCATTTTTCTTCTTTTGTTTTTTGCATTGTGCCCTTCTTTCCCATTAGTTCTGTTATGTTTCTCTTCATACTTTCGAATTGTTCTTTGTACCCGTGCCTTGTTAATATCCCTTATATTTTTAACTATATTTTCCTTAGCACCTTTCATAGATTTAGATTTGTTTGGACATCTTTTATTAGTTGTTCCAAATTATGTGTCTCCTCTGAAGCTTTAATTGTTCCTTTGGCTGGGTCGTATCTTCTTGTTTCTTAGTATGACTTGTAATTTTTTTGCTGATGCCCAGGCATCTGATTATCTTGATGTGTTTACTTTGAAAGTCAGTTTCTCTCTGTTACCTAGGGTTTTATTGTTGATTGACTTTGTGTTAAGGCTCTCTTTTTTTTTGACATTTGGTTCAACTTATTCTAGGCCTTTAGAATTGCCATGTTTAATTGATCAGATTTTTCAGCTCTTCTTCATCTGATTCTTGCCCAGGTAGGGTTGTGGCACAAGTTTTAAGATTGCACTACTTGTGCAGTTGTTTCACCCCCAGGAGGGAAGCTTCCTTTTCTCTGTTCCTTCTCTGGAAATCTTAATCTCTACTCTTTGTTCTGGTTTTGTCTCTATATTTTGTTTTGTTTTGTTTATTCTCCTTTCATTGCCTTTAGTTGCTTTTGCCTGAAGGATGAATTCTGGAAGGGTTACCCCAGAGACAAGTCTGTATTTCCCACCCAAAACAGGTCAGAGACCCACAAAGGTGGCATAGAACTGTTCTAAAGAGCCTCGGGTAGATGGTCAGGAAAGATGTCAAAAAAACTTTTTGATCGCTCCCTAAAGCTCCACTTCCCTGGCGTGCCCAGCAGATGGCACTCTTCAGCAAATCTTTCCACTCAGCCCTAATGGGACTGCATCTTTGGACTTCCACTGATTTCACCCCTGTCAGGGTCAGCGTTGAAAAAACGGCATCTGTGAAGGTCTCTGTCTAGGGTTAACTAAAGCCATGTTCAAAACTGGGACCAAGCAATCCCAAATTACTGATCTTCTAGAGAAGATGGCAGAGTAAGAAGCTCCAGTGCTCATTCGCCCTCCAAAAACAGCTAGTGGATGGGCAGAAGCTCTGAGACTGTTCTGAGTCTCTGGAGAGCAGGGGGGCGGCAAGGGAAGAGTGGATGAAGAGGCACACTTTGTAAAGGACTGAGAGCAGCTGGGAGGAAAAATGTGAGAGGATCCTATGGTGGCCCATGACAAACTCTGGTATCTATCCTGTAACCACTTTTTGAAGATTGATTTGAAAACTATTGCTTTTTTATTTCTTTGTTTTGCATATATGTTATACTATACAATAAAAAACTTAAAAAAAATAGAATGGGGATGTAAGGTAGTACACCTTGAAGTATTTTATTAATGTTTAATTTTGATTAGAAGAACTGCTATGAGATTCTAAGATTTTAAAATGTGTATTTAAATGTTTGTGACTTCAATTAAAGGTAATAAATTTGTGATGATTTACAAAAAAAAAAAAAAAAGACCCATCCTGAATGAAGTGGGTCACACTTTTAACTGAAGTAGCATCATCAAAATTTCCTATTTATAATGGGTTTACACCCACAGGAATGGATTAAATTTAAGAACATGTTTTGATGGGATCTATATATAGTTTCAAGCCACTACAGCTAGTGTGGTATATATGTTACAATTAATGATAGGATATTTTTATAATTGTACTATTAGCTATAGTCCATCATTTTCATTAGAGTTCATTGTATGTGTTGTAGAGTCAGAAGTTTTTTTGTTTGTTTGTTTTAACTTTGTTCAATACCACATACACAACCTAAAATTTCCCCCTTTTAATCACATTGAAATACATAATTCAGTGCTGTTAATTATGTTCACAGTGTTGTGCTACCAACACCACCATCCATTACCAAAACTTTTCCATCGGCTCAATAGAAACTCTGAAAAATTTAAGAATTAACTCGCCATTTCCTATCACTACTTTGTCCTCTGGTAACCTATATTCTAGTTTCTGACTCTGTTATCCTTTTTCAAAATACAAAGAAGGGTCAGTCATAGGATAAATGCTCCCATTTCCATAGGGAGAAATTGGAAGGAAAACAGTGTTCATCAGACCCAAACAGTTAAAAAAAAAACTGAGGCCATATTTCATTAGAGTTCCAGGTCTGTAAGTCATCTACAGAATGATATTTCTTCCTCAGGTCTTCAGAGAACAGCAGTCCTATCCTTTCCAAGGGTTTGCATAGTGGCCCTGCTCTCTCCAAACTCTGGGATGAGGGCTCCAATATCTCCAAACACTGAGAAAACTTTATGTTCTCAGGCCCACCATCCTCAAGCATCTTGGATGGCAGCCAGACTCCCTGTCATGTCTGGGGTACAGGTCCCATCCCCTCAGAATAGTGGGGTGATGACCAAGCTTCTTCAAATCCCCTGGGAATGTGCTCTGCCCTCTCTAAAGCCTGGAACAGCCTCTTCCTGAATAGCAGGGAAGAAGGCCTCCTCTCCTCAAATTCCAGGGCAAACTCACCCTTTCCATGTGCACAGGTGGGTCCACTCTCCTGGTCCAATTCTGTCAGCTCCAGAACTTATTGTTCTTTCAATCTGTCCCTTTTAGTCCAGGCTGGCAGTTGTTCCATTCATACAGATATCACAAAAACTCATTGGCTTTGCATGCAGTGCACAGGGTTCCCAAAATTCAGATGATAGAACTTTCCACAAATCCTTTCTTGGGTAGCTGAATTTCCAAGATTGATTTGGACTGAAATAACTGACTCCAGGTTTTGTTAAATCCTCCATAGGGAACTTTTCTCTAGGAACTTGTTTTCCAAATTCTCAGAAATTTCCAAACCATCAATTTCTGGTTTCTTTGTTCTAGGAGTTTAGTTTTCAGCCCATCCCTTTCCTCTTGCATTTTATTACAACTACAAGAAGAAGTCACACCATACTTTCTGCATTTAATTTGGAAATCTCTTCGATTAAGTATCCAAGCTCATTGCTTTCAAATTCTACCTTCCATCTGACATCAGGACTCAATTTTCCAAATTCTCTGCCACTTTAAAACAAGGGTTGCCTTTCTTCCAGTTTGCAATGACATGTTCATTATTTCTGTCTAACACCTCATAGGAAGTAAGTACATTTAGCACTTATATTTCTACCAAGACTCTCTTCAAAGAAATCTATACCTTTTCTAACAAGCATCTCACAATTCTTCCAGAATCATACCCTTTTCTATTTATAAAGCTGTTTTAGCATTTTTGATATTTGCAAATTGCAGCACCCCACTTCTGGTACCAAAATCTGTTTCAGTGTGCTAATGCTGCCAGAATGCAATATACCAGGAATGGTCTGGCTTTTACAACAGCAACTTACTAGTTGCAAATTTACAGTTCTAAGGCCATAAAAATGTCCCAATTAAGACATCAATAAGATGATATCTTATCTGAAGAAAGGCTGCTGGCATCTGGGGTTCCTCTGTCAGATAACAGGGCATATGGCTGATGTCTTCTGGTCCTTTGTGTCTATTTTTTTTTTCTTACAGCTCTAGCTCTGGTGGCTTCCTCTGTGGATGATCTTTTAGCATCTCTGGGGCTTCTTACTCTCTAACCTATCTTCAAACGTCTCTGGGTATTTCTCTCTCAACTCTCTTTGGGGACTTTTTGTCTCTAAGTTCTCTTGGCAATTTCTGTCTTTTCTCCTCATAAAAGACTCCAGTAATGGATTAAGACCCACCTTGAATTGGGTGGATTATATCTCAATTTGAATTAGTCAAATAGTCAAAAGTTGCCACCCACAATAGGTATGCACCCACAGAAATTGATTAAAAGAACATGGTCTTTTCTAGAACATAAAGCAGCTTCCAACCAGCACACTAGTGTATAAAAACACTACTGACTTTTGCTTGTTCATCTTGTACTCTGCTACTCTGCTGAATTCATTTATAGTTCCAGGACTTTGTTGTGTATTCTCAGGATTTTCCACGTGTTAGTATGCAAGCTGCCAGAATATGACATACTAGAACTGGAATGGCTTTTTAAAAGGGGAATTTAATAAGATGCAAGTTTACACTTCTAAACCTATAAAATTATACAAATCAAGACACCCTAGGGAAGGATAATTAACTCAAGGAAGGCCAGTGGGTCAGGAACACCTCTGTCAGTTGGATAAGTCATGTGGCTGGCATCTGCTGATCCCTTGCTCTTGGGTTCCATTGCTTTCAGCCTCTGTTCCTGTAGCAGTTCAGCACTTTGCTTCTCCAAGCCTGACTTTCATCTCTTGGCTTCCTTGGCTCAAGGGTTAGGAACAAAGAGGAAATTAGATCAGAGAAAGAAGCTAAGGTTAGATTAGGTAAATCTTGTAGGCCAAGGAGATTATTGTAAATGCTTGGCTTCCTTTGGCATTCTCATGACAATATCTGTTAGGCTCCAAGCATCTCCAGACATCCATGTCTTTGTTCTCCAAGTGTCAGCATCTGTGTCAGTTCTGCTCTGAAGTTTCTGTCAGCTCTGACATTTCTAACTCTCTCCAAAATGTTTTCTCTTTTAAAGGATTTCAGTAAACTGCCATGTCCCACATCTCCATCTAATCAAAAGTCTCACCCACAATTGGGCACGTCACATATCCATGGAGATAATCTAATCAAATTTCCACCTATAATATTCCACAATTTTAGGTTTTTATTTCTAGCTACTCTAAGTTACTGGAGACTAAAAGAAATATCAATATTCTGATTCATCACTCATACTCATTTGTTAAACCCGACCTTCTCTGTATAACTGCCACCAAATGATTACCTTTAACACAGGTCTTTCTTTATGCTACTCTGAAATACTATCTACTGTCCTTTCTTTTCAGTCTGAGGAGCTCCCTTTAGCATTGCCTTTAGGGTGCATTTGATGGTGATGCACTTACTCAGCGTTAGTTTATCTGGGTATGTCTTAATCTCCCTCTCACTTTTGTAAGAAAATCTTGCTTGATATAAAATTCTTGGTAGATGTTTTAGTTTGTTAAATGCTGCTGGAATGCAATATACCAGAAATCGAATGGCTTTAAAAAGGGAATTTATTAAGTTACACGTTTCCAGTCCTAAGGCCACAAAAATGTCCAAACTAAGGTATCCAGAGAAAGATGTTTTGACTTAATAAAGGCCAATATCTGTCACATGGGAAGGCATGTGGTTGTCATCTGCTGGACCTTGTTCCTGGTTCCATCACTTCCAGAATCCGAGGCCAGTGTTTTTTCTCCAAGTGTCTTTGGGCCTTCACTTAGCTGCACTGAGGCAAAACTCTGGTTTCTGGCTTGCTTAGCTTCTCCTGGGAAGGCACATGGTGATGTCTTGCTGGGTTGTGCATCTTGAAACATCCATGTCCAG
The DNA here is from genome assembly GCF_023851605.1 of Tamandua tetradactyla. NCBI lineage: Eukaryota > Metazoa > Chordata > Mammalia > Pilosa > Myrmecophagidae > Tamandua > Tamandua tetradactyla. The sequence goes on along the minus strand of NC_135337.1, from coordinate 10,952,289 downwards.
GCATCCATTCTGTCAGCACTTCAAGCATCTCCAAATGTCTGTCTCTGTCAGCTCTGAAGCAACAGTGTTTTCTCCAAAATGTCTCCTCTTTTAAAGGACTCCAGTAAACCAAATAAGACCCACCTTGATTGGGTGGAGTCATATCTCCCTCTAATCAAAAGACCACTCCCACAATTGAGTAAGTCAGTCTCCATGGAAGCAATCTAATCAAAGGTTTCCAACCTAAAATATTGCATCAGGATTAAAGGGCATGGCTTTTCTGGAGTACAACACTTTCAAACCAGCTTGGTAGACAGCTGTGTTCTTTCAGAAGGTTAAGTATTTCACCCCACTGCCTCCTTGCCTTTGTGGTTTCTGATAAATTGGCCTTCAGTTGAATTGGACCTCCCTTGTACATAACATGTTGCTTTTCTCTTGCTGTTTTTAGAACTCTCTCCTTGTCCTTTTACATTTGATATATGATCAATAAGTGATAATCATGTTATACCTCATGTTTATCCTGTTTCATGTTCTCTGGGCTTCTTTGATGTATATATTCATGCCTGTTGCTAGATTTTGTGAATTGTCTGTCATTATCTCCTTGAAAATTCCTTTTCCCCCTTTTTCTCTTTCTCCTTCTGGGACTCCCATAATGTACACATTGGTATACTTTGATGGTGTCCCAGAGTTGTCTTGAGCTATTTTCACTTTTTATAATTCTTTTTCCTATCCTGTTTTCAATCTGACTCATTTCAAGTGTTTTGTCTTCAAGTTCACTGATTTTTCTTCTTCCAACTCCATCTACTCTTAAAACTCTTCTAGGAATTTTTTTCATTTCTGCGTTTGGTCTTCAACTCCCGTTGTTCAGTTTGGTACCGTTATAAAATATCTCTCTTTACTGACATTCTCGTATTGTTCATTCATTGTTTTCTTGATATCTTTTAGGTCCTTTCCTATATTTTTCTTCATCTCCTTGAGCACTTTTACGGTCAGTTCTTTAAAAGTATGTTCAACTTGTCCACATTCTGGTCTTGTTTGTTGGTGTTTTCTGGATTTTACTTTCTTTTTTTGGATAGGCCATTTGCTATTTCATTGTTTGTCTGTTTGTTTGTACGCTTTCGTCGCTCACTATACATTTCAGTATTTAAAAATATTATCCCTAGGATTTATTCTCTGAGATGCCTGCTTCTTGATTTCATAACCAGCTGGTGACAAGAAAGAGATTTTGCTGAATTTCAGTGCTCCTTTTAGGAAGTTCTTCCCAAGATGAATAGGGTTACTTGTCCTTCTGGATCTGAGTTTTTCCTGGGCTTTGGCCTGTTAGTTGTTCTGTGTTTCTCCTATTACCAGGAGTTTGGTTGTCCTCCTTGTGCTGGTTTGAAAGCATTATGTACCCCAGAAAAGCCATGTTTTAATCGTGGTCCAAACTTGTGGCAGCAGCCATTTCTTTTGATCTTGATTCAATACTGTAGGTGGAAATTTTGATTAGAATATATCCACAGAGATATGATGTGTCACACCAGTTGTTGATGTGACCTATGATTATACGGAGATGTGATTCCGTCTCATGAAGCAGACCACCTTTTCCTGAGTGTTTGAAGACAGCAAGTTTTGCTCCTTACTGTCTGCCTGGATAGTTTATTACACTCTTCTTCTTGTCTCAAGACCCATTCCAGGTGGGTCTTAATTCGTTTACTGGAATCCTTTAAAAGAGGAATCATTTTGGGGAGAGTCAGAAATGACAGAACTGATAGAAACTTCAGAACAAAACTGACACAGATGCTGACACTTGGAGAAGAGAGACACGGATGTTTGGAGTCCAGCAGACATTGTCATGAGGTATTAAGCAAGCCAGAATCTGTAGAGAGCCAAGGGAAGCGAAGAGATGAAAGCCAGACTTGGAGAAGCAAAGTGAGGAACCCCCACAAGAACAGAGGCTGAAGGCATTGGAGCCCAAGAGCAAGGAACCATCAGATGCCAGCCATATAACTATCCAGCTAACAGAGGTGTTCCTGACCCATCAGCCTTTCTTGAATTAAGATATACTTCCCTGGATGCCTTAGTCTGGACAACTGCATAGGCTTAGAACTAACTGTATACCTGTAACTTATTAAATTTCCCTTTTTAAAAGTCATTCCAGTTTTGATATATCACGTTTACCTTGCAAACTAAAACACTCTATTTCTCATGAAACAGACCGCCTTTTCCTGGGTGTTTGAAGACAGCAAGCTTTGCCCCTTACTATCTGCCTGGGTAGTTTATTACACTCTTCTTCTTGTTGTCTCAAGCTGTTTTTGCCGAGAGGGCAAATCTGGGTGGGAGAAGGCACGCTGGAGAAGATTTTCCCAAGTTTGTCTTCCCGCACTGTGGTAGTTAGATTCAGTTGTCAACTTGGCCAGGTGAAGATGCCTAGTTATATTGCTGTGGACATGAGCCAATGGCATGTGACCCTCATCTGTTCCTGATTACATCTCCAGTCGGCTAGGAGGCATGCCTGCTGCAATGAATGATGTTTGACTTAATTGGCTGGTGCTTAAATGAGAGAGCTCAATATAGCACAGCCCAAGCAGCTCAGCATTCCTCATCTCAGCACTCGCAACTCATCCCCGGCCTTTGGAGATGCAGAAAGAAATCACCCCGGGGAAAGTTGTTGGAACCCAGAGGCCCAGAGAGAAGACCAGCAGAGATCGCCCTGTGCCTTCCCACGTAAGAAAGAACCTCAGCTGCCTTTCTTCTGAAGAACTAAACGAAATAAATCCCCCTTTATTAAAAGCCAATCCATCTCTGGTGTGTTGCATTCCAGCAGCTAGCAAACTAGAACACTAGCTAAAACAAACCAAGTGACATCTGAAGGGAGCACAAGCCTGCTCAAAAGTGTCCTGGGAAGGGGATCAGAAAGGGTGCCAAGAGTCTTTTCCATGGCTCCCTTAAGCTGAGCTCTCTTGGTCTTCCCAGCAAAGGCAGCCCTTCAATGAACTATTTTCCACAGCCTTAAGTAAGCATAGGATCTTTAAGTTTCCTCTACCACTGCCTTTGTTCTTGGTGGGTTGAAACAATAGCTGCCTTCAGAGGTGGTCCCTGGTGATCCAAAATCACTAATCAAAAGCCGTGATCAGCTATGCCTATCCCTGATCTTGGGGAAGAGGGTTTTTGTGTTCCTTTCTGCCACCAGCCAGTTACCCAGAATTAGCATCCTACCCCGGGAGTGGGGGATGGGCACCAGTAGCTGCCACAGAAGACTGCAAGTTACTGTTCTTTTCTGTAATTGACCTGCCTCTTCCCCCCCTTTACCCTGGATGCTGGGTACTATTATTCTACCTCTGGGATTTCAAAATAGTTGTTTCAAGTAGGTGTTGTTTGTTCAATAGTTGTTCCGGTGGAAGGACTAAATTCTTGAGCTCCCTACTTCGTCATCTTCCCATAACCCTCCTGCAATTATGTTTTAAGGAGGCAGAATGCCTGGAGTAAATTATACAATAATTTAAAGACCATATACCTTTATTCCATTTAAGCATTGTTTCTCATAACATCCTTCTATATTACTAGGCTTCTTGCATTCTTGTAAAAGATTTCTTCTATGTTTATTATTGTTTTCGGCTTGCTAAAGCTTCCAGAATGCAATATACCAGAAATAGAGTGGCTTTTATGAAGGTAATTTATCAAGTTGAACCTTACATTTTAAAGCTATAAAAATATACAAACTAAGGCATCCAGAAAAGAATACTTTGACTCCAGAAAGGCCGATGGGTCCGGAACATCTCTGTCAGGCACGTGACTGGCATCTGCTGGTCCTCTGGCTTCTGGTTTCACAAAGCTTCAGCTTCGGAGGCCAGTGGGTTCCTCTCGAAGTGTATGGACCTTCACTCAGTTCCTCCAGGTCCCAAGTCTGGGTTCTGGCTTACTTAGCCAGAACATGGCAACACCTGCTGGGCTCTGCATCTCCAAATATCCATGCCTGGGCATCTGTATCAGTTCTGAAGTAGCTGTTCTTCATGTGTCTGCATCTGAGGTTTCTCCGAAATGTCCCCCCTTTTAAAAGACTCCAGTAAACTAGTCAAGACACACCTTAAATGGGTGGAGTCACAGGGGAATGATAGGGAAATTGAAGAGGCAACTTGATTGGAAGGGCTTAAGGGAAAGGAAAAATGAGCCCGAGACGGGCCTACCACGGAAACTATCCATCCCCCCAATTGCTCCTCTCTGGGCGTTGCCAAAAGAGCCCACAAAAGCAGTCACTGCAGAGACTGCATTTTCCTGCTTCCTTGTTCCTAGTAGCCCATGCTTCTGGGCATTCTAACTCCCAGTGTCCCTCCCTCCACAGCAATTCCTTCCCCATAGCCCAGTTTCCAGAGCCCTTCAGTCCAATTCATCACCCCAGCAGCTCCCAGAGGCGCCACTCCAGTTATCCCTCTATCCCCAGACCCGCCGCAGGTAAGCATGACTGAGTTCCCGCAGGTCGTGGAGTCCGGGACGCCGCACTGGCTGCGCAGCCGCACTCCGGGCCCACCCCCGCGGGGAGCTCGCCAGCGTCAGGGGGCGTTGGGTTCCCTTGGCAACGCAGTACACAGAGCTAGCCCGGGCTGTTAGCGCGATGTGCTTCGGCAAGGCGGGTGAGGAGGGAAGAGCAGTCACGAGTAGAGGGCAGGGGGAAGAGGAAGGCCAGCAGTGGGGAGGTTGGGAAAGCTCAAGGGGGAGGGATGTAGTTCGCCCCCGTCCGTGGCGTTTGGCCTGGTTTTGGTAAGCAGCGCGTTTAGGTCCAGCCCTGTGCACCGCCTCCCCCCACCCAACCCCGGCTTCCTACCGCTCCGGAAGACTGCAGAGCCTCTCTTCACGTGGAGTTTCTCCTCTTTCTTGGTCTTCAGAGACGCTGATCAACTGCTCTTTTGGAACATGTCAACAGAGGAAACTCTTTCCTCACCACCACCCCCCAAACTTATTGGGGAACAAGTTTCTACCTCTTAGGGGAGCTCCCTGCAGAGGACCGGGGTGTTACATCACAGAAGATGTGAGTATTCATCTCCCCTTAGGTAGATCTTAATTCCCGGATTATCTAAGGGTACCCAGAAAAACTCTACTGGATTTGTGAGCCAGAAATTCTAGGACCGCTGCTTACCCCTTTCCGCCCCTGACAAATGTGAGCCTTTGCCTAATATAATCTCCAGTGTAATCCCCACCCCATGCCCACCTCCAAAGGCCTAGGGGCCAATGCCAGTCACCCTCCCCTTAGTCCAACTCTGGACTGCTAATATGCGAGTAGATCAGTTTAATGAATAGCAATCAGGCTGATCAGTGGCATTAAAGCAAGTTCCATTCTTTCAGATTCGGAAGACCAAATTCGTTAGTGCAAAGCTTTGGACGGAGAAATGTCATTTACTTTACCTATCCAGCCCCATTCCTTTGCAGTTACCTGTGTTATGTCATTGTTTCTATGGTGCTGATACATTGACCTCCAAGGAAGAAAGCAATTTCTTACAGAGAAGGTTCAGATAGGAACATTCCAAATTCTGCTAACATTCTCTATGTGTTTTCTCCCCATTTCTTTGTTTGTTTTTATATGTACCACCCAAAGAGGTATGGCTTGGCATACAACCTGTCTAAGATCCCAACCAGTAAAAAAGGATATGCTTTGGGATCCAGAACAGCCGTGAGGTTTAAATCACTCAACAAGGTTAGAAATGGCTGAATGTGCTTGAATTTTCGTGTGATCCACGTTTGGCATGTATTTGTAATGGAAAGCAAAGGGTAGAGAGTGGGGAGGTTACCTACATTTAAATACTGCCTTGAAATTCAAGAAAAGTAAGCATTTAGGCAAAAGCTATTAAGGAAGAAACCTGTCCAAAAATGTAGTAACATTGCAAATGTGTGTCTGAGTGTCCTGGGGAAAGTGGAAAGGATCCATGGGAAGAAATAATCCCAAAGCACTGCTGAGGTGCCTGGAAAAAAAGGTTAAAACATTAGAAGCTGTGTTTTAATATACACCAAATTGATGTATCAAATTGAATTTTAAAAAATTCCTGACTTTTATACCCTTTTGTTTGAGTGGATTTCAAGCCTGAAGTTCTTCAAGTCTGAAGGATTCTAATCTATTGTTGGACACTTTTCTGCTACATCTAGATCATGGAGTAGAAGTGCAACAGTGCTGACTCTAAAAATCTGTGTAGGGTGGTGGGGTTAGTGTCTACAGCTAGTTTCCCTGGTTCTCTCCCCATCCTGGATATTTTTTACATCCTAAGCATTATGTGTCTTAAGGTAGCTGAACCACTGTTATTCATGAACAGGATGAATTCCTTCTTCCACCTGAAAGGCTTTGTGTGTGTGTGTGTGTGTGTGTGCACATGTGTCACCCTCTAATGTGATATCAATCTTTTTCTTGGAAGCAGGATGTAACACCTTACCCAGGCATGTACCAGGCAGCAAATCCTACAAAGGAAAAACACATACAATGTTTTGCTCCATTTAATGTCTTGATGCCTCGATTTTGGAAGGTCTCAAAGGAAACTTATCCTGGGTATGTCTCCTCTTTTCTGGTGCACTTCTACAAAAAACAATAATAAAACACGATAAGAAAAAGCGTACATAGAAGGGACTATATTCAGACCATCCTGGCTAAGTAAGAAACCACCTTATCTTTAAAGATTTGCCCTCCTGCCTCCCATATCTCTGCCAGTGTAAAATCGTAGCATCCTAGTCGTTCACTCCATAAATATTTATTAATTTACCAGGTTTTTTTTGCAGGTTACAGAGATTCAGCAATAAACCCATCATACAAGATACTTGATTAGCTGGAGCTTACATTCTAGAGTACAAATATGATAAACAAACAAGAAAATATCAGCGGTAATAGGTGAAATGACCATCTAATTTATTAGCCCAACTGGGACACTTCTGAGCGTTAAAGGGGGCCTTCTTAATAATTATGCCAGGACTATAACCATGAGCTAGGACTTCTATGGGCAGACCAGGAATCATGGTGACCTGGAGATACTTTATCAAGAAATTAAAAGAAGACGATGATATGATAGGGAGTGATGGGCTGGAGCCTACTTTAGTGAGGGCTGACAAGAAAGAGTTCTTTGAGGAAATGACATTTTATCAGACATCTGAATACAAAAATGAACCAACCCAGAGAAGATATGGGAGCAGAGTTTTCCAAGCAGAAGAAACAGCAAATTCAAAAGCACTAAATTGATGTTAGGAAGAAAAGAAAGAAGTCTAGTATGGCTTGAGTGTTAGGAACAAAGAAGAAATTAGATCAGAGAAGGAAGTTAAGGTTAGATTGGGTAAACGTTGTAGGCCAAGGAGATTATTCTAAATGCTCTAGGAAGCCATTCAGGATTTAGGGGAAAGCAGGGAAAGGGACAAGTTCTTTCTTTTACTGATGAGAAACCCAAGAATCAGAGAATTAATGTAACTTTTCCAAGATTGCATTAAGAAAGTGGTAGTGTTGGGTCTTGCTCCCCACATCCAGTCCAGGTATTATTTCCTGCACAGTAAATAGTACACACTAAAAGATAGTCTTATGAACAAAGACAATGTCAAAATAATCAAATTGTCAAGAAAATTTAACTGATTCTTCTTTTAACTGCTGTCCTTCGAGGAACTGTTTTATTATTGATAGGTTAAACAATCACTGCACTTTTATACCCAATTTTAAATCATGGACAGTGCTAATTCATCACTGTCCTAGGTCTCTTTCATTACCAACTCACCACTTCTGGGATCTTCTGGTCTCTCAGCTATAAGTATACTGAGTTGTTAAACTAGGATGAGTTTTACCCTAGTTGGATGTTGTGTTAGTTAGATTCAGTTGTCAACTTGGCCAGTTCAGCATACCTAGTCTTGTTGCTGCGGACATAAGCCAACAGTATGTGAACCTCATCTGTTGCCAATTACATCTGCAGTCAGCTAGGAGGCGTGTCTGCTGCAATGAGTGATGTTTGACTTAATTGGCTGGTGCTTAAATGAGAGATTGCAACGTAGCACTGCTAAGCAGCTCGGCATTCCTCATCTCAGCACTCGCAGCTCAGCACAGGCCCTTGGAGATGCAGAAAGAAGTCACCCTGGGGAAAGTTGTTGGAACCCAGGGGCCTGGAGAGAAGACCAGCAGAGACCATCCTGTGCCTTCCACATAAGAAAGAACCTCAGTGGAAAGTTAGCTGCCTTTCCTCTGAAGAACCAACAAAATAAATCCCCCTTTTATTAAAAGCCAATCCGTCTCTGGTGTGTTGCATTCAGGCAGCTAGCAAACTAGAATAGATGTCAAGACTGGATAACCTTTAGCACCATATCCAATTAGAAACACTTTAACAGGCAAAGGATCCCCATGCTTGTCCAGCATTAAAAAGCTAATCAGTTTTTTTCCCTTTCTCCAGAGGTTAGGGTTTAGGGATAGCCATGGTACTGATGGAGTCCATGTATGGTCTAACTCATTAGACATGGTGTTTTGTATTTTTATTTCTAGCCCTGGCACATACAACCCAGAGATAAAATCACCTCAAAAAATCATTTGGCCAATGAAATTTGGATCTCCAGACTGGGCTCAGGTTCCACATCTACAGAAAAGAACCCTCAAAGCTGAGGTAATAATATTGGACATTTGTTGAGCATTTTATCTAGTTCTTTCCCATGTATCAGGAAAGGAACTGGATAAACCAGGAATCTGTGGATGAGTCTCAGGAAGTCCTTGATCCCCTGAAATTATATGGACAATTTTGTGGTATATGTATAAGGGGATCTTTTTGGAGAGTTACACAATTTAATTAGGAAGGAAAGTGTGTGTAAAGTAACCAAGGTCATTTTCTAATTTGATCCTCAGATAATCTTCTGTAGTAGATACAAGAGAATTATACCTGTCTGGTAGAAGAAGAAACTGAAGCTCAGGTGGGCTAAGTGACTTTGGCAGCTTACACAGCTTGAATTCAGAGCTTGTGACTTCTAATCCAGTGCTCTTTCCAGCATACCACTTGAATATTAGACAATCAGAGAGTTATAATGCAGTGTACTTAAGAGCATGGATTCTGGTGACAGGATGCCTGAGTCCAATTACCCTCTCCCATATTTCCTTGCTACGTAATCTTGGGCAAGTCCTTTAATTTTTCTAAGCCTCAATGTTCTTGTCTATAGTATGAGTATAATAATAGAATCTATCTGATAAGATCATAAAGATTGAGATAATGTAGAAAAACATCTAATACAATACCTGATAACATGAAGTGCTCATTCCATGTTAGATATCATAATTATTCAGAGGTGCCTTTTTTCCTAAGGGAGATTTAAGTTAATTCCACAAATACTTATTAAATGTCTAATTATTAACAGCATTATGCTAAGGCCTTTGGTGACACTCAAAAATTAAAGGTATAATTCTTGTCTTCAAGAAGCTTAAAAGCCATTTGGAAAGATAATTTATACAAAAAATTATTAAATGATCCTTAGTGTAATATTAACCAGAATGAGCTAAGAGAGGGTTAGTATATTTACAAATGTTGACTCACTAGGGCTGGATAACTGTGGCATTGGGATTCAGCTGAGCTTCCCAGCTATAATGTGCAATTCTAATGTGCAGACCTAGGAGGACCAGTGGTGAACAGTTCTCATCAGACTATGGATCTAGACAATATTCTTTCATTGCAGCTATCCACAGACAAAGATTTTAGGAAGCACCGGAATCGCGTGGCCTACTTAAGCCTGTATTACAACTGAGAGGTGGTGACTGCATTCGCGTGCTCCCTCCTAACCACAGAATCTCCAGAATTGAGGACAGAGCTGCTCATCCCTCTTCATTGCTGTGCCCCTCTTCTCTGCCAGCATGGGGCACAGGGAGGGGCAAGGGGCTCATTCTGCTGCGTGAGAGCATAAAAACCAGCTCAGTGTGTTATCTTCATGTGTTCTATGGTGTTTACATAGGGCGATGGGTCTGGAGTTTCTTATTGGGTGTTTGGTGGCTGACTTCATTTTAGTTAAATACTGGCGGGTCCCTGCCCTCTAGCTCTGATTCCTGGACACCAGTTTTATATGTTCAGCCCTGCAAGAGGAGGCCTTTGGCTACACCTATCAAAGGTTTGGATGGAATTGGGGTTTGCTTGGACTTGTATTTTGCTTTGCTAGATACAGAGAATACTTCAAGGCAAGTTTTAAGAAGTCTTCCAAACTTCTTAGTCTTCCAGTGTGATGTGAGAAAGTCCTGACTTAGTTGCCTTTTCCAGGTTGATATAAAACTCATAGAACCAAAAGCTCCCCCTTTCCCATTACATCATCTACCTATATCTATTAAACATATATTATTTGAATTCCCACTATGTATCAGGCAGAGTGGTAAGCACTGGGAATATAGCAATTATCAAAATAAACTCATCCTCTGGCTCCCTGGGCCTGGACTCAAGTCTGAGAAGCACCCACCCCCAACCCCAACCCCAGGTTGCTAGTGACTTAAGCATCCTTCCCTGTTCTTAATGATCTCCCTGAAGCCTTACAAGTGAGTCTGGAGGTATAAAGGTTAGAACTCAAAGCAACTACATTCAAAGTCCTGACCCAAGCACTTTGGCCTAGTAGGTAGACCCCTTTCCTTCCAACATTAAGTGAATTAACTCAAGTAGAGTTCCTTCAGGATGGACACTAAATGCGTTCTACATTGTGTTCAGTGAAAAGGTCCTTTAGCGCTCACTTTGACTTCTTGGTAATTACCAAAAAAGGTGACAAGTCTGTGATCTGTCTGGATACCAAAAAGTGAGAAACTGCTAGTGGCTACAGAAAAGCTTTGTACTTTTCCACTGTTGGTTGGTTTACAGGCAGGTGTGACTGTAGCCTACTGTAATCTCTCAGGGCCACCTCATGGGACATGTTAGCTGGAAATGGGGGCAGGAAGATGTGAAACCACCTGGGCATAGGATGCTGAGGGACCTATTTCCTTAAGGGTCAATAATAGTGGTGATGGATGAAAAAGTATTGGGAAATCAAATTGGAATATTAAGATAATGTTAGCAATACCGCAGGCTAGAAACTCTTGGCAATGCATAGGTTTCATTTAATCTGGCAATGCAGTGATTTCTATTGTCTTGTCAAGAGGTGTTAATTTAAGAAGAGTCAGGATTAATTTTTACCGCCTCTCCCACATATCTCCTGGCCTTTGCTACCTTGAATCCATAGCATGTGTCTGTGCCTGCCCCCCTCCCCAGGCACGTGGTTCATTTTTGTTTTTGCTTTTGTTTTTGTTTTTTACGGGGGGGGAGAATGATAATTTAGCATTCATTTATTTTTTTCTGATTCAGGGTCTGGGCCATTTTTTGGAGGATATTGACAGAGGTCACAAATGACTTTGACACTGATGTTTGATACATTTGTTCAAGCTTTTCTCAGGGAGGGGAACTTTATCTTCTAAACTAGTAATCTTGTTTGATAATGATAAATTTTCACTATAATTTCAGTTAACCTTCAGGATCTCTTAAAATGCTAAATTGTTTATACAAATACTTAAGAAAGACTATAAATGAATAACCAAAATCGATGATACGATGCCATATTTATTTTGCATGTGAATTTGGTTCAAGAGGTTTACAGTGTTTTTAGGTTTTACCATAGTCAAAAAACTTTATTATAATGAAATTTTACTGGATTAGGATTTCCCATGTGATGAATTGATATGATATATAGATTATATGAAAATTGGAGAATGAGATTTGTCATGGAGCACAGGAGAATCTGGGGCAAAGTAAGATTTTTACCACACTTTTCACTTAAGGCCAATTGCAACACGTGCAGTTGGGGTCAAAGACCAGACCTTGGGCACACTGTTGGTGGAAGGACCTGCCTCCTGCACACTGGTAGAATTTAGTCTTGTCTTCAGGATCACTATAGATGCCATCTGGTTTGCCAGTACAGAAACCTCCATCTCCACCATCTCCACCGCTGTCCCCACCATCTCCGCCATCTCCACCGCTGTCCCCACCATCTCCGCCATCTCCACCGCTGTCCCCACCATCTCCGCCTTCTCCACTGCTGCCGCCACCACCACCACCTCCACCACTGCCGCCGCCGCCGCTACCTCCACCACTGGTGGCACAGAAGCCTTCACTTCTTGGTATCACAGGTTGTTCATACCAGGTATTGGTGGCTGGTGGGTTACATTCTAGAAGAAGAACAGAATGAGCATTTTAGAGCACTTATCATAAGCTGTTTTCATAAGTACAAGCAGCAGGCCATAAACTTTCCCCTATGTGAACTTGAGCCCCATCAGGGTTCTGAGTTGTAGCTGGGAAGAATGTCACAAGGAGTCAAATGCTCAAAGCAGGGGATAGGGGAACAGGCCACTGGAGTCCCCTAGAAGACTGTCAAACCCTGGGATTCCTTTCTAGTTCTACTCTAGGAGAAATGGACCTGGCCTACACTGATAATGCAAAGGATTTTTTTTTTGGGGGGGGGGGCTAATTAATATTTGCTTTGTAGAGGAGATTGATCTATTTCTGTCATAAGTAATATATTTGGGTTTTCTTCATCTTATTAAATCTTTCTTTCACAAGGAATATATTTGGATTTTGTCATCTTATTATGCTTTGATTCTTATATTTTATTTTCACTTGTTTCAACTTTGTTTTTCACTTTTTCCCTCTGATGATTCAGAAGTTTCCTATTTCATCCTACTCTACTAATAGCATGCTTTCGACCACTATAATTTGCTTGCTCTTACCTACTAGCTGTTTGATCTGAGCAAGTCATTTTATAATCATCTCTTACAGATTTTTGCAGTTCTAAAAATCAATATATCTGTGAATTTCTTCAATTTCCTTAGAAACGAGACATAAAGAATTTATGTTCTCCATTGTCCCACCAACCCCACACCATTTCTAGCTTTCCCTCCGGAATTCTTAACCCAAGGAACTCCCAGGGCCACTTTAAGAGCAGAAATTATTTTTTCATATTGTTGACTTACTGACAGAGGTGAGACTCTGTCCCTGCCCTCCTTCGCAGCTTCCCTTCCGCCCTTCCTCACCAGCACCCAAACCACAAAATTTGTGCATCTGAGGTGGGTAGGGAGGTGACTGAGCAGGCTTATTTCTGAGTTAGAATACTAGGTACCTCAGTGAGGAAAAAAAATGGTCTTGCTTAGAGATAAATGCCTATTCATATACCAGATTGATTTTCAGGATATTGAATTCTTCCCTAATAGCCCCAATTTTTCTGAGCACCAAGGCCCACCTCTAGCATATAAAGCATATTCAAAATCTTGTGCCTGATAGCTACTGGAGTTAGCACTGGCCCTTTGACTACAAACCCCATTTATGAAAATATATATTTTTGTAACTTTGTCCTTTTTCTCAGGTGTGAGGTCCTAGAAGTTCAATGGCTGTCTCTATGCACTCTGGCCTTTCTGCATTTACCATTCTTTTCCATCTTGACCTGCATCCTCTTTGAAACAATGTGTTAGACAATATGTGAAATACCTGAGGACAAGCCTAGGAGTGACTTTAGTTTGCCTATGAGTGGGTATTTGCCCTCGTTGCAGAAGGAACCTAAGAAGTCATCCAGATCAATGGCCCAAACCATAGCACCACCAAAATTGTTCTCCTTGAGAAAGTCGACCTGTGGACAAAAAGAGTGCTTAGTAATCAGAATCAGATGTATCTGCATGACAAGCTGACAGCTGAATGTGTGGTGGTAGGTGGTATTAAGAAGAGAACTAGTTTATTATTATTATTATTATTATTATTATTTATTATTATTATTAAAGTGTGTGTATCATGTGGATTCAAGACATATGATTGACTAACTCAGTTCCATTCTCATTTCTTTCTCCTAATTGATAAACTCGGGTAATAATAATAAATAAAGTGAATATTTATTTAATAGTGGTATTCCAAGGTAAGCTTTTTATCTCACTTAATCTTCACAAAAACTGCAAGAACACATATACAGATTTGTCAGAACTCATCTGGACTCAGACTGGGCATTTAGAACCAGGTATACCTCACTCCAGAATCTGAGCTCTTAACAACCATGCCATACAGTCCTCTTCCTCATCTTGTCCTATTTCTTTCTTTTTACTGCAATTCTGTAAACTTGAACCGACAGAGTAGCATAGTGGAAAGAACCTAGGCTCTGAGCCAGACAACATGTCCAATTTTTGCCTCCACCATTTTCCAGCCACATGACCTTGGTCAAGGCATGGCCTCTATGATCCTTAGCTCACACATCTGCAGCAATGAGGACATTTTCCTACTTCACTGGACTATGTAAGATAATGGTTGTAAAGTATTTAGATTAAATGTAAGAGATTATTTTTATTATTATCCTTGAAGAGGATGGTCTCAGGAGAGCCTTATAACCATTCACATGGATTATTACAGATACATCCTGGATAAAAATGGAATAAATTTGAATCACATTAGAATATTCTAATGTATATCAGGGTAGTCTAACATATATTGCATGTTGTATATTATTAAATATCAAATTATATTTAGTCGTATTGTTGTTCCTGTCTCTGGGGAAAAGGTAAGTCAAATGCGTATGTAAAACCTTGAAACCACCAATCTTAGTCTAGCGGAAGCCTGATGAACTTAGAATTCAAGGCCAGAGTTGTATCTTTTTTTTAGCAATGCTCATACCTTATACCCATAGCTCTCGATATTGTCATAGCCAACCCATTCACTGCCCTTGTAGGCATATGGGACTTTTTGGTCTTCGATCCAGGCACCTGTGGCTCCACTTAAGAATGTGCATATCTGTGACAGAAATGAAGAAGGTAGTGTTGAGCACGTCACAGATCTATGTCATGTATTAGAAGGGAAAGGCCTTAAGCAGAAGGAAAAATAGAAATGGAGAGGGATGGAAAGGCAGGTATCATGAAAACTTTACTTAATGAAATTGTTTCACAACATGAAGACACAGTTTCTATATAAATCAGGCTATAAAGGAGTGAGGTTCTAACTAATTCTGTACCCTGAGGTTATTTGAGAAATGTTTAGCATGGCCACAGGTACTGTGGGCATTCTTCCCTCTCAAATCTTTGGCAAATTGTGTGAATCATTCACTTATTGGTCTCAGAATCCTCTGCACAGGATTTGAGTAAGCACAATTGATTCAAGTTGGAAAGGAGAAGAAATTCTTTGTCATCCCTGGGCTGAACTATTTACGTCCTTCTCCAGCTGTTTACATGGATGCAGAGGCATTCAGCATTACTTTGAGGCTGTGGAAAAGATGGTGTTATTTTCTTCAAAACCATAAAAGGGGACTCAGGTTGAATATTTTAATGTGAAAACTTCCATAGCCCTGAACTTGCCTTTTTTCAAGCTTTTGCTCAGTTATGAGAAGCTAGGGTGTAGGGACTTGGGAGAAGAAAGAGTTGCTGGTAAGTTGAAAATTAAATTTTCCCCAGGGTATTTTTAAGCCTAAATTAGCCATGTGGGTTACCTCATAGTAAGCCCAGAAGCCAGCCTCACGCGTATAAGGACCAGATGACCCTGCGCCAGAGACTGGGGCACAGACTGAGGTGTCAGAACTGGTGAGCCGGAAGGTCCTTCCATAAGTGGGGAATCCCATGATGAGCTTCTCTGCAGGGACCCCATTGTCTCTCCAATACTTCATGGCATATTCCTGAAGAAGGCAACATAGACACTATTACCTTACCAATATTTGTCACATTTGATTGACAACCTCTAGCTAATTGTTCTCCAAAGAGAAAACTTTAATATACAGCCAGACTCTCCAAATCCTCCCACTATCTCCCCTCTATGTATGACTTGAAGCTTTTCTTTCTTACACAGTTGAAGTAGCGCAGGTCACCTTGATCCTTGGATCCTACATGCAAGGGACTGTTGTGTCCTGTACATGTGTCCCAGCCACCATGGAAGTCATAGGTCATCACACTGATGAAATCAAGGAGCCTGGAAAAAGAAACTTTGAGTCAACAGGATCCTGGTATCATTATCTTATAGACAGTTTAAGAGTAAGAGATGGTAGCAGTGGAAAACCCAATATGTCAAGTAGATATCATATGCCCCCACCAATGATGCATTCCATGGAGCAGGTCATCTTCTAACCCTACAAGGCTAAGCAGGAAGTCTCCTCATCATTTTGACAAAAACAGGGCAAGCCTAAAGCAGAAAGTTAGGAGATGTGGGTTATTAGAGCATATGTCTCAGAAACATACATCTCTAGGGCCATGGGAATCACAGGTGAATGACCTTCTATTACTTAGCCAAAAATAGCTATCTAGATTTTATAATCTTTTTCAAAAGAAACTGCTAATGACAATTGCTGTAACAAGGATTCTCCATGGTCTCCTACCATATTCTTCTTCTTTCCAAAGCCCACTCAACCATAGTGAGAATCTAAAGAGGCCACCACCTTATCCTAGAGACACCAAGTCCCCAGATCTCTCTGTCAATTGAAGGTACCAACTTTCTCAATACTGTAAGTTTTCATAACCACTGGTTGTAATGTTCCACCAAAAAGTTTAAGAATTTTTGCTGTAGGATTTGGAGACATTGATAGACCCAACATACTTCCCAATCTCTGCAATTTCATATCCTGCATCAATGGTCCCTTTGCCAGCAGATACAGCTGCTGTAATAAGCAGCCTGGGGCGTCCTGTTTCTTTAGCCTCTTCTTCAAAAGCCTGTAACATTTCCTGGAGAAAGAAGAGAGGGTAGATTCAAGTGGCCATCTTCAGTTATCTGTTTCTTATAGTATTTACTTCTTGAGCTTGTTTCAAGCTCACAGCAGTTTCTCCTTTTCTAGAAATAACCCCGAATATACAGGGATGGGCCCTGTAGAACAAAGAGTAAAAGTGACTAGCGTTCCTGAATCCAAGTCACATTTAATGGCAATTCCAGAGAAAAGGGCCAGGAATTCTAGTGGCAGAGGTTTTAGATGCTGCATTGCCTACTCTCACTTCAACTTCCCTTTTTAAACTCTAGACTTGTTGGATTTCATGTATAGTGTGCTAAACTCCTTCCTGACTCCTGGCCTTTGTGATGCTATTAGCACTTCCTTAGAACACTCTTCTCCCTATTCTGTGTGGCTAGCTCTATTCTTTATACCGCGGCTTAAATGTCTCTTCCTCTAAGAAAACTTCCGTGGCTATCTTATTTGTATCCGTCATAGCTGGATATAAATAATTTACAATTTTTAATTTTTTTTTCTTTTGGTTCATATCCTCCACTATGTTGTAAGCCACACAAGAGCAGGGATCAAGTTTGTTTTGTTCACTTCTCTCTATATAGTATGAAGTAGAGTGCCTAAATCAGAGTAGGGTCCTCAGCAAATATTTAATGAATAAACAACCGACACAATGAATGCTCCCTCATTCCCAATCGAAGGACACAAATATCTGGGTTCTTCCAATAAATTCTCTTTGGGCTTTAGCTAGCTGAAGAAAGACTATTTCTGTTGCTTGCACCTCCCGAACACCTTAACCAATGTATTGTCTGAGGGCAGTACCCTTTGCCCTATTCCCAGGAAATGCAGCTCAAGGAAAATCCACTAAGGCATCTGCCTCTGTACAAGATGACACAAGACTAGTGCTCTATTCCCACCTTAATCAGAATGGTGAATCGCCGCTTGTCCTCAGGTGGGCTTCCCCGGGAGCCCGGGTATTCAAAGTCCAAGTCAATGCCATCAAATCCATGTAGACGGAGGAAATCGATGACTGAACAGATAAATGTCTTGCGGTTGGCAGCAGTGGCAACCATAGTGGTGAATCTAGGCAGAGAGCTTGGCTGTGGTCACATCAGCAGACCCCAGGAATCCTCCCCACACTATTTCTGATTCCAAGTTTTATTATGCATTTCATAGTAGTTTCTGCTGAACTTTTAGTTGAGATAAGGGAACTCAAAAATGTTAATCATGGTAAGTATTTGTTTTTGTTTTTGTTTCTGTTTTTTGCATGGGCAGGCACTGGGAAAGGCACCCAGGTCTCCGTCATGGCAGGCAAGAACTCTGCCTGCTGAGCTGCCATGACCCCCCGGTAAGTGTTTTTATAGTTTAAAAAAATACATTCAATTTCCTTTATTTACAAAAAATATTTTCCTTGGAAGTTGGATCTAAGTAAAAAAAAGTATTCAATTGAACAGTATTTTTCTATTTATAACAGCAAAGTTAGATGTACATTTTCTTTATTAACGAGATCTTTCAGGGAACTCTAGTTCAAGATGCTATATTTCTTTGATTCTAAGATGTTCATTCTTTTATGCTTACTGTTTCCAATATTAAGATGTGACTTCTAATCTGTATATACATTTAATAAAGTGCTTGTGACACCCCCCAAAGAATATATTTTTAAATTTATGGTTTTTGGATGGATTGTATGGTGTGTAAATAAAACTGTTTTTTAAAAAATTTATGCTGGTGCCTATAGTCAAAGATGCTTTACTATTTAGAAAATTTAGTTCCTTTGCCATAGTCAGGTATTTTACAGTCTAGAACTATATCTTTAAGTACTCTAAGTTTGTTCATAATTAAAGTAAGCCTGTGATGAATCCTTTTTAAAGTGGGGAGAATTGTGGGAAGATGTTAGAGTAGGAAACTCCAGGAGTTAGTTCCTCCACTAGAACAACTATTAAGCATGCAGAAACTGTCTGAATATTTCGAAACCTCAGAATCCAGTAGAACGCTACCCAGCATCTGTGAAAGAGCAGGAGGGAAAGGCTGACAAATTACAGTAAATAACTGTAATTTCTTGCTCTACATGACAGTTGCTGGTGGCCATCCCCCACTGTAATGGCATCTAGAAAGGGAATGAAACCCACTTCCCCAATATCGGGGGGTGGGGGAAGGGGCATGAGCCCATTATTGATTACTACTTTTGCTTAGCTACTCCTGATCTCTGGGTGCCCAGCTCTGAGGACAGTCTTTGTTTCAACCAATCCTGGATAAAGGCAGTGAAGCAGACTGCAAGATGGTCCACTTCTTCAGAGCTGCAGAGGATAGTTGAAGGACTGCACTGTAGTTCCTTCCTCATCCCTTCCCCAGGGTGGTTTGAACCCAGGTGCTCCATTTGTGGGTCCCTGGCCTTTTTCTGGTTGGGAAAGTCTAACACAGAAAACTCCACTCTAGCATGCTCTCCCTATCCCAGAATTTACCCTCCAGGCAAAAGCAACTTGAGATAATGAAAGTAGGATAAGAAATTATTGAGGTGGATGGCTTGGGGCAAAGTCTTAATCTGCTTTAAATCCTGCAGTGAAAGACCTTGGAGAGATCTTCAAGCAGATCTGTTGCTAGGAGGTAGAGGGGCATTCAGACTCCTATAAGCAGGGCAACTCCTAAGGCTACTAGCAAGCAAAATCCCAGAATAAGACACAGACTCAGAAAAACAGGTCGGACCCTGAACTTTGCATTTGTCTTGGGCCAACATTCTTGAAAGGAGGGCTGAACTCTGACAGAGAGCCCCAGTCAACACGAAACCAATTTCCAAAGACAGTGAAAGGTGGGTTTTTTTTGTTTGTTTGTTTAGATTTGCTGGTTTGTTTTTTTACCTTCTGATATTCAAGAAAACCCTCGTCAGCTGGTTATAAACTCAAGAAAGAAACATCTCAGGGAATAAACCTCAGAATTAACACTTAAAATATTAAAATATATACACTACAATAAAAGATTACCAGACAAAGAAGCAGGAAATGATGGCCCATCCAGAGGAAGAGGATGAAAATTCAGAAAACATCAACAAAGAAGACCAGACTGTGGACACGCTGAAAAAAGTTGTTTAAAAACTGATCTTCAGTATGCTCAAGGAGATGAAGGAAAATACGGAGAAAAAAACTAAAGGATATCAGTAAAACAGGTCATGGAGATGAAGGAAAATGTGGAGAGATCTCTAAAGGGTATGAGGAAAACAATGAATGAACAATATGGGAATCTCAATAAAGAGAAATTTTTTACAGTAACCAAACAAAACTATTGGACCACAATAACTGAAAACAGAAATGCCCAGGAGGGTTTCAATAGGCAATTAGAGCTGGTAGAAGAAAAAATCAGTGAACTCAAAGATAAGACAATTGAAATGAATTGGGCTGAGAAGCAGAAAGGAAAAGGAAGTCTAAAAAGCAAAAATAGCCTAAGAAGCCTGTGTGACACTATTAAGCATACTAATATATGTATTATAGGAGTCCTAGAAGCAGAATAAAGAGAAAAGGGGACTGAAGGAATGTTCAAAAAAATGACAGAAAACCTCCCAAAAATTTTAGCAAAAGACATAAACTATGCCCACCCTGGAAGCCACGAGAACACCAAACAGGATAAACATGAAAAAAAACAAAGAAGAAGAAGAAGGGCAACAGTGCTCAGTGGCAGAGTTCCTGCCTGCTGTGCTAGAGATCTGGGTTTGATTCCAGCACCTACCCATGCAAAAAAAAAAAAAAAAAAAAAAAAAATATATATATATATATATATATATATACACACACACACCCTGTCACATACTGATCAAACTGAATGCAAAGGACAGGAGAGAGTTCTGAAAGGTACAAGAAAAAAAGCAATATATCAGTCCCAGTTAGATTGTTTCAACTTCTCATCAGAAACCATGGGGGCAAGAAAGCACTGGGCTGAAATACCTCAAGCACTGAAAGAAAATAATTGCCAACTAGGAATTGTATATCCAGCAAGACTGACTGAGGGCAACATCCTTTGCTATATCCCCAAGAAATGCAGCACAAGGAAAACCTACTAAGGCACCAGCTTTTCTACAAGATGACATATTAAATCCAAGGGATAAGATGGGGTTAGGGACTAGGGATTTAAGACTTAAAATGTGCAGAGATTCTATTTGGAATGATGGAAAATTTTGGCAATGGATGCTGGTGATGATAGCACAATATTGTGAATATAATTAACAACACTGAATTAAATATTTGAATGTGTTTAAAAGAAAATTTTAGGTTACAGATATGTTACTAGAATAAAAAGTTATTTTAAAAAGCCCATGGAGCTGCACAATACAGTGAACCCTAAATAAAACCATGAGCCATAGTTCATAGAACAAATATAAAAAAGTGCTCTCATCAGTTGTAACAAATGTACCAAACTAATGCATGGTGTTAATAATAGGTTGGTATATGGGAACCCTGTATTTTATGCATGATTTTTCTGTAAACCCACAACTTCTTTAATAAAAAAAAGCAAGGGAGGGGGGAGATCACACCCTTTCTAATTTATCTATTTTTAAAGGTTTGATATTTCATATCTTCTAAATGTGTTGTTTTTTTCTTAAGTGGAGTTTAATTGACTAACACAAACAGTGTAGCTTGAAAAGGAAAAAAAGAATTTAAATGCTCTTTGGAGTTTTTTGGAATCAACTTGCAAAAATTTTCTAATAAATTATATAAGTAAATGAGTTGTGAGCAAGATTAGAGAAAGATATATTGGTAGTGTGGAGGCCCTTCAAGCAGAAGAAATACAGGTTAAATGCCCTAGGTGAGAATTAGTTTGTTGCCTATTAGGAAATTGCCAGGTTTACTTGACCCATATAGTGAAATTAAAAACTCAGTTGCAACCTGTTCTATCATTGCACTGTTACTGATGGCTACTTCTGAGGAATGGGGAAGGGGCAATTTACTTATTGTGTCATATGCTTTTGTACTGTCTGATCCTTAAAATAATTATGAGAAGTCATTGCTTTCATAATTGAAAAAGTTACTTAACACTGACTTAGTCAACATTTTTACATACAAGTTGTCTAATTTTCACCATCTTTTTTCCAGTCTAAATGCCCCTAAGACCACTTATCTTTTCTTGCTGTTTCCCAACAGCAAAGCCTGTGATCCAGCCCAGGGCTCCCACTGTGCTGAAACTCTTCTCCAACACCAATCTCCATCTCCACCACTCATTGTTGTCTATATCCTTTTGAGCTTTTTGACTATCTACTCAGTATGTACCATTGTTCCTTCTCCATATCTGTGATAGCCAGCCCTTCCTGACTGCAACTATCAAAGTCCCCTTCACAGTTTCCAGCCTCCTTCCCCCCTCAAATATTCATTTCACCTCCTCTTCTGGCATCATCTTTTCCCATCCCAGTCTGAGGAACACTTCCTCTTACTCCCACCCTCTTCCCCAAGCCATGGGAAGGATCTTACTTCTGAGTGCCAAAGTTCCAGCCACCAATGGCCAACAAGTTGACCAGATCTCCATTGCTGCAGAAAGAAAGAGGCACATTTAAGAGACATCTATGTGTGTCTATATGATACAGACAGTAGGAAGCAACTCCTCTCCCTTCATTCCCAACTCTCTGAGAAAGAGGCAGCTTCCAACAATCTGTAAAGTTCCCATAGCAATCTACCCATGTTTGGTTTACACCATACTTAACCGTATGTGTCAGAACTCTGCATATTCCTTTCAAAAAGAAGCTAACTGCCAATAATTTTGCCGCTAAGAATTTTATGATATTTGACAATGAATTGGAGACTGAACTTGGGCCCTCCATTGCCCCTCCCCATCTCCCACTCACTGTGGACTCAATTCCTACTGACCGTTCTTTCAGGGCTCGGAATTGAGGATACAGGACATCAATATCATTCCATTCATAAGGAGCAATCTTGTTCTCATTCATGGTGGCAAAGGCATATATCAGGTGTGTGCACAGACATGGGTCCACATCCTTGGGGAAGTACTTGGCCGGTTCTGGTCGGTACTGAGACCAGTTGGTAAAGTAGCAGACTAACTTATAGGCTGAGCCTGAGAGAAGAAAGCAACAGTCATGTGGCAAGGCTCCATGCCTGTCTATTTCATTGGTGATGACTAACTATTCAAGGGTAAGGGTTACCTAAGAGCATGGCATATTCCTGGTACATGCTGCTACTCTCCTTTCTTATGCCTATGGAAGACCTTGCTAAACAGTCATGGTACTATGTTCAACAGAATCTGAACATGATCTAAGCATCTTTCATGATCTAGAAAGCTATAAATTGATCAAGGTCAACATATAAAATAAAATCAATTTCCCCTCACAGAAGCAAGTGCTCAGGGTTTCTAGACTGTTTGAGTTTATTATCAATAAAATAGCTACTTTTTGTACATGGCATATGGTGTGACCAGTGCTTCATTTAGAAGCATGTCTTATTTTGCTTAAATTTTAATTGTCATTACAACCCTGTGAGTGAAACATTACTATCTTTGTTTTTAATTAAAGCTCAGAAAAATCGACTTGCTCAGAGCAAGGTTAGGATTACTACAATTCATCTATTCTCCAAATATTTGCTGTGAATCTACTATTTTCAGGCAATCATTCTCCAAAACTCAAGTTCTTCCCATGAACCTCTGTTGGGTCCCCCTATATGGGCCTTAGTCATGTCTCATATGCATAGCCCAGTGCTCAAGAATTAGAAAAAAATGGAAGGATATCTGAAGGAAAAAAGATAAAGCAAAGTATAGACTATTTGCTAATAGAGACTGTACCACACATGGCATTAGGATATAGCTATAAAGTCTTGACCCTGAATAGTAATGAAGGACAGGTCACTTCCCCTCTCTGCCTTCGTTTTCTCTTGTGTAAAGTGGGGTGTTTTGGATTATGTTCCCTCCCAGCTCTGAAATCCTGGGACGAGAGGTTGTTATTCCTTACCTAGTTGCACCTGCAGCAGAACAGCCAAGCCTGAAACAAAAAAATGCAAAAACAGTAAGTCTTCAGATGGGCTTCCCAGGTAAGAAATGGTGCTACCCAACAGAAGTACAGAGCTTCAGGAGCACAAGGGAACTTTGAAATTGAGCTTCTCACAGATTCAGGAGCCCATTTCATCATCTCCAGGCTGAAGCTCAAGTCTGGAGGCAGGAGAGGGACCCCATGTAGAAGCCTTACTGAAAGATATTCCTGTCCTCCCTCCCCATTCCCAAAGATACCCCTCAGCCTATGGGAGGGAAGAAGGACAAAAAGGGTGGGAGACTCACAGGCCCAGAGCAGCATCCTCCCCATTGTGCCTCCACACCAGCCACCAAATTCAGACTCTAGACCCAGCCCTATATAAAGGAGAAACCCCTTTTATCAGTGTGGGAGCAGCACAGCTGCCACCTTGTGATCACAGGTCCACAGGGCACACACGTGCCCATCTCCACCCATCCCAGATTCCTGAGAGTCAACACTCTCACCCCTACAGGAAAAAGAAGCCAGCAAAGCCCCATCACCAACCCAGTGCTGGCTGCCAATGGCAAAACTACCTGCAATTGGATAGCTCAGCCCTGAGACCTAGTCCCTTTCCCCCTGGGGATATGGAAGCCCCACGAAAGATTGAATGGCACTTTGCTGGAATCTGGCTCAGGAAAGTGGTATGATTAGCTCTATTCATCATCTCCCCCTGGTCAACCATATTTTTGCTGCCACAGTCCTGGAGGGGAAAGAGAGGGAGAGCCACGGGATACTGCAGTAGCCAGTTTCCTTTCCTTATTCCAGCCCAGGGTAGTGATAGGGAGAGGGCAGCTGCTACCAAAGGAAGGTGAACCTTGAACACCTGTCCCTCTTCTCTTCACCAGGAGAGGGTAGTGACAAAGAACATTAGACCTATGTATTAGTGCTATGTCCTGACACCTTAAAGAAAACTGACTAGAGTGAAGAGGACAGGGAAGGAGAGGTGTGGTTGTGAAAGTAAGTCATGGGAGGCAGGAGTTGCAGGTGTCAGGGTCAGTTTTATCTCATCTTATGGCCCCAAGGCCATGGATTTGTTGCTGCCAGCAGCTGTACCCATTAGAACTGGGGCTAAGCCAAGCAAATAAGCATGGGCGCAGGTGCAAGGTCAGTTGCCTGCCTTGGCCAAGCCAAGAATTTCCTCAGTGCATCTAGCCTAGCCTCCTTTCAACTGTCTCAGGAAGTGGTTGATTTGTTGTCCCTGAGGGTCATGCTCGTCTTTGGATCTCTGGCATCTAGCACAGATACGCACTCGATAGAAGTTAGATCTGGTGTCAGGCAATTTTGCAACCAAATATCTATCAACCAAGATATTCCTGACACCATTATTTAATGCTGTCTAACAAATTATTCTAAAATGTAGCCACTTAAAACAGTAAGAAATAGTTATTATCTCATATACTTTCTGTAGATCAAGAATTCAGGAGCAGCATAGCTGGATGGTTCTGGTTTGAGTTCTTTCATGAGTTTGTGCTCAAGGTGTTGCTGGGTCTGCCATCAATTGAAGTGTAGAAAGGGTCTAGAAGATCCACTTCTAACCTGACTCACTTACACGCTGGCAAGTTGGTGCTGTCTTTTGGCAGGAGGCCTCAATGTGTAGGCCTTTCTGTGGGACTGCTGGAGTGGCAGCTCAGAGTAAGTGCTCCAAGAGAAAGCATGGTGGAATGCACTCCACCATTTCCACAATATCCTATTGGTTACATGGGCCGGTCTTTTTCATTGTGAGGGGACCACACAAGGGCATGAATTCTTGGAGGCAAAAACCTGTGGGGCCATTTCAGAAGGTGGCTATCACACTAACAGAACAGTTGTAAAATGACCACTACGTGAAGGTATTGTGTTAATTACTGAAGATTTAAATGTTGACAGCCATCATCACTACCTTCCAGGAACACAGAGACTGGTGGAGGAGGTAAAGGTATTGTGGGGTACCATATAGCACAGGCAGGATTGTGCTTACCGAAGTTGTTTACCAATAGCTCTCTAAATCTCTGACCCCACTCAATTAGGCTTTTTAGTAGGGTTTTCAGATTTTACCCACTTACATACTGATCTCCAGGGAAATGTGCCTGGCCCATGGAGAGTGCTCAATATATCCTGAATTTTATTACTGTCCTTTCTCCAGACCTGATACCTGCCTCAGGCCTACCATGTCAGCAAAGGTCCTAATTGGACTCACTTCCTCAGATGGCTGGTCTGACTCCACCCAGCTGCTTTACTGTTCACTTTGCACATACCTACAACTCAGGATGGAACTTGCTTGCCTGCAGCCCATATCTATAGAGCCTCCATCAACCAAGTTACCCACAAGCAATGAACCAATCCGAATCATTCAGATTAAATGATGCCCACAACCACTTTCATTTTTTTCTTTGATAGGTAAAAAGATAACATTGGCATAGGGAAGAGCAGCAAATCTAAGCCAAGATCTTCCTGGGAAATTTTAGTAGAGTCTTACCAATTATATAAAAATTAATTCTCAAGATCCTCAAAATTCTCATATCTTACTGCTTGTCTGATTCTTAAGATATGTTTTATTCTTTCAAGAGAAAACTTTTTTTTTTTTCCATTTTAGAGTACACTAGAAAATTGACCTGGAAATCTAACTAATCCCTTGGAGGAGAAACACTTCACTTACCATTTCCCTCCTGCTCCCATCACTGCCTGAGAAACCCCCATAGCCTGACCTGCATGAACACTGTCACACATACCCATTAACATGACGGGAAAAGAAAAGTAACACATGAGTTAAGGGAACTCAGTAACTTGAAGAAGGAAAACCAAATACATTTCTCTAAATAAAAGGTGTTTCTGAACTTTTTATTATTTTCCAATATTAAATGAATGCTTTATGCAACATTTTGACATCTTATAGGGCAAGTCTGTCTTTATTACTTTTCTTTTAAAATAACATTGACTTCCAGGAAGATGGCTGACTAGAGAAGCTCGAGATTAACATTGCTCCACAGAAAAATTAGAGAAGGGACAGGAGGGCAACTGAGGCAGCAATTCAGGAGTGCGGCTGACCTCTTAGAGCCTTCTGTACCACTTGTGACAGCCCTAATTGCAGAGGCCTAGGAACTGAGAGGCAAAAAGCTGGAGCCTGGCGAGGAGGCATGGAGCCCGTGGGAGAGCACAGTCGGGAGCATGGGGCTAGGAAGTAAGCCAGGCTACATTCCTTGGACATGCTACCCCCACCAGCACCGCCCAATGACCGGTGACTCACCCCACACCCCACACACCTGAACCCCATCACTGGCTCCCATTCCTTGTGCTCCAGGCACCCCCACCCCACCAGCCCCCAGTGCACATACCTCCCCCACATCCCCACCCCAAGTACAGCCCAACCCAACTCTCCTGCGCACCTCCCAAACACTACCTCCCCCTCCCTGTTCCTTATAGACCCTTGCCAGTGCATAAAGGTTGCAGGTACTAACCTCCATCCTAGGCTACCTCCACCCCTCACCCATAGTGTCACACAGCCTCACCCACCCTCCCTGAGCTCAGTGCATCCATTCATGGACTCCCAGGCCCATGCATATGCATGGGCCCCCAATCATATCATTCCCCTCTGGGAACCGCACTTTACAGCAGTCCTAGAACCACGCATGTGCACAGCCCTCAGCCTCACTTCCTAGCTCTGAGAAAGTGCCAGCCTGCCCAGCTGGATCACAGTGGCCACCAATCCATGGAAGCATAATGCCAACCTGCTATCACCATTCTATGCATGCACACAAAAGGCCCCATGCCTTTGACCAGCGCACACCAGGGCTATGCCCCCCAGACCAGTACACCTGAACAGCTACTTCCTCCCTGGCCACCGGGCACCCACATTCACAAGCATCAGCGTAACATCCCCAACCTGCACCCATACTTTCCCTGTAACAAATCACCATACTGCGTGTTCCATCCCATGCCCTGCTCCTGCTGTACAACCATCCTGAAAACATCCTGAAAAGGCCTTAGACTACTGAAAGAAATCAATTCCTAAAGTAAATCAATGAAGATATTTACATGCCATGAAGACAGCAGAAGATCATTAAGCATATCACACTGCAGACAGATATAGCCATGTCTAATGACCAAATTGAAACACCAGAGGAGACACAGATGTTGAAACAACCAATCAAAGATGTTCATACAACTTTACTTAATATAATAAGTGGGATAGCAAATGACATAAAGGAGATCAAGAAGACAGTAGAAGAGCACAAAGAAGGATTTGAAGGAATAAGTAGAAAAATAGCCGAAATCACAGAGATTAAAGACTCTGTTGACCAAATTAAAAACATACTAGAGGGCTCAGACTTTCAGAGGCTACTCAGCTGAGCCCTATGGCCTTAGAAAATAAAACCTGCCTCCCAAAGCTACAGATCCTTAGTCTCAGCCCGTTCTAACTTTGTGGAATGTTCCTGGGGGTGGTTTTCACACTACATTTCTGGGGGCTGATCTGGGACAATGAGGCAGGTGTACTTTCACCTCGCTCACCCATGGCAGTGGCAGCTCCCTGACTGGAGACCCAGTGGAATCCAGTGCTGGCAGCAGGGCGTTTCCCCATTTCTCAGATTCCTGACCTTCCTGGATGGGGCGCCTGTCACCGCCAGAACGGCAACGGATCTGGGACAGTTTCTGGAACCAGGTTTCTAGGCGCACCACCTGTCTGTCTGGTAAGCACCTGGGTGCATCAGTTTCAGCTAATTCATAAAAGGCTAGGGGGCCTGAGTGGAAGGGGAGCCTGATCACCTCCCAGACTACCCGAGTACTGGTCTCCAGTTGGAGGACCAGGGGAAACAGAAGTCTTCAGGTTCTGTTCCAGGAAGGGCAGTGTGTGTGTGGGGGGGGGGGGTGTCGGAGTGTGTGTGTGTGGAATTGAGTGAATGAAAGGAAGTACTGGGCTGTGCACCAGGCCATGAGTGAGTTCGGATTCTGCAAGTTTGTGGCAATCCTTATACGGCTCAGGGTGGGCAACCCTGTAAAGGGGGGCTGGCTGGGGGTTTAGGTGCCCAATGTCCTCATGGGAGAGCCGCCAGACTGAAGGAAGTGACAGTTTATTCAAAACCCTTTGCTGTTTGTCTGTAAGTCCTCCCACTAATCATTGGTGCCACAGATATAAGAGGGGAAGTCAGTAAGACACCATTGAAGTGCAAGATTTCTAATTTTAAGAAAGCTTTTGGGAATTAAGCTGACCCCTGACTGACTTAGGAAACTGTATAAATTAAAATAAACCACTTTCAGGAAGAATTAAAAAAGGAAGAAATTTTCTTGTATTACAGCTTATCATTACTCTGTCTTATAAATAAAATTTTTCACATTTCAGAATAAAAGGAAAACATCTATGGAAAGGTTTTTAAATTGATCTTATGAAAAGAATCTGTTCTATACAACTAATGTTGCCATTGTGTGACCTTGGTAAAACAAACAAAGTTAAAATGTGCACTCTAGCTGGGAGGACTGGCTATCCTCCCAGAAGGAGGTGTACTTTAATAAAAATATCTAGATCCCAGGAAGCTCCTCTTGGTCCCTAGCCAGTTCCCAGAGGACCAAACTGGGCCCAGTCACACAAGCTAATTGGAATTTGGCCACTATTATGTGAAATATCATAAAAGAAGAAAAGAGAAAAAAATCTTATGAGAGAGGGACAGCACCTCATTAAAATCTTCTGCTCTGTTATGTATCTTAACTAAGGAGACTCTGAATGCTGTCCCCAAAATTGCTATGGATTTTTACTAATCAGAGTTATAATGCTGCTTTTGAAATTCTGCAGCACTTCTCTTCAGGTGGTAATGCCATCTTATCTGATGATGTAACTATGCTCTATTTTTGAAAACTTTTAGTTGCTATCTTTTAATTATTTTCTTTACTTATTTTCCTGATAAAATCTGTTTTTATGTCACTGAAGTCAGTGTCGTCCACGAATCCAAACCTATAAATTAAATGGCCTCAAATATCATGCTGTCTTTTATGCACAAAATTGACACTGGGAGAAGAATTTGCATTTCAGCATGGCTTCATAGTAATAGAGGTCTATGAGACAAGCTTTAAAAATCTGTGCAGAAACTGTGGAGTATGTTCTTCTAAATACTGTGATGCTTTATTAAGACTATTCTTGATAAATTGAAAGTTGCTGGTTTCTTGTCCTTTTGTATGCAGAATTGTTTTGAATTGAAATATTTTGTCTCCCTGGGTTATATTTTCTGGTGCTTTAAGACATTTGGGAATCTTTAGGTCAGTAGGCCCTCTTCAAAGTTTACTTAAAATGAATTAACAATAAGCCATGGGCTTTTAACATAGATTAGGAAATAATGTCAATTTTTTTAGGGAAAAAGATCTCTAAGCTCAAAGTAAAGAACCAAGAAATCCCAGGATGGGATAATTTACCTTACTCCTCACCTGCAGAGGAATGGGCAAAATGCACAGGACCCTGTGAAAATTGGGAAAATAAAATTAACCAGGAAAAGCCTATTTGGGTTGTTCTGTATCTAGAAAGCATACCGTTAGAAAAAGAAAAAAAAAGTTTTATACAATAACTGAAATGTATAAAAAAAAGGTAAGCTATGTTAATATAATATAGAAATTTATATAAACAGAAAAATCAAGCAATCTCTGAAAAAAAAATACTAGTGGCACACACACCAGATTTGAAGAGACAAAAGAAAAATAAGTGACAGGATAATTGACTTCAGAGACTCAAAATAGCAAATGGCAAAAAAAGATGGAAAAAAATTGAATGGGAACTCAGGGAAATGATAGACAAAACAAAGCACACAAATATACGAATTACTGGTGTCCCAGAAGGAGAAGAGAGGAGTAAAGGGATAGAAAGAGTAGTTGAGGATATAATGGGGGGAAACTTCCCAACTCTCATAAAGGACATAAATATACAAGTCAAAGAAGTCCAAAGAACTCCAAACAGAATAAATCCAAATAGGCCTTCCCCAAGACACACAAACTAATCAGCCTGTCAAATGTTGAAGAGAAACAGAAAATCCTGAAGGCAGCAAGAGAAAAAACATTTACTACATACAAGGGAAATCAAGACTGAGTTCAGACTACTCAACTAGCACCCTGGAGGTGAGAAGGCAGTGGTATGTTATATTCAAGATCCTGAAGGAGAAAGACTTCCAGCCAATAATTCTGTACCCAGCCAAATTGTCCTTCAAAACTGAGGGAGAGATTAAGGTTTTCACAGGCAAAGAAGTCCTGAAAGAATTTGTCAACAAGAGACCAACCCTACAAGAAATACTAAAAGGAGTTCTGCCAGTTGAAAAAAAAAAAGACAGGAGAGGGAAGGCTGAAGGAAGGCACAGAATTGAAGAGTATAACCACTAAGGGTAATTGAAAGAATACAAAGAGAAAGAAGGAAAAAAATATATAGATATGAGAACTAAAATAAAAAAGACAAAATGGTGGATTCAAGAAAAGCCTTTTCAGTAATAACTTTGAATGTTAATGGATTAAACTTATCAATTAAAAGATACAGATTGGCAGAATGGATTAAAAAATATAATCCAGCTGTATGCTGCTTACAAGAGACTCATCTTAGACACAAGGATACAAATAGTTTGAAATTAAAAGGATGGAAAAAAACTTTCTGTATAAATTGTAACCAAAAGAAAGCAGGATTAGCTGTACTAATATTGGAAAAAATAGGCTTTAAATGTAAAGATATCATAAGAGACAAAGAAGGATGCTATATACTAATAAAGGGTCAATTCACCACAAAGATATAACAGTCATAAATATGCTCCCAATTAAGGACCTCCAAAGTACATGAGACAGACATTGACAAAACTGAAAGGAGTGAAAGATGTTTCAACAATTATAGTAGGAGACTTTAATACAACACTCTCCTCTATAGATAAAACAACCAGACAGAATATCAACAAGGAAATAGAGATGTTAATTAACTTGATAAATGAATTAGACCTAACAGACATATATAGGTCATTGCACTCCAAAGCACAAGGTTATATATTCTTCTCTAGCACTTATGGAACATTCTCCAGGATAGATCATATGCTAGGGCACAAAACAGGTCTTTATAAATTTTAAAATATTGAAATTATTCCAAGCACTTTCTCTGATCACAGTAGGATGAAGTTGGAGCTCAATAACTACCAAAGAATGAGAACATTCACAAATATATGGAGATTAAATAACACACTCTTAAACTATCAGTGTGTCAAAGAAGAAATTGCTGGAGAAATCAGTAGCTATCTGGGGATAAATGAAAATGAGAATACAACTTATCAGAACTTATGGGATGTGGCAAAGGCTGTGATGAGAGGGAAATTTATTGCTCTAAATGCCTACATTAAAAAAACAAGAAAGAGCAAAAATTGAGGACCTAACAGCAACCCTGGAGGAATTTGAGAAAGAACAACAAACTAACCCCAAGGCAAATAGAGGAAAAGAAATAATAAAGATTAAAGCAGAGATAACTGAAAGAGAGAACAAAAGAACAATAAGAAGAATCAATAAAACCAAAAGTTGATTTTTGAGAAAATCAATAAAATTGATGGGCCACTAGAAAGACTGGCAAAGAGAAAAAGAGAGAGGAAGCAAATAAATAAAATCTGAAATAAGAAGGGGTGCATTACCACAGAGTCTGAAGAAACAAAAGAACTCATAAAAGGATACTATGAACAACTATACTCCAAGGAACTAGACAACTTAGATGAAATGGACAAATTCCTGGGGGCACACAAACAAGCTACACTGACTCAGGAAGAAATAGAAGATCTCAACAAATGAATCACAAGTAAAGAGATTCGATCAGTCATAAAAATCTTCCTACAGACTTCCGGGTCAAGATGGCAGCTTAACAATGTGTGCATTTTAGTTTGTCCTCCAGAACAACTACTAAATAACCAGAACAGTACAGAACAGACCCTGGGGCCACGTCAGTGACCAGACACACAGCGTACCCCAGTCTGGACCAGCTGGACCGGCTGCCAGCACCCCCCAGAACCGTGAGTTCCCAAGCCGTGGCAGCCAGCACCCCTCCCCCACAGGCCGCTTCCCAGAGGGGAAAGGAAAGGACTTTACCAGCAGCAGGGACTGGTCACAATCAAACGCCAACTGTGGAACTAATTAACAAATTCTCACTACTAAAAATAGGCCCCCAG
The DNA here is from genome assembly GCF_023851605.1 of Tamandua tetradactyla. NCBI lineage: Eukaryota > Metazoa > Chordata > Mammalia > Pilosa > Myrmecophagidae > Tamandua > Tamandua tetradactyla. The sequence continues at coordinate 10,919,580 of NC_135337.1, read as the reverse complement.
CTTAGGTGAACCTGATCAAAGCTGAGGTTGCTCATTTTTGCCCCAGCACCAAGGGGGCAGGACTGACAAAAAAAGGGGGGAGGGGAGAAGGAAACAGGTTTTTGTGGCTGTGTATCAAACAAAGGCTTGACTGCCTCTGGATACAGTGGCAGGACTTTTCAGGCTGCAACTGCCCCAGGCATAGGCAGAAGTGAGCTCTTTGGGGGGCTTTTCTGGAGCTTGTGCCTTCCCCAGAGGAGGGGTGAAGCTGCACCCAGGTGGAATGCCTCCATCAAGGAATTCAGACGCCAGGACTTGGTAATTCAAAGCCATTAAAACCAGCCTACAACCTCTCCTCTGTCTCCACCATGCCCCCAGCAGGGAGGTCGGCCAAAGTTAAAGGTACCACATCATCTTATGCTGGTGGGAGCTGCAGTCAGACAAGCACCACATACTGGGCAGGATAAGAAAAACAGAGTCCAGAGACTTCACAGGAAAGTCTTTCAACCTGCTGGGTCTCACCCTCAGGGAAAATTGATGCAGGTGATTCTTTCCTCTTGATAGGAGGCCAGTTTGGTCTGGGAAAATCTGGCTGGGGTCTATAATATCTAAGTAGACCCTCCTAAGTGTGTGTGGGGGAAAGGCACCACACAAGCAGGGCAAGAAACAAGAAAACAAGAACCGAAAAATTCTCCTTCTGTCAAACAAAACTTAAGCTAAAGGTCCAGATAAAGCTGAACAGAAGATCAAAGAACAGACACACAACAAATTCATCCAGCAAGAAAACCCTAGATAAAAGAAGTGAAAACAATCTCCAGAATAAACTAATTAAGGTAATTAAATGCCTAGATGCTAGCAAAAAATAACAAATCACACTAGGAAAATTGAAGATATGGCCCAGTCAAAGGAACAAACCAACAATTCAAATGACATACAGGAGCTGAAACAATTAATTCAGAATGTATGAACAGACATGGAAAACCTCATCAAAAACCAAATCAATGAATTGAGGGAGGAGATGAAGAAGGCAAGGAAAGAACAAAAAGAAGAAACTGAAAGTCTGAAAAAACAAATCACAGAACTTATGGGAATGAAAGACACAGTAGAAGCGATGAAAAAAACAATGGAAACCTACAATGGTAGATTTCGAGAGACAGAACATAGGATTTCTGAATTGGAGGACGGAACATCTCAAATCCGACAAGAAACAGAAACTATAGGGGAAAAAATGGAAAAATATGAGCAGGGACTCAGGGAATTGAAAAACAATATGAAGCACATGAATATATGTGTTGTGGGTGTCCCAGAAGGAGAAGAGAAGGGAAAAGGAGGAGAAAAACTAATGGAGGAAATTATCACTGAAAATTTTCCAACTCTTATGAAAGAGTTAAAATTACAGATCCAAGAAGTGCAGCGTACCCCAAAGAGAATAGATCCAAATAGACATACTCCAAGACATTTAATAATCAGAATGTCAGAAGTCAAAGAGAAAGAGAGGATCTCAAAAGCAGCAAGAGAAAAGCAATCCATCACATACAAGGGAAGCCCAATAAGACTATGTGCAGATCTCTCAGCAGAAACCATGGAGGTGAGAAGACAGTGGGATAATATATTTAAATTATTGAAAGAGAAAAACTGCCAACCAAGAATTCTATATCCAGCAAAACTGTCCTTCAAAAATGAGGGAGAAATTAAAGACTTTCAAACAAAAAATCACTGAGAGAATTTGTGACCAAGAGACCAGCTCTGCAAGAAATACTAAAGGGAACACTAGAGACAGATACAAGGACAGAAGAGAGAGGTGTGGAGAAGAGTGTAGAAAGGAAGACTATGAGTAAAGGTAAAAAGAAGGAAAATTATATAAGACATAAAACCCAGAAGGCAAAATAGTAGAAGAAAGTACTACCCATGCAGTAATAACACTGAATGTCAATGAATTAAACTCTCCAATCAAAAGACATAGTCTGGCAGAATGGATTTTAAAAAAGGACCCATCTATATGCTGTCTCTACTCAAAGGACACGAGGCCAAGGACACAAATGGACATTTACACACCAATGTTTATAGCAGCATTATTAACAATTACCAAGAGATGGAAACAGCCAAAATGTCCATCAACAGACAGTTGGCTAAACAAACTATGACATTTACATAAGATGGAATATTATGCAGCTGTAAGACAGAATAAAGTTATGAAGTATGTGACAGCATGGATGGACCTTGAGGACATTATGCTGAGTGTGGTTAGCCAGAAACAGAAGGACAGTACTGTATGGTGTCACTGATATGAACTGACATTAGTGAATAAACTTGGAATATTTCCTTGGTAACAGAAACCATCAGAAGATAGAAATAGGGTAAGATATTGGGTAATTGGAGCTGAAGGGATACAGATTGTGCAACAGGACTGAATATAAAAACTCAGAAATGGACAGCACAATATTACCTAACTGTAATACAATTATGTTAAAACACTGAATGAAGCTGCATACGAGTATGATAGAGGGAGTAGGGCTGGGGCATAAATGAAATCACTAAGAAAGATAGACAGTAAAGATTGGGATGGTGTAATCTAGGAATGCCTAGAGTGTATAATGATAGTGACTAAATGTACAAATTTAAAAAATGTTTTTGCATGAGGAAGAACAAAAGAATGTCATTACTACAGTGTGCTGAAAATAGATGGTACTTAATATTTTAAAATTTCAACTAATGTGTGAGACTAAAGCAAAAAAATGTTTATTTGGTACAAATCTATACTTTGACTAGTGCATCTCCTAATATAACTTATGTAGATAGTTGATTGAACACCTTAAGTACATAGAACTTTGTATAGGACATGAGAGTTTGTTGATTTGTCCAGGTGATGTCCTGATGAATCCCAGAGTGATTTGATCAGTGAGTGGAAAAGTATTTGCAAAGTCCTCTTCAGGGAATGGTGAGAATGGGGGAAAACTCAACTTCCCCAAGTTGAATTCTTGATATTCTCACAAGCAGTGTGGACAACCAAAGCTATAGGCTGAGGCCCCAGTCTTGGGGTTTGTTCATATGAAACTTAACCCCACAGGGGATAGGTCAAGCCTACTTAAAATTAAGCCTAAGAGTCACCCCCAAGAGAACCTCTTTTGTTGCTCAGATGTGGCCTCTCTCTCCAGCCAACACAGCAAGCAGACTCACCATCCTCCCCCTGTCTACGTGGGACATGACTACCAGGGGTGTGGATCTTCCTGGAAGCGTGGGACAGAAATCCCAGAATGAGTTGAGATTCAGCAACAAGGGATTGAGAAAAACTCTAGAATGAGCTGAGACCCAGCATCAAGGGATTGAGGAAACCTTCTCGACCAAAAGGGGGAAGAGTGAAATGAGACAAAGTGTCAATGGCTGAGAGATTCCAAACAGAGTCGAGAGGTTATCCTGGAGGTTATTCTTACGCATTAAGTAGATATCACCTTGTTATCCAAGATGTAATGGAGAAGCTGGAGAGAACTGCATGAAAATGTAGAGCTGTGTTCCAGTAGCCATGTTTCTTGATGATGATTGTATAATGATATAGCTTTCACGATGTGACTGTGTGATTGTGAAAACCTTGTGTCTGATGCTCCTTTTATCTACCTTGTCAACAGATGAGAGGAATATATGGAATAAAAATAAATAATAGGGGAAACAAATCTTAAAATAGATTTAGTTTGAAATGCTAGTGATCAATGAAAGGGATCAGTAAGGGGACTAGCCTGTAGAATTTTTCTTTTCTATTTGTTATATTTTTCTGTTGTCTTTTTATTTCTTTTTCTGAATTGATACTAATATTCTGGGAAATGATCATGATGATGAATATGCAACTATGTGATAATATTGTGAATTGCTGAGTGTATGTGTTGGGAATGTTTGTTTCTTGTAATTTTTTTTAATTAATAAAAAATTAAAAAAAAAACCTTCCTAAAAAGGTCCAGATGGCTTCACAGGGGAATTTTATCAAACATTCCAGAAAGAACTTACACCAATCTTACTCAAACTTTTCCAAAAAATTGAGGAAAAAGGAACTCTACCTAACTCATTTTATGAAACTAATATCATTTTAATACCAAAACTGGGTAAAGATGCTATAAGAAAGGAAAACTACAGACCAATCTCCCAAATGAACATAGATGCAAAAATTCTCAATAAAATATTAGCAAATTGAATCCAACAGCACAATTAAAAGAACTATACACCATGACCAAGTGGGGTTTATACCAGAAATGCAAGGATGGTTCAACACAAGAAAATCAATTAATGTAATGCAGTCCATTAACAAATCAAAAGGGGGAAAAATCACATGATCATCTTGATCAATGCTGAAAAAACATTCAACAAAATTCAGCATCCTTTTCTGATAAAAACACTCCAAAAGATAGAAATCAAAGGCAACTATCTCAATATGATAAAGGGAATATATGAAAAACCAATAGTCAACATCATACTAAATGGAGAATGACTGAAAACCTTCCCCCTAATATTAGGTACAAGACAAGGATTTCCACTGTCACCACTATTATTTAACATTGTGCTAGAAGTTCTAGCTAGAAAAATCAGGCAGGACAAAGAATAAAAGGCATCCAAATTGGAAAGAAGAAGTAAAACTCTCGTTATTTGCAGATGATGATACTATATGTGTTAGTTAGATTCAATTGTCAACTTGGCCTGGTGAAGGTACCTAGTCTTGTTGCTGTGGACATAAGTCAATGGTAAGTGAACCTCATCTGTTGCTAATTACATCTGCAGTCAGCTAGAAGTCATGTCTGCTGCAATGAGTGGTGTTTGACTTAATAGCTGATGCTTAAATGAGAGAGTGCAATGTAGCACAGCCTAAGTAGCTCGGCATTCCTCATCTCAGCACTTGCAGCTCAGTCCAGGCCTTTGGAGATGTAGAAAGAAATCACCCTGGGGAAAGTTGTTGGAACCCAGGGGCCTGGAGAGAAGACCAGCAGAGACCATCCTGTGCCTTCCATGTAAGAGAGAACTTCAGTGGAAAGTTAGCTGCCTTTCCTCTGAAGAACTAACACAATAAATCCCCTTTTATTAAAAGCCAACCCATCTCTTGTGTGTTGCATTCTGGCAGCTAGCAAACTAGAACACTATACTTAGAAGATCCTGAGAAATCTACATCAAAGTTACTTGAACTAATAAACAAATTCAGCTAGGTGGTGGGATATAAAATTAATGTGCAAAAATCAGTAACATTTTTATACACAAGCAATGACCTAGCGAGGAATCAGTTAAGGAAAAAGTTCCATTCAAAATAGCAACTAAGAGAATCAAATACTTAAGAATGAACTTAACTAGGGATGTAAAGGACTTGTACACAGAAAACTATATAACATTGCTAAAAGAAATCAAAGAGATCCAAATAGGTGGAAAGACATTCCCTGCTCATGGATAGGAAGGCTAAATATAGTTAAGATCTTAATTCTCCCCAAATTGATCTGCAGATTCAACACAGTACCAGTAAAAATTCCAACAACCTACTTTAAAGATTTGGAAAAACTAACTACCAAATTGATCTGGAAGGGAAAGAGACCCCAAATAGCTAAAAGCATCCTTAAAAAGAAGAATGGAGTGAGGGATTAACACTCCCTAACTATAAAACCTATTATAAAGCCACAGTGGTCAAAACAGCATAGTACTGGCACAAAGACAGAAGCATTGACCAATGGAATTGAATCAAGAGTGAAGAAATAGATAACCAAACCTATGGTCAACTGATTTTTGACAAGGCCTCCAAATCCACTGAACTGGGACAAAATAGTCTTTTCAATAATGGGGCATGGAAGAACTGGATATCAATAGCCAACAGAGTGAAAGAGGACCCCTACCTTATACCCTACACAAAAATTAACTCAAAGTGGATCAGACACCTAAATATAAGAACTAGCACCATAAAGTTTTTAGAAGAAAATGTAAGAAAACATCTTCAAGATCTAGTAATAACAGGTAGTTTCATAAACTTGACGCCCAAGCACAAGCAAGAAAAGAAAAAATAGATAAATGGGAACTTCTCAAAATCAAACGCTTCTGCCCCTCAAAAGACTTTGTCAAAAAGGCGAAGAGGCAGTCAACTCAATGGGAGAAAATATTTGGAAATCACATATCAGACAAAGGTTTGATTTCCTGCATTTACAAAGAAATCATAGAACTCAACAACAAAAGTACAAACAGCCAAATTATAAAATGGGCTACAGATATTAATAGGCATTTTTTGAAGAGCAAATACAGATGGCTCAAAAGCACATAAAGAGAGGCTCATTTTCACTGGCTGTAAGGGAAATGCAGATCAAGACTACAATGAAATACCACCTCACACCTATAAGAAAGGCTGCTATTAAACAAGCAGGAAACTATAAATGTTGGAGAGGATGTGGAAAAACTGGGATGCTTATGCAGTGCTGGTGGGAATGTATAATTGTGCAACCACTATGGAAGGCTGTTTGGTGGTTCCTTAGGAAACTAAATATCAAGTTGTCCTATGACCCATCAATAGCACTACTTGGTATATACCCAGAAGAGCTGAAAGCAATGACACAAACAGACATTTTCACACCGATGTTCATAGCAGCATTATTCACAATTGCCAGAAGATGGAAACAAACCAAATTCCCATGAACAGTTGAGTGGATCAACAAAATGTGGCATATACATATGATGAAATATTATGCAGCAGTAAGACAAAATGGCATCTTGAAGCACATGACAAGATGAATGACCCTTGAGGACATAATGCTGAGTAAAATTAGCTAGACACGAAAGGATAGATAGAGTATGATTCCACTTTCATGATCAGCATAAGACATAATCAGAGGCTCATAATACAGAATATAGGGGACTTAGAGATACATAGAAGCTTGAGATGGGTGAAACATTAGTTAATGAGGTTGAATTCCAATGTAAGGGGATAGATAGGAGTGAACAGGATTCTGCAGTGGGTCTAGAAGTAATATTACCATATTGAAGATGAACAAGATTGAAAGGGGTTGCTTAGACCTATGTGTCCACTGATTCACACTAGAAATATGAGTGATTTCTCATAAGAATTACCTCAAAGTTATGATTCTTGTATAAAGACTGTTTAAGTCCAGGGGGAAAACTGCTGTCACATGCTATGAGCTATGTTCAAAAATAAACCATCAGCACTACTACAGCAACAGCAGAAGTAAATAATGGAGTGAGGGACAAGAGTTAAGAGGGGGTTTAGATTTCCTATTTGGTGAGGGTGTGTTTATTGGTTTTCTGTCTCTTGGGAACCAAGAAATTATCTAAAATTGAGAATGTTGATGGACTGGGGACTTTGGGCCTTCCACACAATGCCTGATGAATTCAGATGGCTAAAAGATGCACTGACAGAGAAGTAGATTGGTGAATGATGGTGTATACTTGTGATGAAAGTTGTGCTGCTACAAAAAGGAACAATGTTGTGAGGCCTGCAATGATGGGAATGAACATGTGGGACATTTGGTGAAACAAAATAAGCCAGAAACAAAAGAACAACAATGGTATGGTCACCTTTAGAAAATGCTTATAAGAAAACAGGGGCCTAGATTGTAAGCTTTTAGAGCAGACACATTAAGTCCGGAGTGGTGACTAATAATTCTGGATTTTTGAGAGGCTGTTTTATATATTTAAACTGATATTTAGAGATAAGAATAAAGACAAACAGGTTGGGGGTAAAGTAATTCAGAGCATAAGGGTAAGAAAGACAGGGTCTATATTTTAGAACCACACATACTCTTTGAGACCAATGAAACAAAGGTTTATTCGATCTGGAACTGAAATTTTCCACAGTGCATAATCTAATTCAACCTATCTGTATAGTTCACTTGAACAATTGAAACACAGGGTACGCAGAATAAGAAAGAGATTCTTTAATTTTGTATAGACTATTGTAACACCTGGAAACATAGAGTATATTGACTATATTAGAGTATATTGAGCAGATAATCAAAAAGTATTTGGCAAAGTTCCCTGAGGGAGGGGAGAAAGAATATGCAACTATTAAACCTTACAATCAGGGAATCCCCTGATATTGTGTCAAACTTTAGGGATATCCAAATCAACAGGCCATGCCCTTGATCATGAGGCTTACTCTTGTGAAGCTTATGTAGGTAGTGGAGAAGCTTAGACTATCCATATGCATGCCTAAGAGTTACTTCTGAAGGACCTCTGTTGTTGCTCAGATGTGGCCTCAGTTTCACTAAGCCCAACTCTGCAAGTGAAATCATTGCCCTCCTCCCCTACATGGGACATGACATCCAGAGGTGGAAGTCTCCCTGGCAACATGGGAGATGACTCCCAGGGATGAATCCAGACCTGGCACCATAGGATCAACAATTACATCCTGACCAAAAGGGGAAAAAGAAGTGTAATTAATAAAGTATCGGTGGGCAGAGAGAGTTCAAATAGAGTTGAGAGGCCTTGTAAAGAGGACTTTACAAGGAGCTTACTCTTATGCAAGCTTCAGGTAGACCTTGCTGAACCTGCCAGCCCCCTATCATAGCCCTATCATAACCTGCCAACCCCCACCAGGACCATTCCAGCCAAACCTAAAGAACACCTAGGGCAATATATTTGATTCCACAAGAGTTCCAGGCACTAGAGTAACTTTCCAGAAACTTACAACCTCCAGATGGGTCCCTGGTCCAGTTAAGTCCTGAAACTTAGCCCAGCCTCTCCAGAACATCAGATGGTTCTATCTCCCTACCACATGTTGGTGACAGACCCTTCCAATGTTAGAAATTTAGAATTGCCATAGCCCAAACAATCCTTGGAAGAAGTATGGAAAGATCAAGGATGATGGTAAAATTACACATACAGGATAGGACTTAACAAATGAATATGAATGCTGAATCATTGGATTGATGTCTCTTTTAGTCTCCAGTATTTTAGAATAGCTAGAAGTGGAAACCTGGAGTTGTGAAATTGTAACCTATATCAAAGTCTGAAGTATGTTCTACAACTAATTGTGGTGCTGTGCTTTGAAATTTATAGCTATATATACAAATAACATATATACATATTGTTATATAAAAAAGAGGGAAAGAAAGTTGATTGTGATGATGAAAGGCCCTCTAGCCCCCTATATTCCGGAGCAGCTAGAAGGAAATATATGAGAGGATCATGTGATGGCCCATGACAACTCTGGGGTCTGTCCTGTGACCGCTTGTTGAGGAGTGCTTTGAAAACTATTGCTTTTTTTATTTCTTCACTTTGTATATATGTAATACTGTACAATAAAAAAAAATTTTTTTTAAATAACATCTAGTGTTCCCATCCAGGGAAATGATTTACCTCTGATGAACTGAAAGAGCCACAAAGGAAAGAAATTTCTATATTTGATTGACCTCTAATTGCCTAGAAGAATGCCTGGGAAATAATAAATGCTCAATAGATATTTGCTGAATGTCTTTATCAAATTTAGGTAAAATGTGAATGAATTGGGAAGATCTTCCAATATTCTGGAAATATGTAATTTTGTCACTGGATCACTTAATCTTGGAGAAAACAGCAGCCTCCAAACATTTGATAAGATTGTCTGGCTCTGGTGGCTGTTGGGGAAACTTTTTTTAAAATTAGAGAAGTCGTAGGTTTACAGAAAAATCATGCAAAAAAACATAGAGTTCCCATATATCCCCCTATTCTTGACAACTTACATTAGTGTGGTACATTTGTCACAATTAATGAAGGAATATTATTATAAGTAAACTGTTAACTATAGTCCATGGTTTACATTAGAGATTCCTGTTTGTGTTGTACAGTCCTATGATTTTTTTTCTTTAAGTTGTATTAGAGAAGTTGTGGGTTTACAGAGCAATCACACTTAAAATACAGGATTCACATGTATCACTCCACCACTAACACTTGCATTGGTGTGGAAAATTTGTTACTAACACTTTTTTTTTAATTCTACTGTTTTAACTGTAGTTACCTTTCTTAAAATTGATCAAAAATTATTAATGTAGTACTATTAACTATTGTCCATAGTTTATGTCTGGATATTTCCCCCTATTCCTGGCCTATTATTGTCTCTTTTTTTCAAGCATGTTTTTATTTCATTACTCATATACCAATACACTGGATAAAGGGTGTGTCAGTCACAAGGAATTTACAATTACACAGTCACACAATAAAAGCTATATAGTTATACACTCATGATCAAATATCAAGGCTCCTGAATTACAGATCAACAATTTCAGATATTTCCCTCTGGCTACTATAATACAATAGAAACTAAAAAGCAATATCTTTAGAATGAGTCAGTAGTCATCATAATTAGCTAAATCCTAATTTCTCTGTTACACCTTCTCCCTCTTATTTGATCATTCTTTCAATCTTCAGGGATAGCTAGGCAATAACCACTTTAGCTTCATGCTGGAAAAGGGTGTCTCCCTGTGAGATAGAAGAATGTACTGGTTGATATTCTCGGAAAGACTGGTAACTCTGGGTTTCAGGGCTTATCTGGCAGAGGAATAGTCTGGAGGCTTTGAGTTTCTGAAAAAATAAACTAAGTAAAATTTTTCTGGAGTCTTATATAGAGCCCAAGATATTCTTTGAGGTTTTCAGTAATACTGTTGGTTGGGGCTTGGCGTACTGTAGCAATTTGCAATATCTGGCTGAAGCTTGCATAAGAGTAATCTCAAGAATGACCTCTTGACTCTTTCTGAAATATTTTAGCCATTGAAATTTTATTTTGTTTCATTTCTTTCACCCCTTTGGTCAAGAAGGTATTTTCAATCCCATGATGCCAGGGCCAGGTTCATCCCTGGGAGTCATGTCCCACATTGCAAGGGGGACTTTTATCCCTGGAAGTTGCATCCCATGTAGTGAGTTTATTTACAGACTTCTGCTTAGAAAGACACTACATCAAAGCAACCAAAAAGGTTCTCCAGGGGTGACCCTTAGGCATAATTATAAGTAGGCTTAGCTTCACCATTGCAGAAATAAGTCTTGCCCTTGACTCAGGATTTAATTTTACTAAATTTTGTGTCCCTAATGCTTAAGAGAATATCAGAAATTCCCTAGATGGGGAAATTAAATAGATCCACATTTTTTGTCCAGTCCCCCAAGGTGACTTTGCAAATATTTTTCTTAATTTTTGGCCACAAATACTCTGGAATATATCCAGGTATCACATTAACCTGTATAGAATATCATGATCTCATTCCCTATTCTAGATTCCATGTTGTTAGGTTATTTAAATGAATTGATCAGACAGGTTAAATGAGATAGTATACTACATAAAATTTAAATTTTGGACTAAATGAACAACTCTTCCCTTGGTCTCATGCAGAAATTGAAGTTTTAAAATACAAACAATATCATCCATTACCTTGTACTCTAATTTACCTTAGTCTTAACAAGATCTGCTTCATTTATACCTTTAATTGAAATTTGATCTCTTTTTCAACTTCTTTAACAGTTACTCTATGGAGAAATGCTGGCTTTCAGAGCTGCAGAACTCTAATCCTGGGTCTCAGGTGTCACACAGATACCTAAAGTTCCAGGAAACTACCAGGTTATATAGAGAGAACACAGCATTTCAGAATTTAGAATACGAGTTAAAACTCAGAAATATATGTGACTACTGTAAGAGCTTACAATCTAGGAACCTTTACAATGAGCTTTATTGAACATTTTGTACTCCTTAATCATAGCTTGCCCAATCCCTGCCCACCCACTTTCTATCTCCAGGTAACCTGTGCTCTCAAATTCAATTCTCAGAGTTTGCTTATTATAGCTATTTTATATTAGTGAGACCATTCAATATTTGTCCTTCTGTTTCTGGCTTATTTCACTCACCACATTCAAATAGATAATTCAGTGCTGATAATTACATTCACAATGTTGTGCTACCATCACCACTATCCATTACCAAAACTTTTCCATTACTCCAAATAGAAACTCCGTGTGATTTGAGCATTAATTCCCAATTCCCTATCCCAACCTTGGCTCCTGGTAACCTATATTCTAGTTTCTGATTCTATGAATTTGCGTATTCTAATTATTTAATATTAGTGAGATCATGCAATATTTGTCCTTTTTTTGCATCTGATTTATTTCACTCAACATGATGTCTTCATGATGTCATCCATGTTGCCACATGTATCATAACTTATTTCCATTTTGAGGTTGAATAATATTCTATTGTATGTGTATACCACATTTTGTTTCTCTATTCATCTGTTGATGGACACTTGGATTGCGTTCATCTTTTGGCAGTTGTGAATAATGTGACTAAGAACATCAGTGTGCAAATATATGTTTGAATTCCTGATATCAACTTTTGGGCATATACCTGTAAGTGGGATTGCCTGGTCATATGGTAATTCTGTACTTAACTTTCTGGGGAACCACCAAACTATCTTCTACAGCAGCTGTACCATTTTTCATTCCCATCGATGATGAACAAGTGTTTCTATTTCTCCACATCCTCTCCAACTCTTATTATTTTCTTTTTTTTCCCCTAATAGTAGTCATTCTAGTGAATATGAAATGGTATCTCATTGTCATTTTGATTTGCATTTCCATAATGGCTAATATTTTCTATAGTTATTTGTATGCTTAGCTTTCTACCTCTTCTTATGTCAATTTCATTAGGTCATATTTTTCTACATCCTATTTCACCTAGCTCTTTTAGTACTTGCAAAAATTCGCAAAAGCTTTTCTAGTGTATGCCCATAATCTGAATCCCCTTGTATCTATGCTAATCTCTGGAGGAAAACAATTCACTGATTTCACATACAAGTAAGGCTGGATTTGGTTTTCCACTGGAAAAGTAAGTAAGGCACTACCATGGAAATCAGGTACAACTGGGAAACATTGAAATAGGTTGACCCAAAACAGAGATGGTAAATCATTGGAACAGATATGTAACAGAGTACTTGAAATCAGAATAAAGTCTGTTTGAATAATTTCTCTGTTTCTTATTAGAAATGTGAAATTAGCCAAGTTACTTGAGCTCTCCAAACTTATGTTTTCTACAAGATTGTTGCCAAAATTAAGTACATTAACATATAAAATGTTATATAGTTACTTATAAATATATATAGAAAAATCAGAATATCTAGTAGCCATAGTATTTAGATGTATAGTGAGAGGATTTCTCGATTTAATGAGATGATAAAGTTATTTTTCAAAGTTCTTTTTGGGGACTCACAATGAAGGTCTTTCATGATGCAAAGGCTCTGGAAACCATTTTTCAAGAATGAGCAAACTAGTGCGAACTTCTGATATAGAAGGAGAAAATGATCTTAGAAATGAAGACAGTGGATCTCATTGTTTCGAATTAAAATTGGAATTTGAATTGGGTCCAGGTGGAAGTTTTGTGTGACACAATGGGAGATGGAAGCCGCAGTGCATGAAAAAAAGATAGTGTGTTCCTCAAAGTTCCCAGAGCAAGATAGAGGCCATGAAGGGTCAAGTGGGAAGCAAAACAGGCCCAGGTGGCTCAACCAGCAAAGTGAGAGGGACCTACGGGCTTGTGCCTTTAATGTGGTCCATGGATGCCTGGCAGTAGTTTTCCCACAGGAGTCAAGGGTTGATTAGTTTAAGTTAGTTTAAAGTAAGCTCAAGGAAAGGGAAAGGGACTAGGACTCCGAGGGCAGTAAGGACAGTTAGCTTATCATTCGACTGTAGGTTTTGGGTGAGAGGGTAAGTGGTGTGAGTGTTGGCCACAGGTACAGAGTTTGGGCTTTGGGGGAGATTTTGCCTCAGGGCTGGAAAGCTGCTTGTTAACTAGGCTGAAGATCAGTGTCAAGGCAAGTGAGTTAGCTGAAGTGAGATGGATGCTGAGCAGAAGACAAAAATTCTGATAGCTATATCAAACCATTCCTTGATGCTTTGGCATCATTCATTTGGAGGATTGTGGCAGTTTGGGTGGCTGATATGTTTACCACCAAGGGCATAACATTATCAAGCCAGTGCATAAGGCACTCAAGGATATAGGCTATTATAAGAAATGTCAATAAATATAGTAAAACCAATAGCTGAAGCCTTTGCATAGTTATCTCCCCCACCCTTAAAGGGATAGCTAGGAGAAAAATGTTAGAAGTATTTTAGGGTATCAGGTATCCATTGAAAAAGCTTTGTTATATCATGAAAAATTACCCTCTTGAGCCTTCTTTTTAAAGTTAATTTTGACCAGCCCTTGAGTTAATATATATGCAGCAGGAGGTACTTTTTATGGCACAGACAACCTCCCCCCCTTTTTTTGGCCAAAAAATAATCTAAGGCTTATCTAAGAATGACTGGGCTAGGGGATCTATTTGTTTTTTTACTATTTATTTATTTATTTATTTACTTACTTATTTGGCATAGGCAGGCTCTGGGAATTGAACCCGAGTCTCTATCTCAGCAGACAAGAATTCTTGCCACTGAGCCACCATCGCACGGCCTTTAAGGGATCTATTTATTGTTGCATTAATCCTTACTGGCATATAGTAGGATGAGAGCTTAGGCAAAGGAACTGAGGGCAAACACGTTGGTCTCCAGATGCTGGAAGTTTGTTCCTGCTGTGTGATGTTAAAGATACAATGTTCAGTTTGCCAGTAGGGGACAGTAGAGAGCGAGGTGGCGTTACACTTGCGGGGGTCACAATTCCCGGTGACAAGCATGGCTTAAGGAAGAGGGGCGCATGGTGAGGTAGTCTGTCACTTTAGCCCAAGTGGTATTTTGATGGCTCTCCTTCTCATTTCCCAAAAAGGTGCTATTTGGGTTCTTCATTAGCTGCTCAAGCAGAAGGGTAGCTCTGGTTTATTGGGTGACAGAAGTGGCAATGGGAGACCCTCAATGATGATGTTGGGGAGTGTCATCTCCATGGATGACCTCGTGGACTGGAGTGACGCTGTCAAGGACGAGGTGGCAGTGTCTGTGGGCCGACATGGGGATGGTATCCCTGCCAAGTAGCAATTCATAAATGGGGAATTTTATCATGGGTTTTTTTAAATACCATTGGCGGTTTTTTAATACAACTATTTATGGAAGTTCTGTGGGCTTCCATAAATAGTTGTCATCACAGACATCCATGACTTTTAAATGGTCGTCTAGGATGCATCTGGCAGAAGCTTGGCTATGTGTTGCCATGCATCCCCAGCACTTCCCTCCACCAGGAAAATGTTTTTCCACATTTATGTGCCATCTGGGTATTAGTTTTTGTTGACCCTCTTTGCAATTTAAGCTCTTGGCTTAAAATAGTATGCCTGGCAGGACAATTAGCCCTATGGGTTTGATTTGATTATTTACATGAGGCCATTGGTGCTGTGTGAAAATCTAATTTATCTTACTCCTGGGTCAAGAATCATTTATGCATTGGTGCCAGTGAATCCATTTGATATGCGTAGAATGGATCGCTTTGGGTCATCAGTCTTGCTCTGTGGCATGTTGGAGTGGGTGAAGGTTGAGGGATAACAACCAGCAATCTCTTCATCCCAGGTACAAATTTTAGAATTAGGCAAGTATTGTTTGAGTGTTCCTGAGCTCTTTAGGTTTCTGTAAAATAGTTTTCATTGCAGACAACTATGTCATCACAGACAACTGCATGCTGGGGTCTGGTGGTTTGGCAAGTAAGCTTATGACCCATGAGCCATAGAAAATGCTAAAACCCAAAGCCAGGGTGAACGTTGCTATCGTGCCAGTCAGTGAGAACTAATTTCTTAGCTACTACTTGTATCGTGACAGCCAGATTTAGTGATGTTTTCCGTTTCTGAGATTCCGTAATGCTTTCTCTTAAAGCTTGCTCTATGTCATTTTTTGCCAGCCTGGGTGTTGTGTCTTGCATGGGTACTGACACTCCTGGCAGGTAGAAGAAAGGAGGTCATTATTTTATATGACTGTCAGCCACACTTCGCTTTCCTTCACTTCTAAAGGTGGCCCAGACCATTCCATTAATTGGTTTGGGAGCAATAATCTCTACTTTTTGGTGGCTTTGGCAGTGATAAGAAGTGGTCCTATATAATGAATATGGCAATGGGAGAGAGATTTATTACCTAACCCCCTCCACATGGCCCCCATAGAATACAACCCTGTCCATGGGACCCCAATGTTTGGTTTTGGAGCACAAGTCATAGCCTTTAATAATTATTTTGGCCAGTGATGGGCCTAGAGGCAATCTCTTTTTATGTGCCCACCCCACCGAGGGCAGAAAAGCATCTGATGTGAGATGCTATAGGCCCAGACTATAGGTAGAGGAAGCTTGGAGAACCTGAATGTGCAATCTGCAGAGGACCTGCTGTACCTGCTTGAGGAATGTAGTTTAGGTGTTAAGTTAAGCATGTATGGAAATGGGTGAAGCTGTGAACTGTCCCCAATGAGAGCTTATATACGAAAATCATTTTGTTGCCATTGGCCTGATCCCCCTTCCAGGTATTTAGACACTACCCAAGAATCAGTGAAGACCTGGAGATACCTGGAGAGCTAACACAACCGCCTCCAGCTCTGCCAACTGAGAAGACCCCCAACTGCCACCTTTGGTAAGCTGTATGGTATGCTGTGGCCACCCTGGCCAGCTGTGTTGCATATAATGATAGAATTATTAGAATTAACCAAGTATTGTTTGAGCATTCCTGGGCTCTTTAGGTTTCTGTAAAATAGTCTTCATTGCAGGCAACTATGTCATCACAGACAACTGCATGGTTGAGATATTCTAATTCCCTTACCATTTTGGATGGTTGGTCCCAAGGTGCTTCTCACATGGCTAGAGGAGGGGGCAATGAGGGGAGGTTCCGTGGGCAAGGGACTGAACATGGAGAAAACCACACCCTCCTGTAATTTGGAAAGGCCCTGTTTGTCAAGTTTAGCCCACTCCTGTTGATAACATTTCTGTTTTATCGGTGAGATTTCCTTGGCTGTGCTGAGTTCCAGCTGGGAATTTTCTCTCACCCATGGCACTATGGGAAACTGCATGTACAGGCTGTGGCCCTATAAGCACCTCCGCTTATGAAAGAGCCCAATAAGCAGCCAGTATTTGCCATGCTTAGTCCAAGGACTCTATGTGGCATATTTGAAGATATCCAAGCCCTCAAATTTAAGATCCATTCCAGGTGAGACATGGAGCATAGCTTGGGAAACGGCCTCTTGTGCCAATTCTAAGGCTCATTGTTGGGACTCTTTCCAGTTAAAAGCGGCAGATGTGCATTTGTTTTTGATATGGAATGTAAAAAGAGTGGGAGATGTGGGATGGTTGATTTCAGGATGTGAATATGCCTCATAAGTGTTGTGAATGTCTTAGTTTCTGAAGGAGGTTTCTGTTTAATGGTGGTAGGAATCTGTCTGCCCTTAGAGGACCATACACTGGCCTACGAGTTTGAATTTGATGGCCCTTCTGTTTAATCAGTTTCTATTGCTCAGCCTCCTTTCTGTAAAAGATACAAGCAATTTTTAAAAACATTTGTTAAGGTGTTGGTAGCTGTGGCTTGGACTTTTTTTTTAAATTTAGGTTTTGACACAGTAAAAAATGTTGGCCAAGTCAGTCACAGCAAATCAATATCCCATTCTCCTGTGTATCTTTTTATTTAATTAAGTGAAATGAGTAGGAGCTTTGATGGGCAGGCCTTGCACAGTAAGTTTGGTACAATTATGCTTAATTACCTTTCACTGGTAATAATATGCTCTGGTCCTTTCTTCTTTTTTCTTTTTCTTTTTTTTTTTGTCCTTAGCTACCTTCCACCATGGGTTAGATTTTCTATGTCCTATGGGGTTGGTGAATGAAGAGTGACAGCAACAGAGAAAGCAGCAACAACATAAGGACCACAGTTCCTGGCAGCATCACTGCTTGCAGGGTGCCATTATGCTTCCTGGGGAGGGGGTGCCCCTCAAGCTAGGAGAATGTTTAAGCCCTGGAACATGGTCCACAGTCAGAGTGGTTGGAGTCGGTCACAGCAGTCTCCCAGGTGCTGTAGTTCGGGTGTCACCAGGAGGTCCAGCAGGCTCCCTTTCTGTCCACGCGCCTTTAGTCCTAGATGTCTCACTTGTGAGTCACAACTCTAGGCTGAAGACACCTGTCTCCTGCCTTCTGGGGTCCTGCTATCCAAGCTGCAGTTTGACCTTCCTTATGTAGCCAATGTTACTGAGCATTGGTATCACCCAACACCATTCATTCCTATTTGGGGGAGTGTGAGGAACCACAGGGTTTCGTTTCTTGCTGTACTAGCGCTGGCTGTTTACAGATCCTGGAGATGACTGAGATCTACAAGTCTGCCAGCTTGGGGTGGAAGCTTAGGCAACCCCTGACACTGGCAACAGTGCACAAAGCAGCATGAATGTACATCAGGAAGCCTTTCACCCTCCCAGATAGAATTAACTATCTCTGAGAGCCAGCCAATAAGCCAAAAGAGGCCAAAATGTATTATGCCTTGTTTCTCAAGGTCATGACCAGTGCAGCCTGCATGCTGCACCACTTGTTTCTAAATACTTAAATTGGATTTTAAATTTCAGTCTGGGTGGAGGTCACATTTGACACAATGGGAGACAGAGACCATAATTCTTGAAAAAGATAGTGTGTTACTCACAATTCCCAGAGAAAGAGGCTGCCATGGGGGGGTCAGTGGAAAGCTTAATTGGCTCCAGTGGCTCAACCATGGGTTTATGTATCTTTATTGTGGTCTGGAGGTAGACATTAGTAGATTTTCCGTGGGAGTCAAGGATTGGTTAGTTTAAAGCAAACATGAGAAAACGGAAAGGGACTGGGGGTCTGAGGGCAGTAGGGATGGTTAGCTTATCATTTGGGACCAGCTGAGGGTTTTGGGTGAAGGGTGGTGGGTGGTATGGGTGGTGGCTGCTGATGTGAGTTTGAGCTCTGGGGGTGTTTATGCCTCAAGAATGAAGTGCTGCTTGTTAATTGGACCAAAGGTCAGAGTTGAGGCAAACGGTTTAGCTAAACTAAGAGGGATGCTGAGGCAGCACATAAAAAGTTTTGGTAGTTATAACAAACTGGGTAATTGTACAGGGATAAAGTAATTTAAAGAATGTTCATTATAGTTGCCATTTGCGTGGACATTTTTCTGTTGTTAGCCTGTTCTCCAGGTGGAGGTTGGGGAGTGTTGCAAAGCTCAAAGGAAGCCGTTTCCTAAACACTGAGGAGGTTAAAGTGTGAGAAACTAGAGGCAAGATTAGTTTGAAGGTAGGTCAGTTATCTGATCTCTGCAAATGGACAAGATCTCAATGTGTCCCAGAAGGACCTCCTGCAAATAAGAGAGCATCATCAATGAGCTGTCAATCATGGGTGACTGGGAAAACAGGAGTTCATTGAAAAGTTTTCAAGAAAGAGCCAATTCAACAGAAAACAAGATGAGTTCAGTTTTAGAAATGATGTGTAAAAGAAAAATAGTTATTCTTTGCTTGTGTACATTGTAAATAGGTATTCAATTTATTTGTTCAAAGTATATTCTCTAGCTATGAGTATATTTTCTTTTAGAGTGCAAGTCTATGAATAAAAGGGATCATGTCTGCTTAATTCTCTCCATAGAGTGTCCAGCACTGAAATGACTTTCTAAACAGCAAAAATAAGAGAATAATGTGAATGACTGACAAAGCAATGTCACATTTCATATATTTATTGAATGGAAACAAATTCCAGGAAGGCTTATCCCCTCCCTAGCCCATCTTTCTATTCAAGGCCAGTTACAACATTTGCAACTCTCATCAAATACAAGGCCCTCTCCACACCTTTTGGCTACAGTGATACCATTAGCACACTCAAAAAACCTGGACGAATCATCAGGGTCCCCATAGATGCCATTAGGTTTATCTTCACAGAATGTACTGGGGGGTGTGGGCTTAGGAGGCTCTGGAGTAATGCAGCCTGTGCACAAAACAGCAGAAATACCATTAGCAACAATCCACAAAACCTTTAGGAAATTTATAAGCATAAGAGACTAGAAAAGTCCTCTATTGTAAATTAGTTAAAACCCGATCCAAATTTGAGGTAGGGGGAACCTATTCCCCAAAGTTTAAAGTAGAGTTGCAGATTACCACAGGATAATTTGTTCAAAGTGAAAAGAATGCTAGTTTCACTGATTTCACTAGCTAGATTAGGAAATATGTAATCTTGCAAGTATTTGGTAGTAAATTGCTTGGCTGCATTAGTCAACCATGGCTATTTCTTAATCAACGAAATGAACTATTCTCAACTTTACCCTAGAAAATCAGTAATTTTGTATGAAACATATTTTCAGAAGGAAAAAGTATGGGTTTTCTAGGATTTTGTTAAGTAGTTTGCCTCCACAGACCCTCAGGCTCTCAAATGAGAAATTTATGAATATTGGAAGCTATCAGCTATATTTATGTTCAGACTGCTGACTCTATGTCACATCGTTTAAACATCTGAGTAAAATAGTTCATGAAACTGAGGTTGCCTAGATACAATAACCTTCCATCCTGGGTGGCCTTGGACTGGCTGGGGTTATGTTACTCAATTAAAATTGCCCCAATTTGGGAAATAAATTGTATGGTCTTTCTAACTAGAAAATGTAAATCCTTCTCAACTAGAAATGAATTTTAAAATCCAGAGCAGAAATCATGCCTTGTGCTTCTGCTTCCTTGGGTGCCAACGAAAGAACACTGAGGTGCAGTTTCTTTTGTTCAAGTTACGCAGATATTTCCCTAATTACCTGGTGTCTGCAGCCCCAGCAGAGACTTGAGTTTAGAGATGAGAGGATATGAACCTTCGCCACAGAAGTTGCCCAGGAAATCATCCAAGTCAATAGCCCAAACCATGGCACCACCAAACTGATTAGCTTTCAGAAACGCCACCTGTGACACAAAGATTGTAACCTATCAATACAGCACTATCTTTCAAAACATTAAAAAATTATTGAGAACATGATGCAATATGATTTTAAAAGTTTTTAAAAAAGAAAGTGCAAGGGAAAACATAATCATACCCCTATGAAACAATTTCATTTTTACATATTAATTATAGTCTGAGCAGCCATCATCATTGTTAACTTGGTCCCCACACAGTGTGTAAATCATCTGTATCTGTTTTTTGTCTTTGTTTTCACTTAGCATCAGAAATAAATATTTCTCATGTTTCTATCTACTCTTTATAATTATCATTTTTAATGATTGAAAGCATTATTTCATGCTTATGTATAATTCAATATACCATTTCCTCATTGTGTTCATATTTTTCAATCATAAGTAACACTCTGAGAAACACTTTTATAAATATTTTGATAATATTGTTTTTTCCAATAAATACCCAAAAGTTGGAATTAGAGGTTGAAGAGTATGCATATTTATATTGTTCCTGCTACATACACCCAAAGAGGAATGCAACCAAGACCTATGCTGGGACATTGCCTTGGAATGATGAGTGTTCTTGGAAGCTGGGAGTCTATAGGGTATGATGGAAAGAGCACAAACTTTGGAATTGTATAGACCTATAAACCAAATGCCAGTACACCACTCACCAACTATGTGCCCTTGGGAAATAAATTAACCTCTCTTCACATCAATTTCCTCATTAGAATATGGAAATTATAATACATAATTCATAATAACAGCAGCTGCCACTTGTTGAGTGCAATGTATTCTTCATGTAATCCAGCCCTTGTACTTGGTTGTAAGAAGTAAATGGAATATCTCATGTAAAACAACTGGCATATTGTAGGCAATCAATAATATTTAGGCTCCATTTCTCTTCAGAGGAATAAAAATGGACTTTTGCCATAGCTCCCAGAACATTCCCCTAAACAAAAAAAGTTGATCTTCAGTCACTCCTATGGAGACCTGCAGACATCAATCCAAAGCCTGAATTTCACTGGCAAAAGTGAAGTGAAGTGGCAAGTGAGGAATCACCAAGTTCTGAGAGATGGAGGCTACCCACTTCCACGTGTTTTCGTTACTGACAGGGCAGTTGACGTGGTTAGCCCTACCTTCTCATCCTTGAAAATCTGTGCTATCAATATTATCGTGTCCTCCATGGACCCTCCAGTAACAAAGGTTTGGAATTTCTATCATCTTGATCAGCAGTTCAAGAGAGTAGTATGCCTCTTCATAGGTGGCTTTAATTCCATCCCTTCTCTTATGAACAAAGAGTTATTTATAAACACTCAGACTCTCTCTCTCTCCTGCTGCCCCAGACTAGTCTCATCTTCCTTTGTCTTACCTTTACCCTTCCCTAAACATGTCAAAGGAAGTAGGATAGAGGTGAAAAGACAGGGTTGGACATGTATTGGAGATGGGAGGGTTGATTAAGGAAAACTAATTTTCCAATTTGACTTATTTGTACAACAGAGCCTGGATTTTACTACAAAGAACCAGAAGTCTGAGCTTCTATATAAAGATCTTTGGGGTACCAATATGTATGTGCCTGTGTGCACGTCTGAGAAGGTGTATGTTTATATGTGTTTGTGTTTATATTTCATATTTATGTATTTCATAAGAACATCAGAAAGGTAGCTCAGAAGTCATCCATTCCTACTCTGTAGGAAACTGAGGACTGGAAAGAGGAGTTAATGCTTATAGTCACGTGGTGAGTCAGAAACAATGCTCAAACTGTAACTAGGTTGTCACAGTCTCTGATCCAGGGCTCTTTCCACTTAAATAGTGAATTTTCAGAGTACAGAGATAATGTAACATAATCTTAAGGCCCATGGGTAGAAACTTACCTTGTGCTCATAGCTTTCAGTATTGTCAAACCCAACCCACTCATTTCCTTTGTAGGCATAAGGGACCTTCTGGTCTTCAATCCATGAGGTGGTGGCTTCAGATAAGAATGTGCAAATCTGATCAGGGAGACCCAAGTTAGCAAAATCCTGAAGATGTACTGACTTTGACATGTCCAGAGAAAAAGTGACTGTCATCCTTAAATAATTACTTTAATTAGTTCTTTGTGGTTTTGCTGCTTCCATTTGGGCTGTGAGCTCCAGGAGAGCAGAAACTATGTCTTCTTTAACTGCATTCCCAGTGCCTAGCACAGTGCCTGATATATGTAAGTGCCCTGTGACTTGTCTTGGAGGAATTATTAACTGGAAGTAGCCTGCATAGTATAGGGAGCTCACAAAAGAGATTCCCCCCCAC
The DNA here is from genome assembly GCF_023851605.1 of Tamandua tetradactyla. NCBI lineage: Eukaryota > Metazoa > Chordata > Mammalia > Pilosa > Myrmecophagidae > Tamandua > Tamandua tetradactyla. The sequence continues at coordinate 10,896,555 of NC_135337.1, read as the reverse complement.
CAAGAAAAAAAAAGCTGTTTTATTCTTAAAATTAAAGAGCAACAATTAGAGAACTTTGAATTTTGGCTTGAGGTTTAAACTCGTATCAGTCTTAAAAGGAGTTTATCTCTCATGTAAGTCAAACTGAGAACAGGTTATACATATCAAGACCCTTTCATTTCCCATGTTGATTTAAACACTCCTTGGGGAATGCTTTTCTTCTTCATTTGAGATAGATAGGGAGATGCTGGCAATCATCCAGCAAAAGTTATCTTAAGACTCGTTATTCAATACAACTCCCTAACCAACTTAAGTCTGCACTACAGCAACTCCCAGAGGTAGTTACCTCATAGTAGGCCCAGAAGCCAGCTTCCCTGGTGTAGGGCCCAATGGACCCTGGTCCTGAGATGGGTGCTCCCACAGACACATCTGAAGTTGTAAGGCGCATGGTCCGTCCATAGGTGGGGAAGCCCATGATGAGCTTCTCAGCAGGAACCCCGTTGTCTCGCCAATATTTCATGGCAAATTCCTGGGGAAACACTTAGCTGAAGGTTTAATGCCAGTTCCTCTCCACTTCCCTCCCCATATCTGCTCCTCAGTCCTAACCTATGGCTCCCGACTTACAACATTAAAGTAAATAAAGTCCCCACGGTCAGTGGAACCCTGGTGCAGGGGGCTGTTGTGTCCTGAGATGGTGTCCCAACCTCCATGAAAGTCATAGGTCATCACGCTGATGAAGTCCAGGAGCCTGGTGGAAAATGGCACAGGAGAGGTGAATAGCAGTTGAGGCTGTGGTTGCAATTATGCCTGTGGCCATGGTTTATGCCAAAGGTTGGATGGGGCTGTGAACCCAGCGATAGCTGCAGCTGAGGTATCTTCCAGGGACTCAAGGAATTATCTATTACAATGGCCATGTAGGATTCTTTTGTTTTTGTTTCATTTCAGTTATGCTCCACAGAATCATAGAAACCTAGAAGAGGATAAGCATAGAGGACTCTGTTTCCCCTTCCCCTTCCAGTCTCATTTCAGCTAGAATACTTCAGTTTTATCTCTTTTCTGTGTTGCAGATCTGTCAAATACTTCATTTGAAAAGGGGGTTATAATGTTTTTCTTTAAAGTTTAAAAATCACTGGTTTCATGCAAGTTCCCACCAGTACATTAAAGATATTCAATTAGCCTTTGTGGAAATATTTTTGGACTAAATACCTGATCAGGCACTTGATTGATACTATGGTGATGTGGCTTTCAACCTAACAACTAGCCTAAGAAAGAAATTTGTTTTATTGATCTGAAAAATTATTCTGTCATTTCTCCCTGTTGGCACTAGCTTTTTCCACAAAATGAAGCAGTGCATTCATATGTATTTATAGATTCCTCAATTCCTTTTATTTTTGCAAAACATTTTGACTACCTATTAACTCAGCTCTCAGAAAAACAATAAACTGAATTTATGCCAGGAAAATGACTACGCCATTCTCAGGAATCTCCAATGAGCCATTGTACCCATCTAGGCCAGGTGCAATATCCTAGGCCATTCCAAATTGTCTTCCCTAAGTTCTCGATGATAAAGCTATATGACCTTAGAGACTCCTCTGGTTTCTCATGCAGGATAGATCAACAGACTAATGTCCTAGCTTTTTCTGAAATCTTGGGAAGAATACCCTGGACTCAGATTTTTTTCACTCCCATGTTCTAATGTGAGAATGCATCCTAGAAAACACAAGCTTGGTTAATATCAACAAGCAGGAATTTGCTACAGTTATTGTTGCATACATTATAAAGAGCCCTCTCTATCTCCTTCTCTTCTGTTCCCACATGCGGCCATGCCTTCAATAAGAGTGACAATCCTTCATCTCCCTAATGGATCAGCACAGAGACTGGGCCCACATGCATTCATGCAACCCCCCTGGAGAGCAGCATATAATCCTCCAGGTCTTAAGGAGACAACATGGTCGGCACACACCAGATATCAGTCAAGAGCACTGAGGAAGAGAAGGGGAAGAAAATCCCCCCAAAAATATTAGGCAAAGGTGTACAGACTATGTAAGCTTAGTCTGATGAGACCCTAAGGATCCCATGGGTCTAAATCCTGCCCCAGAATAAGACATGCTTTTATTTAGGCCTTTAGGTATTGCTGCCTGGCTCACGCTCCAATCTTGGCAATTTCATAACCAGCATCAATGGTTCCTTTGCCTGCAGACACAGCCGCTGAGATCAGCAGACGGGGACGGCCAGTGGCTTGGGCCTCAGCTTCAAAAGCTGATAGCATTTCCTGTAGAAAAAGATAGGATGCTCTTGGTGATTGCAGTTACTAATAATTGAAGGAGAATATAACATTCATAAGGGACCCACATTTCATTTTTAAAATGTAATAATAATTGGTAGGAAAGAGTCTCCTAGAATGTATGTGTTACTAGGTGCATGTGTGTATGCATGCAGGAGCTGAGGCTTGGGACCTAAATTGTCTGGAGTATTTTTCCCTGCTTTTTCATTGAAGTAGTGTCTTCTAGGACAAGAAGTTTTGGAGAGCTCTATCACTTTCCACTTGTAATTTGGAGCTATTTATCCTTTTGTTTGTTTGCTCCTGAATAAATAGAGATAAAATGCATACTTCAGTTGAGTGTTATAAGTATTGAATGGAGTCTTGTATGCATGCTCTGCATAGTAGCTAATGCAGTATCTGGGGTATTGTAACTTTTCAAGAAGCATTGGTTCCCTTCCCTTCCTTTTCCCTTTTCTTTGGACATATAAGTCGTTCAAGGGTGAGAGACCCCAGAGGTTCTGGGCTATATGAATGCACTTGTCCGTCCTTACCTCGATCAGGATGGTAAAGCGTTGCTTGTCCTCAGGTGGGCTGCCCCGGGACCCTGGGTACTCAAAGTCGAGGTCAATGCCATCAAACCCATATAGCCGGAGATACTCAATCACTGAGTCAATGAAAATCTTACGGGTGCCAGCTGAGGCCACCATGGCAGTGAATCTGGAGAGAGCGTGGTCCTTAGAGGCATTCAGATACTATTACCCTTTGCCCCCTTTATTCTTCCTCCTATATGGATTTGATTTAGCTCAGCCTCCAAGAGATGAATCAACATCAGCCCACTGATCCCTGTCCTAAGAAATCCATCTTCATCTCCAAATGATACCACAAACATTCTCCCAGTTTATAAAACAGACTATAAAGCTGAGCCAGCCTCGTGGTGCTTGCAGATAAATCATCTCTGAGCTATCTTAGAATCTTCTACACAGTCACCAGTTACATTCGATGCCCTCTCATAAACAACCCAATTCCTTCAGAAATAGCATCATAATACAGTAGAAGGGAAAGGAAAACTATATCTCCTCCACTTACAAAGTAGGTTTCATTATAATTCTTTCCTCCTTCTTTCTCTTTTTGCATCTTTAAAATCTGATTTTATAGCCACATGCATGCTCAGAGTCCCCCCAACACTCCTTCGTGCTCTCACACTGTCTTGCCCTGCGGATACAGTTCCCTTTGCCTACAGTGGCCTTTCCATTCTTCTCTGACAACTTCTACTCATCATTCATGGCCCTTCTCAAACGTTGCAAACTCTTCTTTTAAATCTTTCAACCAAGAGAATTTACCATTGCTTTCTCATCATTTTCTTATTATATTGTGCATATCCCATTATAGTAATTCTCCATTTGCAGTATTCAGTTGGATATGTACATATTTGTCTCCCCACCAGACAGAAAGCTTCTTGGGATTTTTTTTATCATCTTTTTTCTGCTATACTATCTAGAAGGGTGGCTGGCTCTATGCTACTCAATAGATGTTTATTAAGGTATCTTAGATCCTTCGTGAATTTTCCAGGTAGGTAATATGTCACCGTCCAGCTTCTTCACTCAAGTTTAGATAGCAGGAAACATATTCTGTAAAATCTCCTCTTCTATAGCTCTTTCATCTTGGGTACACCTCTGATCTATATCTGTAGTACCTGCCATAGTACTTAGCACATAATACATGCTCAACAAATATTTGTTGAAACAAAATTGAAGCATTGCCAGTAAATATTAAGCATATATTATGTGTAGGCTATGTGATAGATTCTTTCCCTAAATTACCCTGTCACACTGGTTCTCTTTGCCTAGTTTCTCTCTTCCCTCCTCCTGTGATCCTAGGACCAAAAATACTGGGCTCCAGCCAGCCCCAGTTTTACGCTAAATCAGTCTCTAATAGTCAAACACTGATTTCCATTTACTCATTTCCTGATTCTAGCTCTTTGCCTGTTCTGGAATTTCTGCTACTGGCACACCGCTTGGATCTTAAAGCCACCTTTATTCACCCTTTTCTTCACCCTTAAACTAGTTTCAGCCTTCTCCTTCAGCCCCTAGTACAATTCCCCGTAGAAAGAAGAAGTTCTTACTTCTGGGTGCTGAAGTTCCACCCGCCAATCGCCAGGAGCGTAACTAAATTTTCATTACTGATTAAAAAAACACAAAGAAATGACAGAGTAAAGTCCATTTTAGTCAAGTTTAATGGAGCTAAAGTGGTCTTCTCACTGATTCATGATTCTGGCACCGAAAGGACAGAACCATGTCCCCAAGAACTCTCTTCTTGGGACCTTCCTCCTGCCCCTCAAAGGATTAGCCTTATGCTGCCCATTCATATTGGAGCACTCACACCCAAGTCCTCAGACCAGTGAGCCACCCTAGACCCTCCTGGAGCAGAGGGCATGAGGGGAGACTGTGTGGAAGGGACCACTCTCCTCACACTGTGTCCACAGATGTATATTAGATCTTGCAAACAACTTTGCTCTCTGACTTCAGACCATCTCATAGAGAGGATGGTGGACATTTAGCCAAAGTTACCCATGAAAGTCTGTAAGTTGACCCCGCCCTACTCCCATCACTTCCCAATGTCAACAGCATCACCTGTTTGAAAACAGGATCCTCCAAAAAGGGCTGACTCATCCCACCCTGATCTTAGTAGCAAGGTAATTCTCCTACAAAGTTCATAAGCAAAAGCTAATTTTAGACAGCATTTAAAGCTACTTTCCTTTTAAGCCCTTCTGGCATTTTCCTTGTGCACTATCCTCAGCTATGTAGCATCAGAGGAACATAGGCCAGAGCTCTACATGGAGAGTTCCAGTTTAGAATCAACAGGTAGATAAAGTGAAATAAAGGATTGAAGCAATGATGCCAATTATCCTGGCAGATGAAAATCACTGTTGAGGGGAAGGGAAAAAAGTTTTGATTTTTGTCAAGAAGGCTTGACATTTCCATTCCTTTCTCACTCCATATTGTGGCTTTAGCCCTGAGTAGAGAGTTGTTCCCAGTGCTAGCTTTGGGTTTTGTGTCTACGCAGAGTGTTGATCCTAGACTTCCCCAAATGTCCCAGAACGAGGTACTGACTGCTGCTTGAGAGCCTGGAACCGGGGGTAGAGGACATCATCATTCCACTCATAGGGTGCGATCTTGTTATTGGACATAGTGGCGAAGGCATAGATGAGATGTGTACACAAGCACGGGTCCACGTTCTCTGGCATGTATTTGGCAGGGTCTGGGCGGTACTGGGACCAGTTGGTAAAGTAACACACAAGCTTTGTGGCTGTGCCTGGTTGGGAAGAACAAGGACTACGAGTTAGAGGTCTCCCTTGGGAGTGTCTAAGTGTGCTCATGATAGAAAGATCTTTATCAGAAAAGCACTCATGGTACTTACCAAGCTGCAGCTGCAGCAACACAGCCAGACCTGTCAAAAGAAAAATATAAAATCCATGACTCAACTCAGAACTTTCCAGGAAAGCTACAGATGTATCACACTGCTGGATAACTACCAATGAATGTTAACTCCCAGTGAGTCCGCACAGATTTTCCTCTCCAGAAGCTGGGTTTCTTACCACCTGGTAAGTGGTAAACTAGGAGAGAGCATGGGCTTTGGAATTAAACATTGTTGGGTTTGAAACCTGGCTTTTCTACTTCCAGCTGCAGGAGGCTGGGTTCCTTAATATACTTCTTTTAACCTCTGTGCCAGTTTGAATCTGTGGTGGACCCCAGAAAGCCATGTCCTTTAATCCTCATTCAATATTGCTGGGTGAGAGCATTTTGATTGTTCCCATGGAGATGTGAAGCACCCAATTGTGGGTGGTAACTTTTGATTAGATGATTTCCATGGAGGTGTGTCTCCATCCATTGAAGGTGGAGTTGTTTACTGGAATCCTTTAAAAGAGGAAACATTTTGGAGAGACTCCCTTTTGTAGAGCCATGAGAAAGCCGGCAGACATTGCCATGTTTGCCATGTGCCCTTCCAGCCAAGAGAGAAACATTGAACTTCATCGACCTTCTTGAAGGCATCTTTCCCTGGATGCCTTAGATTGGACATTTCTATACACTTGTCTTAATTGGGACATTTTCTTGGCCTTAGAACTGTAAACTAGCAAGTCATTAAATTCCCCTTTGTAAAAGCCATTTCATTTCTGGTATATTGCATTCTGGCAGCTAGCAAACTAGAACAACCTCTATTTGCTTACCGGCAAAAATGGGGGTAATAAAGCTTTCTTCCAAATTTTGTTGTAAGGATTAGATGAGATATTGAAGTGACAGAACCTAACATGCAGTCAGAACTGATTAAGCGACTATGAACTAAATCACTGGCCCATCCACTTAAAGTTGTGAGCAAGGCTTTAGCTGGCTATACTATTGTCATTTGTCAATTACCTTAAGCCAACACCCAACTTGTCTACTCTTTATCATAACTGTATGCTTGGTGAGGGCAACCAGCACAACAGCTCTGCTGTTACCAATGTGAGCGTTCGGAACCACACGTTTCCACAGGGTTTAAGGACTGGAACAGTGCCGGATCTTGGGTTTGAGCATTAAGAGAAGCATTACTTCCTCTTCTACAGAAGTTGGCACTAGGCAGGATGCATGTGGTGAGATAGGTAATGGAAGAAGGAGAGGAAGCCTTGCAAAATCAATTCCTTTAATTAGAATATTCCAGAGAGAAGGAGTGACTGGCTTGCTGAGGCAGCAGGACTTGGACCAGAAGCTGCAGAAATACAGCCCCAGTTCAGCAGCCCCATCGTTAAGACACTGTTTTCCAGGTCCTGCTCAGGCAAGTGGATTCACCACCCTGAGCCCAATCCTCCAGTGAAGATGGAATAACATTGTGGTTTTGGTTGCCACTTTGGTTTTATGACCATAAAATTGGATAATGATTATAACAAAGCTCTAAAACACAAGATGTTGTCCAGGGGTCAAGCACTGTCTAATATCTAAATTTTCTTGTAGGGAAAAAAAGGACGCAGTACCTATCCATATCAGGTTCTTAATAAGTAGTCATTGACTGAATGAATTGTGTTTAGACTAGAATATGATAGTCCCCTAATCTAGATTCTCCAGTGGCATTCCAGACATCTCCTACTCCCCTGAAACTGAATTCTCTACTCTCCACTTGCCTCCTCTCTTTGCTGTTAGGTAACAGGATAAAGTGACACACTATGAATGGGGAAGAGAGAGAAGGAGAGAGGAGTGGCATGGAAGAAACACAGAGTATATTAGTAGAGATGGCACATCCAACTTGCTGAAACACACTGGCTAAGCCTTTCAAAAGCATTCCTGGTTCCGCACAGTTGCTTTAGTACTTTCTACCATAGCCTAGAGGGCCCTCTTCTCATTCTTGGCTGAGAATGTGCCAGAAAGAGAAAGTCTATAGCCTTACAAAGCTAATTGGGACCATGCATGCCAGAAAAAGGGAGATGGCATGGAAAATCCAAACAGGGATTTTGTTTGTTGAAACTATGTGCTGGGTGCCTGCTCCCTAATCTTTGCTGGAGAGGAATCTCTAGGTCTAGAGGAAAAGAGGGGAGAGGTCACTGGGTCTGTGTTACTCACCAGACCAAAGCAGCATCCTCCCCATGTCTGCTGCAGTCCCAGTGCCAAGTCCTAGGGCCCTGAGCTCTCTATATAAGATCTGATCAAGGAGAGGCCTGTTTATCACCGTGAAAGTATAACAGCTGCAGAAGGCAGTGTACCAGAAATCCAGCCAGGGCCTGCTTCCAGTTACACGTATGTCTCATTCCCAAGGTCCCTGGGAAGCCTATCTTGTTGTCAGAGTTCCTCACCTGCTGGGGTCAAGTTCAGAGAACTCATTAAGCATCCAGTCTTCTCAAGAAGATAGCATTTTTCTGAGTATGCCGCTGACATTGAAAGAGAGAAGGTTGTGGTGCTATTACATTGGTGGCTCCCTCTCCTGTTCAACATTTGCCAACAATGAATTGAATCAATTCATCAAGCACTTATTATGTGCCTGGCTTAATGCCTTATGCTGGAGACACTAATGTTTAACACATGGTACCTGTCCTCATTTCTAATCACGTAGTCTTTCACATGCACAGTCAAATTGAAATGCATTACTGCATTGCAGCAGAAAGATGGACAAATGCTGTAGAAAACAGAAGAAAACTCTACTGGAGGGACAGGCAGGACTTCCCAGAGAGGTGGCATTTGAACTTCACTTGTGGTAACATACCATTGAGAGATGAAAGATCATGTAAGGAAGAGGGAACAACACGTAAAAAGGCCAGGGATGGGGGACAGTATGGTGTGTGCAGGGACTATTGAGCAGCTCTCAGTGGCTGGCTACAGGCTGCTTGAAGGAAGTGAAAATGGGGCTCCAAAATGTGACTGCCCCATGGATGTCCACTACAAAATGCAGGCAGCTAGGGAGGGGAAGCCATGGCACATAGATCAAGGGAATCAGATCTTCTCCCAGAATACCGGGACAGCACCTCAACCCACCACCCCCAACTCTGTATTCCAGAAGAGATGAACCATTTCTTAACCATCTCAACCCACCCTCCTGAGGGTTGCCATGAATCCAAAGAAGGAAAGGGCCAAGAAGCCCCAATCAAGGTAAAGGACAGTTGTGAACAGTGTGGAAAGAAAGAAGGGAGGTAGATGAAGGCGTCAGTCAAAACATTCACTCGGGTCTGTAGGGAGCAGGTCTGGGGGCTGCTGGGGGCTTGTGGATAGTGACAAGGGTTAGAGTACAACTAAGAAAAGAGAAAGCAGGGAGCTGGCTACTTTGGGTTGGCTCTAAACTCTGGGTTTAGTCCCTTTGTTTATGTTTAGCTTTCTCAGCCATGTTCATGAGCCTAGGAAATTGGGCAGGGTCTAGAGCACAAGACCTACCATTCCTTTACCAGAAATGAAGACTATGCATGTGTCTGGAGTTGTGTCTCTTAGGAGTCTTGTGATATGCCAGCTGCCGGAACATAAGGAACCCCAAGGACGGAGAAGTACTGCCAACAGAGCTCTATTTCTGAACCAAGATCTGATCATGTCTCTTCCTTCCTCTAAAATCCATTATGGATCCCTGTTGACGAGAGAATAAAATCTGGACTTTTAACAAAGCCCTGTCTGTCTGATGTCAACCTTGTCTTTGCAGCCTCATTTCCTGCCATCGTCTCCAAATACCCTGCACTCCAGGCATTTCAAATTTCCTGCTGCTCTATATTCACACAAACTCTTTAGCGCTTCTGTGTTTTTACTTAATAGAGCTCTTCTGCATGGTGCTTTTCTTTCCTCCTTTGCCTGGTGAGCTCCTACTCACACTTCAAGGCCCAAATCTAACATTATTTCCTTTGTGATAGTTCCTCTTTCCTGCCTCTTTCGAACCGAAGTCACTGGTACAGCTTTAATCTCACTTATATTATCATTAATTTGCTAATGCAATGGACATTTGCTGAGCATCTATTACCTGCAAGACATTCTTCTAAGATGTAGGGATTTAAAGAGAAAAATTAACATATCTCTTTCCTCCAGGAGATGATAATCTAGTTGGAAATACAGACAGGAAATGGGTACAATATGATGGATTTAAGTAGATGTATCTGTCAGAGATGCAATGTGCTGTGGGAGGAAAGAAATAATTGCCTCTTCATAGTGGAGGGGAGGGTAAGTAGAGGAAAAGAGCAATGTTGCTAGGGATAAAGGAAGATTTTACTTTGACAAACTGAGATTTCCATTAAGGTTTTGTAAATAAATTCATGATGTTTGGCCTGTGATGAGACCATGAGAAATTGTTTGTTTGTTTGTTTTTGTTTTGCCAAACTGCTGGTCTTTTTATCAGTAACATGGGGAGTTTCTTTTACTCCACATCCTCACCAGCCCTTGGTATGTCATTTTAATTTTTAATTTTAGCCATTCTAATGGTGTCAGTGTTACCATGCTGTGCTTTTAATCTGCATTTCCTTAATGACTAGTAATGTTAAACATTTTTTACTTGTTTATGAACTAGCTGAATTGAAAGAAAAGTTTAAACAGTTTTACAAGTATAAGACAAATAAAACTTGGGGCCCCATGTGGCTACTCTGCATGAATTCAGATTTGAAAGTCACATTACAGCTGCCAAATAACAGCTGAAGAGGAATTCCAATCTTTCTATCTCTCAGAAATTCATATCTATCAAAATCTTCATTCTATTTTTGCTTCCAGAAATGTATCTCTGGAATGTCCCCCCCTCATCAAACCCAAAATTTCTCTTTAGCTACCCAGTTCTACCATCCATAAATTCTGTCCCTTCCCATTTCCCTGTTACCGTCCATCCTTCTCTAGCTAAACTCACTGCTCTTTCCTCCCACCTCTGTGGATCTGCCTTTCTCCTCTCCCTTTCCCTCTCTCACCTTAGTCTCCCAATTCTCAATTACCAAAGATGCAAGAATTGGCCTGGCAAGCTCTTCATTTAGTGGTGTGGGGACAGAGGGGTGTTCATAGAAGATAAGAAATATCACATTCACGTATTAATAGATCCTGGCCCCACCCCACAAGCCATCAACAAGAAGGAAAAGACCTTAAGCTGAAGGGATGTTTCTGTTGCGGTGTTATTTTTCTGAAATCCAGGAGCAGACACAATTTTCTAACTCTGGCTTGGCAATACCATAAATCATTCTGGTAGGCTGGTGCCTGCTGATGAATCTCAGGTGACTCATAATAACGGGAATTTGTTTGTATGATACAGTCTCATTGAGAACTTTCTAAAGAGTTTTATCTTTAATACAAGATAGCTACTTTAAACACTTGAGGCTAAAGGCCTGAGGCAGGAACAGCGGCTGGTGAGGCAAGAGATAAGGATGGGTGATGGAGAAGTTTTGGTAATGGATGATGGTGGTGGTAGTACAATATTGTGAATGCAATTAAGACCATTGAATTGTATATCTGAATGTGATTACAAGGGGAAATTTTAGATTGTATATATGTTACTAAAATAAAAATTAAAAGGGGAGAGGATGGCCCAGTGCAGGTACTACTCCATTTGATAAGATCAACTTCATTATGTATGAATAGAGGGGCCAATGAGATGGTATGGAAAATGGATGTGAACATCTACCCTACATCACACTCACACACACTCACACACATACATCTGGATTAAGAATGTTCTGCTTCTTCTCTTTTCAGATAAATCCTTCTAGTCCTATTTGAATTAGTGTGATATCTCCATTATTAAAACTGTTTTGAGGTCCTAGGGCAACGCCAGTTTTTAATTCCTGGGAGACAGCATTTTTGCACTGGAAGCACCTGCTTCAAATGACCACAGCGTGTAGATGACCATGTAGTGCAAATTCACCTACTGAATTTACTTCAAACAGGGAAAGTGCTCAAAAGCAAGACATTCTATGTGTTTAAAAGTTCCTTGGGGGCTTTGGCTTATACATAGGTGACTCTAAAAGATATTTACTGAACTGAATCTCGTTCTGATTTTGAGAGTAACTGCATGGTCACCTCTCATACCTCAGTTCCTTCCACTGCAAAATAGGATTGGGGCATTAAACTCAAATACTTTCAAAGCAGGCAGGTATGTTAATAATATATGGGGCAGCTAAGAATACCAGCAAGGAGTGATGGGGCTGTGAAAATACTCAATAACATTCAAACTCTTCAAAATAGTGTTGCTCCCCTTCAAAACATATTTTTTGGTCAGATTTGGCCATCACGTCACCTTATGAAAAACTGCATAAGATTTTTTTTCCTCTTCTAACATTGTTGAATCAATAATTACTCTGGCTCATGTTCTTTTCTAAGGATGGAGAATAAAACACATTGGGAGAGAGAGAGTGCTGGGAGGGGCGATAACCTCCAATCAGAGGTCCCCATGTGGTTTTCACTGTGTCCTTAACTTCTATTGCTGTGGTTCCATATTCAGAAACTGCCCCTTCTGTTTTCTGTGGATCAGTTAATTGATCCCCTAAAATAGCCATTACTACATTCAAATTTAGAATAAACTACTAAACGCAGAACACAAGAAAAGACATCTTGGAAGGAGGAACATCAAACAATATTTGAAGGTTCCTGATTTATTAGTTGCAGAAAGTAAGAATCTAGTGAAAGGAATAGGTTAAAATCATTTAAAATGTTGCCATCAGCCCTCACAAACATTAAGGCGATTCCAGAACCCTGCAGAGAAGAGTGGAGACAGATGCATCCAGCGACTCTAGGCAGAGAGGGCAAAGCCCACCATATTGTTGGCCATGTCGTAGACAGAGTAATATTCCTTGAGGAAGACGTCTCCCAGAATCCACAGGGGCTGCCCGTTGGGGGAGGGCAAGTAAGTAGCCTCAATCCCAAGTCTGCAGTAGCCATTGTTCTAAAAAGACAAAGGACATGAGGATATAACCAGTTGCATGGTCGAGACATTTCCCCACAAGAACCTCCCTGACCCTACAGTCCCATGATACCCAAGAGGAGCCTCTGAATTCTTGTTCAGCTGCAGCCTGGCCCCTCATGATTCCCCATAGCTGCCCAGATGTGAGCTGGGATAAGCCCACCTTATCACAGGACCCTGGGAGTGAATACGTACATTGAATACATAAGCAGAAGGAGGCAGAGGGAACTGGTTTCCGCTGATGATGAAGGTGATGGTGGGCATGCTCTGGATGGAGTTGCAGTCAACCACAAACTGAGAGATGGAAGAGGTAAAGCTGAGGAGCCCCAGGGGACTGGGAGTCCAGACAAGGGCCCGAGTCCTCCACCCCCACCCCTTTTGCATTTGAGCTCCCAGTGTGACTCTCCCTTTGGCCCCCTCCATCACAGACTGTTTCAGGGCAGGAAAGGCATAGCCTGACTCCCAGACACAACACTGACCAGACCCTCTTGCTTTCTTGAGCACTGTCCTCAAACGCCCCTCAGCTTTTGGATTTGGTTGTGTTGATATGGCCATAGTTAGCCTGTTTCTAGAACAAGTCTCTAGTCTCAGAAAGTATGAGTTATAGAGAAAATGCATAAGTATGTACTCACACTAGTAGAAGTTTACTCTTGTACACACTCATAGCCACATTTGTGTGCCCTTGTCCATGTACTCACCCTGACCTCCCCCCTCCCAACACCACCACACACGCATGCATGCACACATACTGAGGAACCAAGATTCACTCTGGAGACAGCCTTGCATCCAGGAAGAAGCAAACTACAGATACATGTACAAAGGGGAGCAAGTCTATGGAAAGGAGGCTACTCAGAATTAAACCTAAAGACGAATTCCTAGGAAAGAAACCCAGTATAATGGAGAAATGTATTGCCCCCAGACTCTAACATTTCAGCGTGGTCAAATGGCAGTGGCCAAAGTTGAAATGTGCAACAGATTAGCAGCACCTCCTGACAATCATTTACCTCATAATCACAGTCTGGATGGGATTATAACCTCCCTTTGCCCTTCTTTGCATTGAGGGTTCATCACCTGAAAAACCATGCTGTGTCTCTGCCTGAATTGCCCTGCAATTAGAGGTCCCCATGTAATCCTTCTTTCGCTCTCTCTTATGAACTCATTGCACACTGGCTCCTGTGTTGAGGCTGTCTGGAGCTGCAAAGAAGCCCTTGGCTTCTAGTTACTCACATCACCATTCTGAGCCTGCTGAGCTCCTGTTGCCTGGAGAAAAGAGCTCATGTACTGTTGGGGGACAGCCAGAAGGAAGGTCCCAGTGTCCACAATGGCCTGGCAGCCCTGGGAGCACCAGCCAGTGGCCTGGTTACCGATGGCAAACCTGACGGGGAGACCAGGACAAAGAAGGTCAAGCACCTCTGCTGCAAACATGAGTCATGTCCACTCCTCATCCTTCCCAACTCGGCAGCTCTCAAATTCTGCTTTTTGCAAGCCAGATAAGCCATATTACACATCTTCCCACATAATATCTGCACCTTTGTATTTATTCGATTAATATCCTAAGCCTTAGCCTGGTATCCTCACCAGCTCTGACTGAAAGCCCTCAGAAGGCAGGGACCAGGTCTTATATTCTTTAATTTACCTTTTTATGGGGTCCAGCACATAGCACCATCAGGGTTTGTAACCCATAATAAAACACATTTTGGACATCTACTATGTACAAGACACTCTTTCCAGAGATTATGGTGATAATAGTAGGAGATTATTTGTACTTACTGTTTTCAAGGAGTTTTTTCTAATAGAGACAAGAAGATTCAATAGATGAAGCCATGACTAATAGTATAAGGTTGTAGCTGATAAACTCTATAATGTGGTACATAACACCTTACATGATACAGTCCACAATTCTTTGTCAAGCCTATTTCTGATGCTCTACCTTTCCTCCCATTTGACATTTATTTTTGGGTGCTGTCTTTGAGCCAGGCATTGTGCAAGGCTCTTGGAGATACAGTAGAGAATGACACAGACACCACAGTCTAGTGGAGGGGACAGACACTTAACAAAAAACATGTATATGATATTTCATTAAGGCCATAGTAAGTACCAAGAAGGAAATGCAGCATGCCATAGAAGAGGAGGCCTGATCTAGTCTTGGGGGGTCACAAATCACTTTTCAGAGGAAATGATGCTTAAGGCGAGACTTGAAAGATGAGTAGAATTTGGCCATGCGTAAAAGACACCTTTTATTCAAAGCACACTAAACCAGTCTCTGAACATGTCAGGCTCTTACTTATCTCTCCATGCAAGTTGTGCTCTTTCCCCAGTGCCTCACACAATGATTAGGACATATTATTTGGACAGGAGCCAGGTAAAAAAGTAAGAGAGATCACTTAGAACCAGGGCCCCCTGAGATGACTTTATGAAGGAGGCTGAAATTAATCAGGGCTTTAAAGGACCCTAAAATTTGAGTAAGCATAAAGGAGAGGAAGGATACTGAAGACAATATGGTAAAAAGAACAGAAGTAAGAAAATCATGCAAAGACTTGGTGAATTCTATGCTTCATGTAAGGAAATGGTAGGAAAGCTATATTAATAGGTGGGGGCCTAGGTTTTGAATGGTTTGAATGCTAAGCCAAAGGAGTTTGGCATTTAATTTGTAAATGATGGAGATTTCTTGGGGACTTTGAGTGTGAAGTAACTACAGAGGTCATGATGACGAGCTTTGGGATAAATCTTATTCTTATGAAATGTGTGACTTTGAACAAGTTACTTAACCTCTGAAGCTTAGTTTCTTTACATATGGGGTAAAATATGTTGCTAATTTCTTTTCAGTGTTGTTGTGGAAATTATACACAATGATTTAAGTAAAGCACTTAGCGTAGTGGCTGGCACATATCATGCCTCAGTGGCTCCTACTTTTACTGCTGATGGAAGTGGTGAAAATGATGCTGATGTGTTGATGAAGCTTCATCATTAGAAAAAAAGTACAGGGACTCACGGTGCTTAGGAATGACCATCCTGCTGGCAACACAAGGCTCAGATAACCAATCAAAAAGTTCAAACAAGAGCTAAATGTCACTAGCTATTGAGCTCCCAGCCCACCTCTGCCTAGGTAGCTTAGGTGATTCTTTAAGAAGCCTATGTGATATGAAGAAAGGGTGACAGCCACCGCAAGAACAGGGAACATTGGCATACTGGAAGGGCACCCTAGAAAGGTCTACAACCCTTAGGAACTGCCTCCTCTACTTACTCCTGGATGGCAATCTGCCAGTACATTTCCTGGGTCACAGGAGTCCAGGTGATCTGGCCAGAATAAAGCTGAGTGTCCACACCTCCCAGGATGAGCTCTCCTCCATACTGAACAGTTGGTTGGCTAGGGAGAAACATAAAGGAGCATGAGTTCCCACAACACAAGGGGACAGGCTGTTTCTCTCTCTTCTCTCTCCTTTTCTCCCTCCCTCAGGCAGCAAGGTACAGAGAATGAGGGATGCTGTCCTTTGAGATGCTCTTCAGACACCACCTGGCTTAGAGGCACAAGAGAGAGAAGACTTCTCAGAGTGAAACCAAACTCTTATAAAACTGAAAATATAAACTATGCCCATAAAGGTGTAGATAGGATTGGAAACCCAGAACTTGAAGATAAATCATAAAAGTATCCTTGAGTGAGAAAAATATGGAGCTATTATACTTTGCCACCAGGGAAACCCCTAAAACTGTGACAAATATTTGGGATACCCAAATCAATGGGCAAAGCCCTTGATCTTGAGGCTTGCTCTTGTGAAGCTTATGTATATAGTGGAGAAGCTTAGTCTACCTATAAGTATGCCTAAGAGTCACCTCCAGAGGACCTCTTTTGTTGCTCAGATGTGGCCTTGCACTCTCTAAGCCTGATTCTGCAAGTAAAATCATTGCCCTCCCCACTATGTGGGACATGACATCCAGGCATGAAAATCTCCCTGGTGGCATGGGAGATGACTCCCAAGAATGAGTCTGTCCCTGGCACCATGGGATCAACAATGCCATCCCGACCAAATGGAGGACAATAAGTGTTACAAATAAGAGAGTTCAAATAAAGTCGAGAGGCTACTCTGGAGGTCACTCTTATGCAAGCTTCAGTTGGACATTGCTACCTATCATCGCTTGCCAAACCCCAACCAAAACCATTCCTGCCCATCTTAAAGAACACTTAGGGTGTTATATGAGATTCCACAAAGTTTCCATGCACTAGAGTAACTTTCCAGAAACCTACAACCTCCAGATGTGTTCCTGGACCATATAAGTCCTGAAATGCAGAGGGGCCAGCCTCTCCAGAACATCTACTGGTGCCATCTCCCTATCCCATATTATCCACAGCACCATCCAACATGAAAAAGTTAGAATGGGCATAGTCAAAATACCCTTAAAGAGTGGGAGAAAGATCAAAGGTGATGGTGGAATTGCACAGAGAAGTTAGGATTTAACGAATGAGTATGATTGCTGCATCATTATATTGAAATTTCTTTTAATTCCCAGTATCTTAGGGAAGCTAGAAGTAAAAAACTAAAATTGTGGAATTATAACCCTATCAAACTCTGAAACCCTATAACTACTTGGGGTGATGTGCTTTGAAATTCACTGCTTTTTGTATGTATGTTATTTTTTACAAAAAAAGAAAAAGTGTATTGTGATGTTAAATGCACAGTTTTATGATGATGTTGGGAACCATCAATTGTACACTTTGCATGGTTACATGGTATGTGAATATATAATATACAAATAAAAAATAAAAAGTATCCCTGAGAAACTCTCCCTGGCATGAAATGAGAAGGTAAAGGAACAGCTCTGGAAACATCTGGAATTAGGCTTGGCTGAGATCTCAAGAGTGCTATGATGGGAATGCTCCTATGATCGTCAGGTTGTGAACTAGACAACATTATAAGGATTTAAGTCTCATGTTTCCACTACCATGGGCCTGTGAGTCATAGAAGAAAGTGGTTTGGACTTCAGATCCCCTGAAGATTGTGTGTTCTGGAATGAAGGTGCAGGGAGTAAAGTTTGCCACAAAAGTTCAAGGCTAGGTGGGGTAGGAAAAGCATTGGATTTTGTGATCAAAATACTTGAATTTGAGGCTGCTTCCATGCTACCAGTGAGTAATCTTGGCAACCTCTTTGAGCCTACATTTTCTCTCTGGTAAAATGGGGCTGATAATAGGACTCTTGAGATGTCACTTGAAGCAGGGGATAGAAAAACACTTTATAAAGCTGAAGATGTTGTTACAATTATTTCATTATTGCTCCCTTTACTAGTAAATGCTCATGTGGCTTGTTCTATACCTCCACGTTTGGCAAATCTAATATATCAGTCTCCAGATTTATAAAATAAATGTTGAGGGAATATTGCTTACTTTTAAGAAAAGAGTCATCATATGGCTTACGGTCTAATATAATAAAAAAAAAATTCTTACCATGAGCTTAAAATAAAATTCCCAATAAAATGACATTTCTCACAAATTTTCAGAAATGCATAGATTGTATACAACAAGTTAATCTCATTATGTCAGGAAACTTGATAACCTGGGCCATGACCGATCTTGGGTTATAGACTCTGTAGGGGTGGCAAACCCATGTGGAGCCTCATTTTCTAAGCTCTTCCCAGGACAGGGGATAGGGCACCAGGTTCTTACCGAGAGAAATAGAAGCTGAAGATGGGTTGGGTGAGCTGGCCCTGCTGCAGCATCCCCTGCATGACCGTAGGGGAATCCCCCACCGCCATGTTTGGGTAGGCCATTCCCAGGATCCCGTCAAAGTTTGAATAGTAGAAGGGGTTGCTGGGCTCATTCTCACTGAGGCCAAACTCCTGGTTATTGACAACGATGTTCTGCACCTAGGGTGAGCAGGTAATGGGGTTTGTAAGTCAGGTGGGCAAATCCTTCCCAGGGTCTGGAATCTAGAACCTCTCCTGGGAGAGCAAGTTGGCTTCTTTCATGCAGATCTCAACCCTGGGAGTGAAGAATGGAAAGGTAAACAGTGCCACCCAACCATGCACAACTGGGGAGAAAAAGAGTATGGGTGTCGGGGAGGCAGAGGCAGCCATTTTCTGGAGTTATAGTTTTCATTTCCTCAGACAATGGAAAGGACAGTGACTGGTTTTATAATAAATAACTCATGTACAAAAATGAATAGAAGAATTGTGGGTGTTTGACCTGAAGAAAGAAGAAAAGAGTGAGAAACTATGTCTTCAAATATCCAAAGTGTTATTATGTAGAAGAAGAAGCAGATATATTCTATGTGGTTCCAGAAAGCATAGTACAAACCAAGAATCAAAGTTACAAGAAGACAAACTTTGCACAGCATAAAGAACTTTCTACTATTACAAAGAGATAGGCTCTGAAGTCCTCTCTGACTGTCAGCTTCTAAAAAGTTTATAATAAACGTGGATTTATTTCATGGCTTAAGGTTCTAGAAAATGAGCCCAAAACCCCAAACCCTGGGAGACTAAGAGAACGTCACTCACAGTCACAGTGTCATATCCTAGGACCACACTCAGGCTGCCACTCCCATAGGACAAAGTGTAAGTCTGCCCATTGTTTTTGAAGGTAGAGGACAGGTTGGGGTTGAATCTGTTGTGATTGGCTATAGAGACAAAATGGAATATTAGTATCATTCACTGCTTTCTAAAACACTGCTTTCTAAAATAAGGCAACTTATTCTCAATGGCCTGGGGTCATCAGAGGTGGGACTGGCCAGTGGCCTCAGATCCTTTGTAATCTAGGCAATCTGTATTGGTCCCAGAAAAGCCTGCCCTCTTGAATAATAGACATTGCCCAGATTCCTCCCAATTTACCATGCCCTGAGGTAAGGATGGCCATAGGGGTGCTAGGAATTCTGGGCTACAAGAGAGCTAGGGGCAAGGAAAAGTGTAGAAAGGAATAGAAGGCTTTCTCCTCCCTCTCTGCAGAACAGACAACCTTCTAAAATGTGGTGAAGTGCTCGATAGACTAAGGGCAAGATTTCTAAATGTCCCTAAAATAAGCAGGATGAGATCAAAGATATGGATAAAGAACTCTGGACTTGAAATTAGAAGCCTGAGCTCAAATCTTGGCTCCCATGCTTATTAACTCTCCTTTCCCTGCCCTGCCCTCTGCTTCCATCTATGAGAGTGGGTGATTATTGGGGTGTACTCACAGCAGGCCTGGCTCTGGCAGTAGATGGAGGGCACCCACAGGTTGGAGGAACCGGTGTCAAAGAGGACCAGGAAATTTTGTGGTGGTGTCCCAATGCTGATCTCCCCAAAATAAAAAGACTGAAAAGAAAGGTTTGACACCCTCATTAAACTCCCATGCTTTGTCCCAAAGATGGGGAAAAAGTTTACTCACAGAAGTCCACAAATTCTTCCTTCCCATCTGGAGCCAGCCCCTCTGGATATTCTACCTTTTTGTCCCAAGTTGCAAGCTCAGTCCTTCCGGCCAGCTGAGATTCAGTTTAGCAAGACATTCTCCTCCAATGCATTTTCTACTTTGCAAAAGTGTGACATCTCCATGGATTTACCCTACCAATGCTAGAACACACAGGATTGGAGAACTCCTCCTTTCTCTTTGCCATTCCCAGTGTTGACCCACCCTCCTCACATCACGCACACATGCGTAGTCATGCATACCCTTCTCGTCCAGCGTTGAGACTTATACCACCACCCTCCTTCAATGACACACTAGCAAAGGGTATAAAGTGAGGAAGCCTCGGGTAAGAAGCAGCATGGAGGGCAAGACCAACATTTTACTGGGAGAGTTTAAGTTCTAGGTGAATTTGGGCAAGTCACATCACTTATCTGACCCTAGTTCCTTCATCTATAGTATGTAAGAGGTGAAATAGGAGATCCCTTAGGTGCCTTCCAGCGCTGACCTTCTACACAACATTTCACTAAGAACAAGCCCATAGAGCACCAGAGTGTCCAACGCCCTGATCAGACATCATAGTGTAGACAACATCCAAACATTGCTCTGGAAGGGACCAATAAACTTTTCCAAAATGGGGAGAGAAGTAGTATCTGGAGTCACTGAAAATCCAGCTGTGTGGCCTGGCAGCATCACATGGGTTTTTCTTCTTTCCCCTTGCAGCTCATTTCTGGGACTTTGTTTGGGTCTCTCAATTGATTTGAATATTCCCACTGGGAATCTTTTAAATGGAACTTTAGAGAAATGGGCCATTAATGACAGAAAAACAGAAAAGGAAAGAGAACGATTATAGACAGTGTCAACACACAATTCTATTGTTCATATACTTTCCATAGGAACGTATGACAGAAAGGCTTAGTAGCTGGCCTAAAATCACAGCTAAAGAGAGGCGAAAACAAGTGTCTGAGATGGTTAGTAGCCAAGGGTTCTGGACAGCCGCCCCTCCCCCGTCGTTCACTCACGTCCATGTAGTTGGTGATGGACTCATAGGCAACAGCATCTTCATTGAAATGGTACTTGGAAGCTGGATCAACCTTCCGGAACTCCTTTTGGAACTTCTCCAGAACACCTTGCTCCTCCATTGCCTGACGGATGGACTTGCCTTTCTTCAGAATGATTCTGCAGAGAATAGGGTAAACCAAGGAATGAACTTCATACTGCCCCCGTTAAAGCAGTCCCTGCAGTTCTTCAAATACATCCAGTACTCTGCTCAAGAATGGTCTCTCACAGGAAGTCCTCCCAGATTCCCACCAGCTCTGACCACTGTAGTCACTCCTGCATTCCCAGCATGGGTATACAGAAACCCAGATATTTGGTCTGTTGTGCTTATGTGTTGTTTCCAGAGAAGCGAGGTCTGTTTCTTCCCAGTCATTCCTGTAAGTCTGGGGCAGGGATCATGAATCCTTCCTTCTTGAACACTAACACACTCAACCCACCCTTACCCACACACACACCACCCCAGACACACTCTATTCAACCATCCATCCATCCATGCATCCATTCATTTCAAGTCTTGACCCAGTGGGCAGTGAGTGTTCAGTTTATGATATCGAGAGACACCCTGACTGCTGCCCCAAGAGGTTTGCAGAGGAAGGCCTTTGGTCTTTCCTAGCTTATCAGAGTGAGGACTGGAATTCACAGTGAAGCTGAATCTCAATACACACCTGTCTACACCCTCTGAGAGGTGTAGACAAACCAAGACCAAGACCAGAATCTTCATGGTGCTCATTGTCAATAGCCCACCAACATGCAGGGTGCAGTGGCAAGAGCCAAGGGCAAGAGCACAGAGGGAAGTTGGGTCTCTCTTATACCCTGAACTCCCTGCACATTCAGCCTCGAGGTACGTAGACATTCTACTTTGGTACCAGCTTGTACCCCTACACGTCCATGGATTCTGTTTGTTTTTCCCTCTGGCGGACATTAATGACTTTTATATTCAATCTGTACTCAACTTAAAAAGCGGCTAATGGCTTAGCTGATGGACTCTAAAGATTAGGATTTGATAACAAAGGCAAAATAACACATTGGGGACAAAGGATCCTAGTACCTATGTCTACTGAAAAATAGGTGCTGGCAACTTCTGCCAGAACAATGAAAGAGTTTGCTTTTTACCTCCAGAAGACGTGCTTTTTTTTGACTCTACTCTCCACTTCTTCCTCTGTTCTCCACCCTCTTCCCCTGATAAGTCTCATCTACAACCTTCCATATATGCTTCTTTCTCATAGTCCATGACACTTTTTGTTTTCTTTTCTTTTCTTTCTTTTTTTTTTAGTTTACAGAACAGCCATTATTCTTTAGTATGTGTGCTTCCCTCTGTACCCAATTCTGGTCATGCAAAGACAATTAGGAAATGGTCCCTGCATGCGAATATCTGCACTGCTGCTAAAGTGACTAACATGTAGTCATGTTATGAGGCAATGTGATAACTCTAGGCATTCAGATGTTTGTGGAATGAATGAAGGTGATAATGAAAATATTCATAGTGCAAGCAGGGAGAGGGAGTGACAGCTCCTGATGGATTGGTAAAGGCTTCACTTGTGTAAGTATCGTGTAGGATGCTGGATGAGGAAGTAAGGAAGGTAGAAAAACCCTTGGAAGCAGAAGAAAGCTTGAGTAATGGCTTACTACTTTATTTATGAATGACAAATAAATGAAGGTTTGCAATGGGTTCAGAGGGCATTAAGACCAGCGTGCCTAAAAAAGCCATTCTCAATGGTTCCTCCTCAGCCCAAGACAGATCCAAAGGTCTTCCCCTGGGTGAGCACAGTTCCCAGCATGCTAACCATATATACCTTCAATATTTTAACCCTAATTACCATCAAATTATTTCTGACATGCTTCATAACTGATTACAACACACCACAGATGGAATACTGGATTACAGCAGCGGGTATCTTCATGGGTGTGACCAGATTTTAAGGTGAGTCCAATGAACTAAGCTAAGGGATACTGACTTTATCCTAAAAGCAGTTAGGAGACATTGAAGTTTTTTAACCCACCAAATGACACCCCTAAAACCCTTCCACTGATTTTTACTTTTTTTTTTTTTTTCGCATGGGCAGGCATCGGGAATCGAACCTGGGCCTCTGGCATGGCAGGCAAGAACTCTGCCTGCTGAGCCACCGTCGCACTGGCCTTTTATTATTTTTTTTATTTTTTTTTCCCCTTCCATCGGTTTTTATATGTAGCCTTTCAGATTGGAACCCTGAGGAGCAGTGAGTGTAAAAGGCCTGCCACCAAAATGCCTCCCTAAATTGAATTGTAGTAGTGGGCAGAAGGAAAGTTACTAGAGCTTTGCCATGAGTCCGCCTTGAAACCTTTGAGCTACAAACCCAAAGTAGGTGGCAACTTCATATGTGCCACTCAGTGTTTCTTTATAGAAGGAAGTTTTTAATGAAAAGCTAAGAGCTACAGAGGATATTGTTTGCAATGACAATAACTTCCACTTATTAGCGTTGAGTGTGTACCAGGCCTGTAGGACATTTAATCGTCACAACAATCTTAAGAGGCTAATTTAACTGCCTGAAGCGCACAGAGCTAACAAGGGAAGCCTGAGCCTTCAAATCTCATTTGTCTGACTTCTGAAGTTACGTTTAATCACTGCTCTGCAGGGCTTCCTCCCTTGAACCCGGTATACTTGGCTTCCCTTTGTTTCAATATCCTTGAAAGTATCAACTTCAGCAATGATGACAAAGAGATCTATATTTGATCCGTTTTTTTTAATGGAACTGTGTTCTAATTGTTTTCTCATACTAGTTTTCCTTCTTACATTAAATATATATATAAAATCCTGTTATGCTGCTGCCCTCTGGTGGCAATATTGCTAATCTACAAAAACAGGTTGCTGAAAGAGTAAAATGAACTTTTTGTGATTCTTCAATAGTCAAGCCAGAAAGTGACAACAGCTCATAAAATCTTCTCTACAGCATTTTTCCTTAGGTGGAAACAATTTTTGCCTCCTCATTAGTCATGCCTGTCAAGTCTTCACCCAGTCCCCCTTCCCGCCTGGGTCAGATAAGCCCAACCATCTTCTTTCCAAAGATCCTAAGATTTCTCCCATCTCATAGCCCTGCCTTTGGCCTCTTGTCAATCGAATAACACTCCAGGCTCTTGTACTGCACTCAGCATGGCCTTCTGTGAAGCATAATGTCAGATATACACCCTCTCTGAGTCTGTTTCCTAGATAAAATATAAAATACAGTGTGTAAGGCACAGAACAGTCTCTGAGTTCTCATTTGAGTGCTTGTCTTACTTCTCTCCTAGTTTTTGAATTCCTGTAGTAGCCTACTTACTGAAATATCAACTGTTATGCTGAGCACAATGGAAACTTTAGGTGCATGCACATAAAAATGAACACTGAATTCACCATGAGATTTACGTTTCTTTTACCAGTTTTTGCATTTGATAACTTTTCATCAGTAGGCTAGCAAGAAAGCAAATGATATATTTGAAAGAGCAGTAGAACATCAAATCTCTTGTTAAAGCACAAATGTTTTGCCAGTGTTACTTTGCTAAGAGCTTATGTTATCATACCTGTGGTTTAGTTTTTCATGTTAGTTGGGAATGGAATGAGGAGACCAGGCACATTTTTTTTTTCCAGTTGGGCGATGATATTGCATTTATTGTTTACCAACTCTCATGGAAGTAAAATTAATTCAGTTTTTCTTAGATTTTTGTCCCAAATGGAATGATGATGCTATCATAGCTTAGCGCAGTATATCCCACAATCATTAGTGTTGAGCAACTACATGGTCACATGTGCAAAGTACTTTATATACAGATGGACACACACACACAGAGAGACAGACAAAAAGGTTGATGTTCACAGATTTTATAGAGCAGATCATTAGTGAGGGATTGAGCACCCAAACTCTTGGAAAGCTATACTCAATTGTTTGGGTTTTAAAAAAGACAAAGATTGAAGAACTTGCTGCTCGTATTGCCATCTTAGTTCTCCATTTTGCCTCTCTGGCAAACTGCAATACTTGAAAGTGGCACAGAAAAAATTAGACAGAAGCACACCAAGGTATATGGCAAAGGTGAACAGCTGGGCTTCTAAAGCTTTTGTGGCTAAACCATTCATCTTCTGACTCTTACCTTTTTTCAGGATGCAGAGGGTTAAACCACCTGTAGCTTTTAAGTAACTCAGCTAAGCCACCCTCATATAGAGCACATACAAGTGACCCCAAAACTTATAAGAATAATTAGACTTTTAATTCCTACTGTTAAATTCTAACTTAGTGCTTTGTTTCACTTAATATAGTGACAATGTCTTGACTCATAAACTCGAGTGGACCACACTCCTGTTTGATGTTGTGCATTAGGTTCAGTGTCACTAGGTTCAATGTGCAGTTTCACAGTGACATAAAACTGCTGATTAGCACGCAGGCATATTTTAGTTGAGAAGAAAATAGGGGAAAAGTTCTAAGCAACCAATGATTTGGGGAAGATCAACATGGAGCCATGTACAGGATCCCAGAGAACCCAGGGGCAGAATATGAGTATGGCATTACTTGAAATGGGAAGAAACATAATTAACCCTGTGCTGGTTTGAAAGGATGCGTGTCCCCTAGAAAAGCCATGTTTTAATCCTAATCCCAATTTGTAAAGGTAGCTGTTTCTTCTAATCCCTATTCAGTACTGCTTAAACTGGATTAGGTAGATATGTGTCTCCACCCATTCGGGTGGGTCTTGTTTAGTTTACTGGAATCCTACAAAAGAGGAAACATTTTGAAGAATGAGAGAGATTCTGAGAGAACAGAACGACGTAGCCACAAAAAGCAGAGTCCACCAACCAGCCACTTTTGGAGAAAAAGAAGGAAAATGCCTCCCGGGGAGCTTCATAAAACAGGAAGCCAGGAGAGAAAGCTAGCAGATGCTGCCGTGTTCACCATGTGCCCTTCCAGATGAGAGAGGAACGCTGACTGTGTTCACCTTGTGCCTTCTCACTTGAGAGAGAAACCCTGAACTTCATCAGCCTTCTTGAACCAAGGTATCTTTTCTTGGATGCCTTTGATTGGATATTTCTATAGACTTGCTTTAATTGGGACATTTTCTTGGCCTTAGAACTTTAAACTAGCAACTCTTTAAATCCTCCTTTTTAAAAGCCATTCTGTTTCTGGCATATTGCATTCTGGCAGCTAGCAAACTGGAACACCATTTAAGGAAAAATGAGAGGTCCCCAGAAACCCATAATTTGCCACTCCTAGAGCCCACACAGCTGTGTCCCTCACTCACTGCACGATGTGTTTGCAGCTGCACAGAACTAGGGCATGGCTTTCATCTTGGTGAACATGTGGGTGAGAGGTGGGTAGTCCCAGCTCTCTGTTGTCATTTCCCCAATTTTAACTTTGAATTTTGAAAATGCCCAAGTGCAAAAAGCTTTTTTGAAAGATGATAATATAATAGCATTCCTATGCTATGTTCATATTTACATGTACCTATACATAAATACAAATATACCAGAGCTTTGTATATTGTTCTGGTATTTTCTGTTGTTAAGTGGTACTGAGAAGTCCATTCTTTCCTTTATTCTTTTTACATGCTCTTTAAAAAGTGCCTCTTGTAGGACCAGCAAGAAGCTAGTGCTAACAGTGGCTTATTGCATCAGGGTCTTGACTGTAGACTGAGGTCAAGGAGAAGGAGAAATCTGTTTAGTTATACCCAAATACAGATACAGGAGTCTTTCCATCGAGCATCAGCACTACTCTGAATGTAAACGCTCCTACTCTTCATCTCTGAGAACTTTTGAGTGCCCTGGAACATTGGAAATAGTGTTGACCACATAAAGAAAATTGAACAGGTTCCAAGCCAAATCTTGGAGCTCAAACAAGAATCACTCCTACTGAAAGATTAATGGGCAATGTGCTTGTTAATGTTAATGTGTGGTGTTCATTGCCAATGAGAAGTATACCCAAGTTGGCATCAGGAATAAACCTGGCACTTGTGAAGCGAGAAAGTCTAAAAGGGTTGAATAGGCTCCAATGTAGCTCCTGGGCAAAGGTGACATATGGCAGTGATGAAACAGGTATGTGGTAGTATGGAAATGTGAGGGAAGAAAAAGCAGTACGTATGTTCCTCTCCAAACTCTCATCCCACTACTGACACTCTCTACCTGAAGCTGCAACCACCCTTCCATCTACATACAAACACACACGCACACACACAAACACACACACACGATTCCACAAAAGCCTTCTCTCTCATGGGGTTTTCCATTCTATCACGTTATTCAATTTAGAATTAGCCCATTTGCTTTCCTTCTCTCTACCACCATCAAGAAGAAATGTAATTGACAGCTATGAAGGGGTAACATTGCTGTGGAGGAGTCAACCCCAAATTCTTAGTCAATGCTACTCAGGAATAATTCTTGTATTCTTTGATTCACTGTTACCTTGATCTCCAACCTAGGTTAATTTCAGTAATCTGTGTTTAAGCTTGGTTCTTTCTTACCAAAGATTTGATTGCTGAGATTTGATTAGAAATGAGTATTGAAATCTAGTCCACAATTGATCTATAACTGGTTGGCCCCAGTGAGCTTATGTATAAGTTTACTGTCGATAGAATCTCAAAAGGCACCAAGCCAGAGAAAATGATGGAATAGGAAAGGTTGAGTTCACCCCTGCTCCAAAGGACAGCTAAAGAAGGGATGGGAAGGTGACTAGGGCAGCAATACCAGGGTGTAAGCCACCTGGGAGGGTCTTCTACACCACATAGGGAAGGCCTGGTTGCAAAAACTGAAGAACTGAGACAAAGAGAATCAGAGACTGTCCAGCTAGTGATAACAGCCTAACATGCCCCTTTCCAAATGGAAGCTTGGAATCCTCAGGAATGCATGAACAGGGAGACATGGACTAGGAAGCAACAGAAGATCATTGAGCATATCAAAATGCAGGCAGGCATAACCAAGTTAAATGACTTAATTAAAACACCAGAGGAGACATAGACTTTGGAACAACTAAGCAAAGATGCTCATATAACCCTACTAAAAAAAAAAAAAACAGTGGGATGGCTAATGACATAATGGAGATCAAGAAGACACTAGAAGAGCATAAAAGAACTTTGAAAAGACTAAATAAAAAATAGCATATAATCATAGAGATTAAAGATGCTATAGACAAAATAAAAAATATACTAGAGACATACAACAGCAATTAGAAGGAGAAGAAAGAATAAGCAAACTAGAAAGCAGGACAACTGATTTCAAATATACAAAAGGGCAAATGGCAAAAAAGATGGGAAAATTTGAATTGGATCTCAGGGAAATGATGGACAAAGCAAAGTGCACAAATATAAGAATCATTGGTGTCCCAGAAGGAGAAGAGAAGAGTAAAGGGCTAGGAAGATTAGTTGAGGATATAATGGGGGAAAACTTGCTAACCCTTATAGAGGGCATAAATATGCAAATCAAAGAAACCCAACAAACTTCAAATAGAATAAATTCAAATAGGTCTTCCCCAAGACACATACTAATCAGTTTGTTGAAGAGAAGCAGAAAATCCTGAAAGTGGCAAGAGAAAAACAATCTACTACATATAAGGGAAACCACATAAGACTGTGTTCGTACTACTAAACTGGCACTATGAAAGTGAGAAGGCAGTGATATGATATATTTAACATCCTGAAAGAGAAAGACTTCTGGCCAAGAATTCTAAACACAGCCAAATTCTCCTTCAAAACTGAGGGAGGGCAGGCCACAGTGGCTCAACAGCAGAGTCCTTGCCTGCCATGCCAGAGACCTGGGTTCAATTCCTGGTGCCTGACCATTAAAAAAAAACTGAGGGAGACATTAAAATTGTCACAGACAAACAAATACTGAAAGAATTTGTCAACCAGAGACTAGCTGTACAAGAAATACTAAAGGGAGTTCTGCTGGCTGAAATAAAAAGAGACAGGAGAGGGAGGTCTGGAAGAAGGCACAGAATTGAAAAGTACCAGTAAGGGCAGCTTAAAGGATAAAAAGACAATGAGAAAAATGAATATATAGATCTTACAAAGAAAATCCAAAGACTAAGATGGTGGATTCAAGAAACACATTTACAGTAATTACTTTGAATGTTAATGGTTAATTAACATTTAATTTAATTGGTTAATTATCAATTAAAAGATACAGTTTGGCAGAATGGGTAAAGAAATATAATCCAGCTATATGCTGCTTAAAAGAGACTCATCTTAGATGCAAGCATACAAATAGATTGAAAATGAAAGGATGAAAAAAGATGTTCCACCCAAGTTGCAAACAAAAGAAAGCAGAGGTGGGTATACTAATATTGGACAAAATAGACTTTAAATATAAGTACATCATAAGAGGCAAAGAAGGACACTATATACTAATAAAAGGGAAAATTCACCAAGAAGAAATAATTATCATTAATGTTTATATACCCAATCAAGGAGGTCCAAAGTACATGAGAAATAGACATCCCAAGATGGTAGCTTAGTAAGGTGTGAAATTTGGTTTGTTCTGAAGAGCAGCTTGTAAATAGCCAGAAACAGTACAGAACAACTGCTGGGGCCACATCAGTGACCGGACACACAGTGTACACCAGTCTGCACAAGCTGGATCAGCTGTGATTCCACCCAAAACTGTAAGTACCCTAAGCCATGCAGGCTGGTGCCCCTCCCCCACAGGCTGGTTTCCAGAGGGGAAAGGAAAGAGACTTTACTAGCAGCAGGGGCTGAGCTCAACGAAGCTCCAATTGTAGAATTAACTAACAAATTCTGACTACTGAAAATAAACCTCCAGCTCAGATAAACATCGACTAAGAGCTAAAGTTACTAGCTTTTGCCCAAGCACAGAGGGGGTAAGACTGACTGAAAAAAAAAAAAAGGAGAAAAACAGAGGGTTTTGGGGCTCAGACAGCATAAAATACTTGAAAAAGTTTGGACCCTAAAAAAAAAAGAGGGGGGTATGTAAGACCTGGAGATACATACAGCAACATACCTATTACCTATTTAGCCTCTTGATTATCAAACCCAAGGAATGGGGGAGGGAGGCCCTGCTCTAAAAAGGATTTTTTTTTTGCTTAGCTTCTACTGCTTAACTGCTCATTAGATACAAATGCAATGCTTCTCAGGCTCCAACTGCCCCAGGCAAATGGGGAATTAAGCTTATCTGAGAGACAAAGAGGCTGGTCAGGTGAAAGGAGGTAATTCCCTGGGGGCTGTGCCTTCCCCAGGAGAGGGGTGGAGCCCAGCTCAGGTGGAATACCTCTCTCAAGGAATTCAGACCCCAGGGACTGGAAAAGTGAAGCAATTAAAGCCAGCCTACAACCTCTCCTCTTTCACAACCATGCCCCCAGCAGGGAGAGTCTGCTGAAGTTAAAGGCACTGCATCATCTTATGCTGGTGGGACCTGCAGGCAAACGAGCAACACATACTGGGTGGGATAGGAGAAACAGAGAGTCTTGAGGCTTCATTAGACAGTCTGTCAACCTGCTCGGTCTGACCCTCAAGGAAAATTGATGCAGATGACCCTTTTCTTCTGAGAGGAGGTCAGTCTGGTCTGGGAAATTATGACTGGGGTCTATAATATCTAAGTAGACTGTCAAGGAGAAAAACTGGGGCTCCATAGAGGCAGGGCAAAAAACAAGAAAACAAGAACTGAAAAATTCTGATCCATTACACAAAACCTATCCTAGAGGTCTAGAATAAGGCGAACTGAATGTCAAAGAACAGTTAGAGAACAAAGCCATCCAGCAAGAAAATCCTAATTAAAAGAGTGAAAACAATCTCCAGAATAAACTAAATAAGGAAATTAAATGCCTATATGCCAGCAAAAAATAATGAGTCATTCTAGGAAAATTGAAGATATGGCCAAGTCAAACAACAAACCAGCAATTTGAATGAGCTACAGGAGTTGAAACAATTAATTCAGGATGTTCAAACAGACATGGAAACTCTCATCAAAAATCAAATCAATGAATTGAGGTAGGATATAAAGAAGGCAATGGGCAAACAAAAAGAAGAAATTGAAAGTCTGAAAAAACAGATCACAGAACTCATGACAAAGAAAGGCACAGTAGAAGAGATTAAAAAAAACAATGGAAACCTACAATGATAAATTTCAAGAGGCAGAAGAAAGGATTAGTGAACTGGAGGATGGGCCATCTGAGATCCAACAAAAAAAGAAAATATAGGAAAAAGAATAGAAAAATATGATCAGGGCCTCAGAGAAGTGAAAGACTACATGAAGCACACAAATATACATGTTGCGGGTGTCCCAGAAGGAGAAAAGAAAGGAAAAGAAGGAGAAAACCTAATGGTGGAAATTATAACTGAAAATTTCCCAACTCTGTGAAAGACTTAAAATTACAGATCCAAGAAGTGCAGTGTACTGCAAACAGAATAGACCCAAATAGACATACTCCAAGACACTTATTAATTAGAATGTCAGCTGTCAAAGAAAAAGAGAAAATTTTGAAAACAGCAAGAGAAAAGCAATCCATTACATAAAAGGGAAGCCCAATAAGACTGTGCATAGATTTCTCAGCAGAAACCATGGAGGCAAGAAGATAGTGGTATGATATTTTAAAATTCTAAAAGAAAAAAACTGCCAACAAAGAATTATATATCCAGCAAAATTATCCTTCAAAATGAGGAGGAAATTAAAACACTTTCAGACCAAAAAAACCACTAAGAGAATTTGTGCCCAATTTCTGGCTCTGCAAGAAATACTAAAGGGAGCAATAGAGGCAGATAGGAAAATACTGGAAAGAAAGAGATGGGGAGAAGAGTGTAGAAATGAAATGTAAATGTAAAAAGAGAAAAAAATTAGGTATGATGTAAAAAATCCAAAAGACAAAATGGTAGATGAAAGTACTGCCCTTACAGTAATAATACTAAATGTTAATGG
Organism: Tamandua tetradactyla; assembly: GCF_023851605.1. NCBI lineage: Eukaryota > Metazoa > Chordata > Mammalia > Pilosa > Myrmecophagidae > Tamandua > Tamandua tetradactyla. Next base: position 10,864,677 of record NC_135337.1, on the reverse strand, counting down.
GTTAACTCCCCAACCAAAAGACATAGACTGGCAAAATGGATTAAAAAACAGGACCCATCTACATACTATCTACAGGAGACACACTTTAGACCAAAGAACAAACATAGGTTGAAAGTGAAAAGTTGGGAAAAGATATTTCATGCAAACAACAATCAGAAAAGAGCAGGAGGAGCTATACTAATATACAACAAATTAGATTTTAAATGTAAAACAACTAAAATAAAGACAGTATATATTAATAAAGGGAACAATTCAACAAGAAGACATAGCAATCATAAGTATTTATGCACCGAGCCAGAGTGCTCCAAAGTACTTGAGGTAAACACTGACCAGAGAAGTAGACACATCTACCATCACAGTTGGAGACTTCAATTTCCCACTCTCATCAATGGACAGATCATCTAGACAGAGAATCAATAAAGAAACAGAGAATTTGAATAAGACAATAAACTAACTAGACTTTAACAGACATTTATAGAATATTACATGCCACAACAGTAGGATATATCTTTTTCTCAAGTGCTCATGGATCATTCTCAAGGATAGACCATATGCTGTGTCACAAAGCAAGTCTCAATAAAGTTTAAAAGATTGAAATCATATGAAACACTTTCTCAGATCATAAAGGAATGAAGTTAGAAATCAATAACAGGCAGAGGACCAGAAAATTCACAAGTATATGGAGGTTCAACAATACACTCTTAAACAACCAGTGGGTCAAAGGAGAAATTACAAGAGAAATCAGTAAATACCTTGAGGCAAATGAAAATGAAAACAAAACATATCAAAGTTTGTGGGATGCAGCAAAGGCAGTGATAAGAGGGAAATTTATTACCCTAAATGCCTGTCAAAAAAGAAGAAAGAGAAAAAATTGAAGAATAAACTATTCACTTGGAATAACTAGAGAAAGAACAGCAAACTAACCCCAAAGCAAGCAAAAGGGAAGAAATAATGAAGATTAGAGCAGAAATAAATGAAATTGAGAACAGGAAAATCACCAAGAAAATCAATAAAACAGAGGTTGGTTCTTTGAGATAATCAATAAAATTGTTGGGCCCTTAGCAAATTTGACAAAAAGAAGAAGAGAGAGGATGCAAATAAATAAAATCAGAAATGAAAGAGGAGACAGAGCCACTGGCCCAGCAGAAATAAAGGAGGTAATGGGTGGGTACTATAAACAACTTTATGCTAAGAGACTAGACAATGTAGATGAAATGGACAAATTCCTATAAAAGCACGAACAACCAACATTGACTCAAGAAGATATAGATGACCTCAACAAACCAATCACAGGTAAAGAAATTGAATCAGTCATTAAGAAACTCCCAAAAAAGAGAAGTCCAGAACCAGATGGCTTCACATGTGAATTCTAACAAGCATTCAAGAAAGAATTAGTATCAATCCAGCTCAAACTCTTCAAAAAAAAATTGAAGAAGATGGAAGGCTACCTAACTCATTCTATGAACCCAACATCACCCTCATACTAAAGCCAGACAAAGACACTACAAGAAAAGATAATTACAGACCAATCTCTCTAATGAATATAGATGCAAAAATCCTCCACAAAATTCTTGCAAATAGAATCCAGCAGCACATTAAAAGAATTATACACCTTAACCAAGTTGGATTCATCTCAGGTATGCAAGGATGTTTCAACATAAGAAAATCAATTACTGTAATACACCATGTCAACAAATCAAAGCAGAAAAACCACATGATCATCTCGATTGATGCAGAAAAGGCATTTGACAAAATTCAACATCCTTTCTTGTTGAAAACACTTCAAAGGATAGGAATAGAAGGGGACTTCCTCAACATAATAAAGGGAATATATTTAAAAAAACAAGCAAACAAACAAAAAACACACTAACATCATCCTCAATAAGGAAAGACTGAAAGCTTTCCCCCTAAGATCATGACCAAGACAAGATTGTCCACTGCCACCATTGTTGTTCAACATTGTGTTGGAAGTTCTAGCCAGAGTAACTAGACAAGAAAAAGATTACAAGGCATCAAAATTGGAAAGGAAGAAGTGCAGCTCTCACTGTCTGCAGATGATAGCATACTATATGTCAAAAACCCTGAAAAAGCCACAGTAAAATTACTAGAGCTAATAAATGAGTACAGCAAAGTGGCAGGTTAAAAGATCAACACTCAAAAATCTGTAGTGTTTCTACACAGTAGTAATGAGTAATCTGAGGGGGAAATCAAGGAAAAATTCCATTTAAAATTGAAATCAAAAGAATAAAATAATTAAAAATAAATTTAACTATGGTACAAAAGACTTATACAAAGAAAACTACAAGCAGTTGCTAAAAGAAGCCACAGAAGACCTAAATAAATGAAAGGGCATGCCGTATTCTTGGATTGGAAGACTAAATATAGTTAAGATGTCAATTCTAACTAAATCGATTTATAGAGTCAATGCAATACCAATTAAAGTTCCAGAAACTTACTTTGCAGAAATTAAAAAAAAAAACTTTGACAATCAAATTTATCTGGAAGGGGAGGATGTCACAAATAGCTAAAAATATTTGAGAAAAAATGAAGTAGAAGGTCTCACACTACCTGACTTTAAGGTGTATTACAAAGCTTCAGTGGTCAAAACAGCATGGTATTGGCATAAAGATAGATATACCAACCAATGAAATAAAATAGAGTGTTCAGATTTAGACCCTCTCATCAATGGATAACTGATCTCTGATAAGGCAGTCAAGCCAACTCACCTAGGACAGAACAGTCTCATCAATAAATGGTGCCTAGAGAACTGGATGTACATGCAAAAGAATGAAAGAGGATCCATATCTCACACCCTATAGAAAAAAATAACTCAAAATGGATCAAAGACCTAAACATTAGATCTAAGACCATAAAACTTTTACAAGAAAATGTAGGGAAGTATCTTATAAAACTTGTAATAGGAGGCGGTTTCCTAGATCTTATATCTAAAGCATGAGCATTGAAGAAAGAAATAGATAAATGGGAATGCCTCAAAATTAAACACTTTTGTGCAACAAAGAACTTTGTCAAGAAAATAAAAAGGCAGCCTGCACAATGGGAGACAATATTTGGAAACAACATATCAGATAAGGGTCTAGTATCCAGAATATATAAAGAGATCGTTCAACTCAACAACAAAAAGATAACAACCCAATTTAAAAATGGGCAAAAGACATGACCAGACACATCTCAGAAGAGGAAATACAAATAGCTAAAAGGTACGTGAAAAGATGCTCAGGGTGGGCCATGGTGGCTCAGTGGCAGAGTTCTCGCCTGCCATGCCAGAGAGCCGGGTTCGGTTACCGGTACCTGCTCATGCCAAAAAAAAAGTTAAAAAAAAGAAAAATCTTAATTTTCCTCACTGTTATGGAAATGCAAATCAAAACCACAAAACCTCACACCCACCAGAATGGCCACTATCAAAAAAAAAACAGAAAACAAGAAGTGCTGAAGAGGATGTGGAGAAAGATGCAAACTTATCCACTGTTGGTGGCAATGTAAACTGGTACAACCACTGTGGAATGCAGTTTGGTGGCTCCTCAGCGAACTAAGTATAAAATTGTCATGTGATCCAGCAATATCATTGCTAAGTATCTATTCAGAGGACATGAGGGTAAGGACACAAATGGACATTTGCACACCAATGTTTATAGAGCAGTATTTAAAATTGCCAAGAGGTGAAATCAGCCCAAATGTCAATCAATGGATGAGTATCTAAACATTCTGGTATATACATCTGATGGAATATTATGCAGCTGTAAGACAAAACAAAGTCATGAAGCAGATAGCCATGCGGATAGACCTTGAGGAAATTATGGTGAGTGAGATTCGCCAGAAACAAAAGGACAAATACTGTATGGCCTCACTGGTATGATCTAACATTAATGAATGAATTTGGAGAATTTCAGTTAAGAACGGAGGTCATCAGGAGATAGTAATAGGGTAGAGATTGGATAATTGAGCTGAAGGGATACAGATTGTGCAACAGGACTGATTATAAAAATTCAGAAATGGATAGCACAATGCTACCTGATTGTAGCACAATAATGTTAGTACACTGAATGAAGCTGAATGTGTGAAAGATAGAGCAAAGAGGGCTGGGGGCACATATGAAGCCAAAAGGAAAGGTAGATGATAAAGACTAAGATGATATAATCTAGGAATGCCTAGAGTGTACAATAATAGTGACTAAATGTATAAATTTAAAACATGTTTTTGCATGAGAAAGAACAAAGGGATGTCAATATTACAGGGTGTTGAAAATAGGTGACCATTCATATTTTAAAACTTCAACTTCTGTGTGAAACTAGAGCAATAAATATTTATTTGGTACAAAATTTATATTTGACCTGTGCATTTCCTAATTTGTTATACAGACAGTTTAATTGAATACATGGAACCTTGAATAGGGCATGAGATTTTGTAGGTTTGTCCAGGTTAGTGTGATATTCCGATAAATCCCAGACTTATTTGAACAGTGAATAAAGTATTGCAGTCCCCTTAGGGGAATGGGGAGAAAGGGGAAGATTCAACTTCCCCATTTGGAGAATTTCTGACATTCTCGCAAGCAGTGAGGACAACCAAATTAATAGGCTGAGTCTTCAATCTTGGGGTTTGTTCTTATGAAACTTATCCCCACTAAGGATAGCTAAACCTACTTAAAATTAGGCCTAAGAGTCACCCCCAGAGAAGCTCTTTTGCTTCTCAGATCTGGCCTCTCTCTCTGTCAAGATGGCAAACAAACTCACTGCCCTCCCCCTCCCTAATTGGGGCATGACTTCCAGGGGTGTAAACGTCCCTGGCAACATGGGACAGAAATCTTAGAATGAGCTGAGAGTCAGGATCAAGGGATTGAGAAAACCTTCTTGATTCAACAGGGGAAGAGAGAAATGAGACAAAATAAAATGCCAATGGTTGAGAAATTTCAAACAGAGTGGAGAGGCTATCCTGGAGATTATTCTTATGCATTATATAGATATTCCCTTTTTAGTTTATGGTGTATTAGAGAGGCTATAAAGGAGTGCCTGAAACTGTAGAGCTGTGTTCCAGTAGCCATGTTTCTTGAAGATTATTGTATAATGATACAGATTTCACAATGTGACTGTGTGATTGCAAAAACATGGGGCTTGTTGCTCCTTTTATTTATGGTATGGACAGATGAGTAAAAGGTATGGATAAAAAATAAACAAATAATAGGTGGAACAAATGTTAAAGTAAATTCAGTAGATTGAAATACTAGTGATCAATGAAAGGGAGTGGTAAGCAATATGGCATGTATGAGTTTTTAATTTTTTCTTTCTTTTGCTGGAGAGATGCAAATATTCAAAAAATGATCATGGTGATGAAAACACAACTATGTGATGATATTGTGAGCTTTTGATTGTAACCATGTCAAGAATGTTCATATGTCAAGAATGACTGTATGTCAAGAATGTTGGTATGTCGGTTCATGTTTATAATAAATATTTATATTTTTAAAGTGCATGAGACAAACACTGGCAAAACTGAATGAGAGCAATAGACATTTCAACAATAATAGGAGGCTTCAATATACCACTCTCACCTATAGGTAGAACAACCAGACAGAGGATCAGCAAGGAAATACCGAAGTTAAACAGTTTGATAAATAAATTAAAGCTAAAAGACATATAAAGATCATTACATGTCAAAACACCAGGGTATAGATTCTTCTCTAGTACTCATGGAACATTCTCCAGGATAGATTATATGCTGGGGCACAAAACTCATCTTTATAGAATTAAAAGCCTTGAAATTATTCAAAGCATTTTCTCTGATCACAACAGATATCAATAACTGCCAAAGAATCAGAACTTTTACAAATATAGGGAGATCAAATAACACCCTTAAACAACTGATAGGTCAAAGAAGAAGTTGCTAGAGAAATTGGTAGCTATCTGGAAATGAATGGAAATGAGAAGACAACTTATCAGAACTTATGGGATGTGGCAAAGGCAGTGCTGAGAGGGAAATTTATTGCCTTAAATGCCTATACTAAAAAAGAAGAAATGACAAAAAGTGAAGACTTAATTGCTCACCTGAAGGAACTTGAGAAAGAACAGTTAACTAACCACAAAGCAAATAGAAGAAGAGAAATAACAAAGATTAAATCAGAGATAAATGAATGAAAGTATATAAGAACAAATAGAAAGAATCAATAAAACCAAAAGTTGGTTCTTTGAGAAAATCAATAAAATTGATGGACCACTAGCAAGGTTGACAAAAAAAAGAGAAAAGGTGAAAATAAACAAAATCAGAAGTAAGAGAGGGGTCATTACCACAGACCCTGAAGAAATAAAATTTCATAGGAGGATACTATGAACAACTATTTGCCAACAAACTAGACAACTTAGATGAAATGGACAAATTCCTGGAAATACATGTACAAGCTAAACTGACTCAAGAAATATTAGAAGATCTCAACAAACTAATCGCAAGTGAAGAGATTCAGTCATCAAACATCTTCCTACAAAGAAAAGCCCAGCATTAGATGTCTTCACAAGGGAATTTTATCAAACATTCAAAAAGAACTAACACCAATCCTGCTCAAACTTTTCCAAAAAAATTTGAGGAAAAAGGAATATTACCTAACTCATTTTATGAAGCTAACATCACTTTAATACTAAAACCAGGTGAAGATGCTACAAGAAAGGAAAATTACAGGCCAATCTACAAATGAACATAGACACAAATATTCTCCAGAAAATACTAGCAAATCTAATCCAACAACACTTTAAAAGAATTATACACCATGATCAAGTGGGGTTTATACCAGGAATGCAAGGATGGTTCAACACAAGAAAATCAATTAATATAATACAGCACATTAACAAAAAAATCACATGACATCACAATTGATGTTGAAAAAGTATTTGACAAAATGCAACATCCTTTTTTGATAAAAACCCTTCAAAAGGTAGGAATCAAAGGTAACTTCCTAAATATGATAAAAGGCTTATATGGCAAACCCATAGTCAGCATCATACTGAATGAAGAGAGACTGAAAGCTTTCCCCCTAAGATCAGGAACAAGACAAGGATGGCCTCTATCACCACTATTGTTCAACATTGTGTTAGGATTTCTAGCTAGGGCAATCAGGCAGGACAAAGAAGCAAAGAGCATCCAAATTGGAAGGGAAGAAGTAAAACTTTCATTATTTGCAGATGACATGATACTATACTTGAAAAATTCTGAGAAATCTATGACAAAGTTACCTGAGTTACTAAACAAATTCAACAAAGTAGTGGGATATGAAATTAATGTGCAAAAATCAGTAACATTTCTATACACAAGCAATGACCTAACTGAAGGAGTCAATTAAGGAAAAAATCCATTCAAAATAGCAACTAAAAGAATCAGGTACTTAGGAATGAATTTAACTAGGGATGTAAAGGACTTGTACACAAAGAACCACATAAAATTGCTAAAAGAAATCAAAGAAGATCTAAATAGGTGGAAAGACATTCCCTACTCATGGATAGGAAGGTTAAACATAGTTAAGATATCAGTTCTACCCAAATTGATCTATAGATTCAATGCAGTACCAATCAAATTTCCAATAACCTACTTTGCAGACTTGGAAAAGCTAGTAACCAAATTCATCTGGAAGGGAAAGAGACCCCAAATAGCTAAAAACATCTTTAAAAAAAGAATAATGAATGAAGTGGGAGTATTAATACGTTCTTATTTTAAAACTTATTATAAAGCAACAGTGGTCAAAACAGCATGTACTGGTGCAAAGATAGAAGTAATAACCAATGGAATTGAATTGAGAGCACATAAATAGGCCACCAGAATCTATGGTCAACTGATTTTTTTTTGTCTGTTTTTTTATATATATATATATTTTTTGTATTTTTTATTTTTATTTTTTTCTCTATATTATCATTTTATTTATTTTTCTGTTGTTTTGCTATTTCTTTTTCTAAATCGATGCAAATGTACTAAGAAACGGTCAACTGATTTTTGACAAGGCCCCCAAATCCACTGAACTGGGGCAAAATAGTCTTTTCAATAAATGGGCATGGAAGTACTGGATAATAACAGCCAAAAAATTGGAAAAGGACCCTTACCTTACACCCTATACAAAAATTAACTCAAAGTGGATCAAACACCTACATATAAGAACTAGTATCATAAAGCTCCTAGAAGAAAATGTAGGGAAATATCTTCAAGACCTAGTAATAGAAGGCATCTTCCTGAACTTTACACCCAAAGCACAAGCAACAAAAGAAAAAATAGATAAATTAGAACTCCTCAATATAAAATGTTTTTGTATCTCAGAAACCTTTGTCAAAAAGGTGAAGAGGCAACCAACTCAATGGGAGAAAATATTTGAAAATCACCTATTGGACAAAAGTTTGATATCCCGTATACATAAAGAAATCATACAACTCAACAACGAAAGAAAAAAACACCCAATTATAAAATGGGCTAAAGATATGAATAGGCATTTTTTGAAGAGCAAATACAGATGGATAAAAAGCACATGAAGAGATGCTCATTTTCATTAGCTATAAGGAAAATGCAGATCAGGACTACAATGAGGTACCATCTCACACCTATAAGAATGGCTATTAGTAAACAAAGAGGAAACTACAAATGTTGGAGAGGACATGGAAAAATTGGTACACTTATGCAGTGCTGGTAGGAATGCATAATGGTGCAGCCACTATGAGAGACAGTCTGGTGTTTCCTCAGAAAACTAAATATCAAGTTGCCCTATGACCTGGCAATACCACTACTCAGTATATATCCAGAAGAGCTGAAAGCAGTGACACAAACATACATTTGCACACTGATGTTCACAGCAGCATTATTCACAATCACCAAATGTTGGAAACAATTCAAGTGCCTATCAACAGACGAGTGGATTAACAAAATGTAGTATATATATATGATGTATAGTATATATATATGATGGAATATTATGCAGCAGTAAGATGAAATGATGTCTTGAAGCACAGGACGAGAGGGATGAGCCCTGAGGACATAATGCTGAGTGAAATAAGCCAGATACAAAAGGATAGATACTGTACAATTCCACTTTTATGAACATGGTGAAGGTAAAATCAGAGGCTTAAAATATAGAATATAGGGGACCTGGAGATACACGTAAGCTAAAGATGGGTGAACCATTAGCTAATGAGGTTGAACTCCAATGTAAGGGAATAGACAGAACTGAAGGCAGTTCTCTAGTGGGTCTATAAGTAATATTACCATACTGAAGGTGAGCATGATTGAAAGGGGTTGTATAGATCTATGTATCCCATTTATTAACACTGCAAATATAAATAAATTCTTGCATGAACTACTTCAAAGGTATGAATCTTGTACAAAGACTGTATAAATTCAGGATATGGGGGAAGTTGTCATTGCATGCTATGGGCTATGCTTAACAGGAAAACATCAACAGTGCCACAGCAACACCAGGGGTAAATAATGGGGGGAGGGACAAGAGTTAAGAGGAGGTTTAGATTTTTTTATTTGATGAGGGTGTGTTTATTGGGTGTTTTTCTCTTGGGAAAAATGAAATCATCTAAAATTGAAAGTGCTGTGAACTGTTGACTTGGATATTACACATGATGCCTAATGAAGAGAGGTGGCTGAAGAATGCCCTGACTGAGAAGTAGGTTGGTAAAGGATGACATATATGTGTGATCGAATATTGTGCTGTAACAAAAAGGTACTAAGTTGTGAGGCATGCAATGTTGTGAATGAACCTGTGAGACATTTAGTGAGGCAAAATAATCTAGAAACAAAGGAGCTATTATTGTATGGTCTTGTTTAGAAAATGCTTATAAGAAAACAGGGGCTGGATTTTGAGAGGCAGTTTTATATAAGTCTAACCTGGTACTTAGAGATAAGAGTCAGGCTGATCAGGTCGTGATTAAGATAATTCAGAATACAGGGGAAAGAAAGATCTTGTCTATATTTTAGAACCTCATCTACTCTTTGAAGCCAAAGAAAGAAAGGTTTACTTTGTCCAAAACCTAAATTTTCTGTAGCGCATAGTCTAACTCAAACTGTGTGGATAGATCATTTAAGCAATCCAAATATATGTAGCCCAGAATAAGAATGAGGGCTTTTAATCCTGTATAGCTTAATGTAATGCCTGGATACATCCCAGAGGATAGTAAGCAGATTATCAGAAAGTATTGACAAAGTCCCTTGAGGGATGGGAGAAAAAGTACAGAACTATTAAACTTTACCACCAGGAAAACCCCTAAAACTGTATCAAACATTGGGGACACCCAAATCAATAGGTCAAGCCCTTGATATAAGCCCTTGCACTTTTAAAGCTTATGCACATAGCAGAGAAGCTTAACTTGCATATAGGTATGCCTAAGAATTACTTCCAGAGGGCCTCTTTTATTGCTCAGATGTGGTCTCACTTTCCCTAAGCCCAACTCTGCAAGTGAAATCTTTGCCCTCCCCCATGTGAGGCATGAAATCCAGGGATAAAAGTCTTCCTGGTTGCGTGGGAGATGACTCCCAGGGATGAGCCTTGCCCTGGCACTGTGCGATCAACAATGCCATCCTGACCAAAAGGGAGAAAAGAAATGTAACAAATAAGGTATCAGTGGCTGAGAGAATTCAAATAGAGTCGAGAGGCTACTTTGGAGGTCACTCTTACACAAGCTTCAGTCAGACATTGCTACCTGTCATAACTTGCCAAACCCCAACCAGGACCATTCCAGCCAATCCTAAAGAACACCTAGGGTGTTATATAAGATTCTACAAAGGTTCCATGCACTAGGGTAATTTTCTAGAAACCTACAACTTCCAGAGGGGTCCCTAAACCAGATTAATCCTGGGATGCAGAGGGGCCAGCCTCTCCAGAACATCAACTGCTTCCATCCTCCAAACCCATATTACTGACAGCCCCTTCCAACATGAGAAAGTTAGAGTGGGCACAGCCCAAATACCCCTAAAGAGTGGGAGAAATATCAAAGGTGATGGTGCAGTTGTATAGAGAAGATCAGGTTTGACAAATGAGTATGATTGCTGAATCACTGATATTTCTTTTAGTTTCCAGTATCTTAGAGCAGCTAGAAGTAAAAACCTAAAATTGTAGATCTGCAACCCTACCAAACTCTGAAATCTATTCTGCAACTAATTGGTGTGATGTGCATTGAAATGTATTGCTTTTTTGCATATATGTTATTTTTCACAAAAAGTCAGTTGTGGGATAAAAATATATAAATATTCCTTCTAGCCTCCAGTGTTCCGGAACAACTAGAAGGAAAAATCTGAGATGAAGGACACTTGGGTTGCTTCCTTCTTCTTGGCAATTGTAAATAATGCTCCTATAAACTTCAGTGTGAAAATATACATTAGAATTCCTTCTTTTCAATTTTTTTGGGTGTATGCCTAAAAGTGGGATTGCTAGATTATATGGTCATTAACTTTCAGAGGTTACCAAACTGTCTTTCACAGTGGCTGCACCATATTACATTCTTTCAAACATGAATGAGTTAACTATTTCTCCACATCCTCTGCACTTGTAATTTTCTGCTTTTCATACCCATTCTAGTGGGTATAAAATGGTGTGTCATTGTGGTTTTGATTTACATTCCCGTAATGGCTAATGATGTTGAGCATCTTTTCATTGTGTCCTTAATATCTGTGATAAATTCCTTTTGCCTGAACTACTTACAGTGGATTTACTAGATACAACTAAGAACCTTAGCTGTCAGAGTATTTGATACCAGAAATGGTTTGATACCAGAAATGGTTGTAGATGACAAATCTTTAAGACAATGAGAATCTAGGATTGGTTATTTAATTTAGTTGAATTTTAAGGCAGTGAGAATTCAGTTAACATTATGGGGTTGGGCATCAGAAGAGAAAGGCATAAGTAACTTAAATAGTTAATTAAATTATCACCAGAAAGAAAGTGCTTATGTACCTACCTGTCTGACTAAAGAAGCTAGCTGTTCATGAATTGCTTGAAGATCCTGTGATGACCTTACCTAAAGAAGTGACTTTATAAGAAGATGTTAGTTCTTCTCATGTCCCATCCTTACTACCTCTCATTGTCTCATTCTTATTACCAAAATCAGATCCTAGTATGTTCTAATATGCCCCAATATGCCTCAGGGAGGGGGGCAATTACAAAACCGAACTTAGGAGGAGAAGGCTTATATACCATAGTATGTGTAAATAGATACCATAGTAACTCTGCAAATGTGTAATGGCAAAAACCTAGCCTATACATGTAAGAGTGATTCTAAGGGTACCAGACCTTGAAGCAGAAACATAATTTTATGTTGGACTTGATTTGTGGATGTAAGTGCAACACGGATATTACAGCATTCAGTATGCTGGCAGCTGAGAGTGGTTCTCAGAGTTCACACAACTGAAACCTGGAATTAGCCAGCCGAGGTGCTCTCTGCAGTGAAAGATACTTGGGTACTTGGAATAGAGAATGGATGAAGTGATAAATACTAACTAATCATTATGACGTGTCCAATTACAGAAAAGCATGTGTGTGTGTATTCCCTCTCTCTTTCACCTGCTGTTTTATTTGGCTAAGTTGATAATAGTGAGTGGTATAATATATCTGACACACTACAAAATAGCAAGACAGGATTGTGACTGAATTAGAAGAGGAAAGAACATAACTCAGAGATGGACACAGTCACTGAGGAGATTTGGATTCTTCCCTTTTGGAAAGAGGTGATCAAGTTTTCATTGGGAGGATGGATTGTTGCATTGTGTTAGGTGAAGGCATTTTTTTTTTTTTTTTTTTTTTTTTTTTAAAGAGAGAGGGAGGAAAGGAAGGAAAGACAGAGAAGGAAGGAAGGAAGGGAAGAAGAAAGGGAAACATTTTTAAACATGTTCTTGTTTTATTATATTTTGTTTGTTTGTTTGTTTTTTACATGGGCTGGGGCCGGGAATCGAACCGGGGTCCTCCGGCACGGCAGGCAAGCACTCTTGCCCGCTGAGCCACCGCGGCCCACCCAGGTGAAGGCATTTTTGTTGCAATTGTGGTTGTTTAGTTACTCTAGTAGGAGAAGGATGTGTATGTATATGTATGTTGGGTAACTAAAGAGTGATCCTTACCACTAACTCAACATGCAGTCTAATTCCCTCTAGTGTGCTTTCCTGTATTATAGGTTGACAAGCTAAAGCAACACATCTCAGAATCCCTGCAGTGATGGTTTCATATTCAGCCTTGATTCTGTCAAGCAAGTTGTACCCACAGGAGACTTAGAAAATGATGAATGGAATAAAGATGATGGCTGCATGGGGAATGCCAAGTCTTCTGGGGAAGCTGTGGCTCAGATTCTAGTATCACTTCTCCAACATTATAGATGCTGAGCTGCATGTAGTGATGACAGTGGGGTAACCGCTTGACAAGTTCAAGAGTTTTCTCCGTGGGTCTAGTAATTTTGTACATCTTGGACTATCTTACCGATATGCTTGAATAGCAAACAGCTTTTCAAGCTAGAAATAGATTTCTGTCTCGGGGCAATGGAGGGGTGGGGGAGAATGGGAAGGTCAGCTGCAACTCAAGATCAGTGTACTCTAGTTTCAGGATTCTTCCCTTGCAGTGCACCCTACTCATGTGCAGGTACAATCCGGCTCTCCCTACATCTCCTTGGGGGATTGTAGGTTGTGTTACTGACACAAGATATTGTTCTAACTCTTGCTGTTATTCATAAAGTCCCTCATTTCTGACCTACAAATTTTGTATTTATGTCAATCACACACCCATACACACACACACTGAAACTTGCTTGCAAGAAGAGTAAAATAGAAGACTCTTAACATTATGGCTTAATAGAATCATCCACATCTTCCAGACATGTTGTTTTCTAGCAGTACGTCATCCCATCCTGGTTTCCTGGTCCTCCTAGAAATTCTAATATTCTTTAATAAATCTCTTTTTTTTTAAACTAGCTCTAGTGGATTCCATTATCTGCAACTAAAAAGCATGGTTAGTATAGGCAAGGACCTTGACTGTCCATTGATAAATGTTTTGGGGTAAGTGATAAAGTTAGAAGTCCCAATCAGTTTTGAAACTAAGAGATAAGCTCTGGGAAGCTTATAAATTAGATATTGCTGGTATTCAAACTGCTAGGTATTTATTACCCTTGAATAAAGTGTATGCAGAAAATAAGACAAAACAAATCATAAAGATTCATCAGAAATATTTATTGCCGTAAAGGAGTAATGGTGAAGGCTACACCTCTATCCTTTATCAATACTCTAAGAATGAGTAATTAAATATCTAATCACCAATCTTTTAGGAGATGAATATAGGGTTTGCACAACAAGTAGGAGAAGAAACCTATGACAACCCATTGTCCACAATTGAATGTCAACTCATCTCTATCCGTTTAGAATTTAAGGCAAATGTGGCAGCCTTTGATTCAGTGCAGGGTCACAACTGCTGTCCATGGACCACATACAACTACAGATATTTTACTTAGTGCTTTAAAGTCAATATTTTTACTATTAATTGCAAGTGTATGCACACATATACACACCTTTTAGCTTCTGTTGAGTATTGGAATATTGAGCTGTGTGACAGATTATTCAAATAATAGCCTCCAGTTTCTTTATGCCTTTCTGTATCCACTGGGATAATTCCTTACCCCACTAATTTTGGACTTGGCCATTTGACTTCCTTTGGTCAATGAGATAATAGTAGATATGATTCAAGCAGAGACTTATAAAGCAATTGCCTATTGGAGCTTTCAAACATGCAAACAAGCCTGTGCAATCCAGTTAAACAATGAGAGAGCACATGGAAAGAGACCTCCATCACCCCGGACACCCAGTTAAGGCCAGGGAAACTCAGCCAGTTCAACCTAACCCACCAGCTAACTGAAATGCATGAGTCACTCCAACCAAGATCAGCCCAGACCAGTACAAACTGTTGAACCCTGTTGAACCCTGCCAAAACTGCCAACATAGAAATATGAGCTAAATAAACTATTGTTTTGTTTTTTAGTTTTGCAGGTGGTTTGCTTTGAAGCAATGGATAACTGCTTTATAAATTATACTGTGGTATAATGGGCATGTGGTCATGTGGCTACAAATATGTGTACATACCCTTAACCTGCTTCAATAATTTATGATAAATGTCTGGTCCTGTGGGTATTTTAACTTGATACCTCTGCTTTAAAGATCCGGAGGCTTCAATTCCAAAAGTACATTGGCTCCTAGAAGGGAGGACTAGAAATTGGTCCAGTGTATTTTGAGATTCAGTCATGCCCAGGAAAAATGTTCCCTGAGTAGATTGCATTGTTAAATATGAGGGAATTGATGTGTCTGGAAAGGACCTAGGAGAAGTGTATAAGTAACACAAAAAGACTGCATTTTGCCATCCCCTCAACCACTTCTTATAAAAGAAATAGGGAATAGGTGTAGGTGTTATTTCAGGGACAGTTAACATTTTACCAAGCAGAGAACACAATTGGATAGTTCAACTCCCCCACCTTCTCACAGCCCCCTAGAAGATTGTGGGAAGCAGATCTAGAAGAGATTCTGACTCTGACCAACAGTGAAGTGACCATTGCTCAAGACAGAGAGGCAAGCACATGACCCACACTGAAAAACACTTTTTTGGACACCCTTTGTCCAAAAGTAGCAGTATAGGAATGTGACTTTGAAGAGGGAAAGCTGACAACTGGATTGCAAAAAAAGAAGCTCAGAGAACTTATATAGATTCTTGTGTTTCCCATTTATTCAACAGAAAATAGATTGCTGCATTTTGGCTTTGATGCCTGCCTTGCCCCATGAATGGCTTGTGACCACCTGGGAACAGGCAGCTTCTTTCAGATAATCTATAAGAAAAAATGAGCGCTTTCCCCAGCCTCTGCCACCCACAGAGTTTAGACTCCTTGATCTACAGCAGAGCTGTCTGGGTTTTTTTTTAATATTAGGGAGAGAGGACAGAGTTATCAGTAGAATGGTTCCCATCGACAGAAACAAAATGGTTGAAAAAAGCAAGGGTTGTATTTTCTGGGAGCTGGGTGCCAGGGCCAGAGGACAACATTGTGCTTTGAGCTTCTACCTGAAGACCAAGGTCATCCATCTGAGTGTCCACCTCAGAAATCAAATTCTCCCCTCTTAGAGTCATTGTCTGCCCATTAGAAGTGACTGTCCTCTCCCAAGAGGGGACAGTCACCTTTTCAGGGGTCAAAGCTCTCCCTCCAGGGGTCACAGTCATCCTTCCAAGGGTCTCAGTCTGAAGATACACAGGGGTTGTAGCTGTCCCTACAGGAATCATGGCCGTCCCTCCAGGGGTCACAGACTGATAACCTACATGGGTCATGGTTGTCCCTCCAGGGATCTCAGTCCCCTCTTTTAGAGATACAATAAGCTTCCCAGGGGTCACAGTTTCCCTTCTAGATGTCACATTATCACTTCTGGGGATGGTAGTCATATTTTCATACTTTGTATGGATCTCAGTGGCCACAGTCTCTTCTCCTAGGGAATAAACCACAAAATCAGTGGTCAATGCCTTGGTCACTGTCTGCTTTCCAGGATCAGTTGTTGAAGAGCTCACGGATGATGAGATCCAAGATTGTCGTGAAGGAGTTGAGCTGAATTCTGGAGAAAATCATTAGAAAAGGATGAGAATCCTACTTCTTCCTTCCCATCCTATTAGTTCTATTAATTACTGGCAGGGTTAGGACTAGAGCCTTTCCAGGGCTGAAATAGCTTTGCCAAAATCCAGAACTGAGAGATTTCATAATGCTCTTGCTAGAGGACATGGATGAAATCCTACCACAAGAAGCCCACTCCCCCATCACATCTACCATATTAACATGGTCCCAAGCACTCATGGACACTCGGTGGATTTGCTACATTTCTGTTGAATGGCCCCAGAAGGGAGCCTGCCAGTTTCCTGTGCTTAAGCCTTCACTTTGGTCTCCCTACCTGTACTATCAAAAAGATCTTGATCCTAAGGCCTAATTCCTAACTTCAAGGAGCACCAGGAACAAAGTGGAAGGTGAGGAGGCTACTGAAAATGCATGCTTTAAAGAATGGATTAGAATGCCATCTCCACCCCGATTAGCTGTGTTACCTAAAGAGTTCACCTTCTAAACCCCAGTCTCCTTAGACATAAAATGAGAATTATAAACCATCTGTAAGGATGTTAGAGCTCTAGCATTCCAAGTTCTAGCTCTTAACTGTCAGGACATCATCGACTATAAAAAAATAAGTTATCAAAAGAAACCTAACTCCCTTTTCTGGTCTTTGTCCCATGAAAGCAGGGGCAATCAACAGGGAAATAAACCAACATATATGCTAACTATGAGCCAGCACAGTTTTCATTTCATATTTCATTTAGGTCTTATAATACTGTTGTAAATATAAGGACAATTCTCATTTTACAGAAAGTGAAAATGAAGCTCAAGGAGGTCAAATGAGGAACAAGTATCTAAACCAAGGTTAGAAAACAGATTGTCTAACATCAAAGCTTATTCCCTTCCCTCAATGTCATGTTGCCTCAACAAAGAGTAAGAGTTTTCAGCCTTTAGACCTAGCAGAAGAGACCCTCCCAGTGCAGCCACCTAACTTCCAGCCCAGCTTACTAGTCATAGCTACTTACCAGCCTCCAACAGGCGATTCTTCAATACACGGACAAGGGGGAAAGGACCAGTGCCACAGAAAGAACCCCGAACATCATCCAGGTCCAGTGTCCACACCATGGCCCCCCCAAAATGCTCTTTCATAATGAATGATGCCTATAAAAACAGCAGTCAGTCAATTTGTTCTACTGACCATACTTCAGACTGGGGACAATGGTAAAAACAAGATAGATTCCAAGGAGACAATAGAAGAGGGTGGTTAGGGGTATGGAATGGATTGATTCAAACCTCTCTCACTTATTAACTATGTGACCTTGAAAAAATTATGTAACCCATCAATGTATTAGTTGCCTCATCTGTAAAGGAGGGCAAGGAGGGGTAATAACATTAGTGACATTTTCAGGATGGCAGATTCAGGAACCACTGGAGCATGTCATCTTTGTTTCAATTCACTATAAAAACCTGCCAGATTTAGCACATCATCTAATCTAACTCGTATTGTCAATTTACCTGAACACCATAATTACATGGAATCTTGAATAGGGTGTGTGATCTTGGTTTGTACAGGTTAGTGTAATACCCTAATATATCCCAGAGTAATTTGGCAGAGAATACAAAAGTATTTGCAAAGACCCATTGAGGGAGTGAGGAGAAAGAGGAAATATTCAACTTTCCCATCTGGGGAGTTCCTGATATTCTCTCAAGCAGTGGCGGCAACTAATTCAATAGGCTGAGCCCTCAATTTAGGGGCTCATCCCTATGAAGCTTATTCTTACAAAGGAGAGGCTAAGCTTACTGATAATTGTGCCTGAGAGTCACCCCCAAAAAGCCTCTTTTGTTGCTTAGTTGTGACTTCTCTGTCTAAGCCACCTCAGCAATTGAACACACTGCCCACCCCCACTCCCACTGCCAAGTGGACATGACTCCAAGGGGTGTAAATCTCCATGGCAACATGGGACCTGACTTGATCTGGGACCCAGGATTGTTGGGATGAGAAAGCATTCTTGACAAAAATGGGGAGGAGAGAAATGAGACAAAATAAAGTCGCAGTGGCTGAGAGATTTCAAGCACAGTTGGGAGGTTGTCCTGGGAGTTGTTCTTACACATTATATAGGTATCCCTTTTTAGTGTAAGGTGTATTGGAGTGGCTAGAGGGAAGTACCTGAAATTGTTGGATTGTGTTCCAGTAGCCTTGACTCTTGAAAAAGAGCATATAACTATAAAGATTTTACAGTGTGACCCTGTGATTGTGAAAATCTTGTATCTGATGCTCCTTTTATGCAGGGTATGGGCAGAAGAGTTAAAAAAAAAAAGAGCGGGGGGATAAATAAATAAATAAATAATAGTGGAAGATAAAGGCCAAAAAATTGGTAGGTTAAAATACTGTGGGTTGATGAGAGGGAGGGGTAAGGGGTGTATGAGTTCTTCTTTTCTTCTTTTTATTTCTTTTTCTGGAGTGTTGCAAATGTTCTGAACACGATCATCGTGAAGAATACACAACTGTGGGTTAATATTGTGAGCCATTGATTGTATAATATGTTTGGACTGTATGTGTGTGAATATTTCTCAATAAAAATATTTTTAAAAAGAAAAAAAAACCCTGCCGTACTAAACTTCATAAAATACTGCTTATATGAGAAGGAGGGAGTAGTCATGGTTAGGTTCCAAATGTTTCAAACTTGCCAGTCATACACCTTCTCAGAAACCTGATTTTGCCTTAAAATGCCACAGGATGAAAGGCAAATACTTTCACCAGCATTCAAGTCCACCCATAAACTGGTCTACCCATTCCTTTACTGCCTTGTTTTTACAAGTTACCAAAAGTCTCTGATCCACCCCAATCCTTCTTTGAACATAATAGAAGTTTTCTGTACCTTTTAAGCCTTTCTCCATATCATCATCTCCTCCTTCTGCTCATCTCCCTGAGAAGGCTTCCCTGACTACCCAACTTCGGCCATGCATAGGTGATATTCATTGAGCAACCTCTGCCATGCATAGGTGATATTCATTGAAACCAAGGTAGCATGGTCTACCTTGTATTGGTATTTTTCTGTTATAAAATCATGTGGACCAAATGGAAAAGAAGAGGTTATCACACACACAAAAAAAAGCTGTGTGAAATGAGAGCAGTCATCTCTCCTCTCAGAATCTAGATTTCTTCCTTTCAAAATAAAGGGGATGGACTGGATGGAATTATGAAACTCCAGTTAGGACTAAAGTTTAGGTATTCCTGAAGCTCACCTGATCCATTGATCATGCCCTTTTCACCCTCCACCCAATGCACACACATACATACACATGCACACACTGTACAGAGCAGGATCCCAGAGAGAAGCTACATGCTGTAGCATGAAAGAATCAGGGTCTTACTTTGTAAGAGAAACTGGTGACATCATCAAATCCAACCCATTCCTCCCCCTTGTAGGCGTATGGGACAAACTGATAATCAATCCAGTTCTTCTTGGCTCTCTGGACAAAGGAGCAAATCTGCCAGGAGGATCACAAAGTTAGTTCCATGAAGCAGTATGGAGAGAAGCACTAGTAATCACACTTCTTCCTTGCCGAGGGATAAAGATACCAACAATTTCTCATCAGAAAGTGAGGAGAAGGTAGACCAGAGAGGGAGTGGAGAAACCTCTCAGGAAAGATTTCCTCTCTGTTCCGTATAAATTCCTGTCACTACACAGCCCTTCCTCTATTGTCCAAGATGGAAAGAGAGACAGAACCCAGAAGTGGGTAACTTCCTTAATAAACCAAGTGAAGGTTTGGTAAATAATACAAAAATACTGACCCTTGGCCAAACCTGTATCTTTTTCAAAGTGTTCTTGTGAACAAGTCTCTCCTCTGTTCACTGGACCTCAGCACAAACTTTCCCACATAGGTAATTATCAAACTAGCTTTGGAACATCTAATAGATTGAAAGTCTTAAAGCCAGGAATGAGACTGTCACAATCAACCAAGTATTTGAGTGTCTACTGAGTACTCAGCATTGTGCTAGAAACCATATGCTGCAAAGTAACAGAGGTGTTCAAGTTGTGCTACAGAAGTTAATGTCTAAGCCACTTGTTTTTGTGTTTTAAAGGTCTTGCCTATAAAAATCTCATTGATCCATAATGTCCTTCAGGAATATTATTTCAATTGTGCTACCACTCATGATCATATTTCTTTAGAATTAATGGAAAAATGTCTCCATCCATCCAACACTATGCAGAGATTAGGAAGACATTCGGCAACTCCACTACCACCTAAAGTAAGGCTATAGTTTTCCATCTGGCACTCCCTATGCACTCTGTGCCTTTATACCTGCTGTCCCCTCCATTTAGGAAATCTTCCCATCTTGTCATTCCTGCCCATCAGAATTCTTTCTGTGCTTCAAAAATTGCTCAAACTCTACCTGCTCCATGAGACTTTTCCAGATCCCTACAGCCTCTTGCAACACTCTTACGCTTCTGATTGACTTGTTTTATATTCCCTTGGATGCATGTGTTTTCTCTGCATGTGTTTTCAGATGGGGGTGGAGTTGGCATAGAGGGAAGAGAACCTATAGAAGAGGATGTCTTGTAATTGCATCAAAATAATCTGGTAGTGAGGAAAGAGGAAGTCAGGGACCAGAGATGAAAGAAGGTTGACCAAGAGTTGTTCAACATTGAAGATGGGTGATGGGTATATGGAGGTAGTAGGGAGGAGGTTATACTATTCTTTTACTTTGAATATGTTTGAAATAGTATATGTTGCAAATAGCAATGTTTTTTAACTAGACCACACTGTAAGTCAGAAGTGACCTCTGTATCATTTAAGATCCTTTTACGCATGAAAATTATTCTCCCTTCAGACTCCTGCCAGCGACTTATCTCTCACAAAGGACTCAAATAACTTCCCCTAAAGAAAAGGAGAATGTTGCAGATAGTGGGTTCCCTTTGCCCCAGGAAACTACCTCTTCACCCTGTCTCTAGCCCTCAACCATGTCTTGCCCTTGTCCTTGCCTTTGCCCGGTTGGAGTAAAGAAGCCCCAACTGAAAGATCATTTTCCCATCACCTCATAATAAGCCAAGAAGCCAGCTTGCTTGGTGTATTTTCCTGGAGATGATGGTCCTATGGCTTTGGCTCTCAGCCCATTCTTAGAGGCTTTTAGGAGATGAAAGGTACGTCCATAGGTGGGGAGCCCCATGATGAGCTTCTCTGAGGGTGCCCCAAGTTTTCGCCAGTAATTCATGGCATATGCCTGAAAGTGAGAAGAAAAGAGGCCCCCCACCCCCACCCATCCCCTTTTCACTAATAGGCAATAGCCTGGGCTCAGAGGCATATGTCTGGACCATCTGAGATCTCTTCTGTTCTTACCGAAGATTTGGGGTCTCCAACAAGAGATACCAGGGGGCTATTGTGTCCTGTGAACATTTCCCAGCTTCCATGGAAGTCATAAGACAAGACATTGATGAAATCCAGGAGTCTGGAAGGGGCAGGAAGAAGAGAAAGATTTTCAAATCAGACCAGGACAACAACAACTTGTGCACTGATCACCCAAAAGCTTCCCTCTCCTTTCTTCCTGTGGGGTCTGCCCAGCCTGTGCCATATACTTGAGATGCTGCCATTACAAAAAACTGCTTGTTAGGTCAATTGTGCATCAGAAGTATGCAGAAGTATCCATGAAGGTCACAGCCTAGGCAGGAAGAAAACAAATACAGTTAGGACCAATATAAGAGATCTGCATAAATAAATTGTTGGGAGTCCGAAGGTAAGTGAGCCTAACTCTGCCTAGGTGAGTCAGGGATAGTGCCAAAGAAAGCAACATATTTGAACCACATCTCATAGGATGATAGGAAGTCCTAGCAAAGAATATCATAGGAGCAAAAAAGCTTCTGTCCTTCTACCATTCGAGGAGCCATTGAAACCCACCTCTTCCAGAAAGCTTCTGCAATTACAGGTGTAATTCAGCACTTAATAGTCACAGGTGTAAGGGTTTACATTGATTATCTAATTTAATTTTAATCTGGCAAATGCCCTATGTGGTAAATACTGTAACTGTCTCCATTTTTAAATTGAGGAACGGGTTAATAAATTTGCCTAAGTTCACTTGGCTGGGTGAAGTCAGGTCGCCTTCTCCTGCCTGGTTTCCAGAGCATCATAATAATCTCTATGCTGAACTCTCTTTCCCATTTTTCCCCACACTGAGACTGCTTTCCCTAAGGTAATCCCCTGCAGAAACACCTCCCTGTATTTTTTTCTGCATTTGCCTCAGTTTGCCATCTGCAACTACTTGATTCTTGAGGTTCAAGAAGATTAGCCCAGATCCAGCATGCCCAGAAAGATTTATGAGCCATTTTCTGTCTGACTTTGTAATTTTATATGGAGACTTGTGCTCAGAAAATTGGGTCTGATTAGGCACCCTGTTTTTGTTTTTGTGGCAGTGGTTGTTAATTGGCAATCACTACACAATGTATGTCTAAACATGTACTCTGGATACTGTGCCAAACATTAGGGAAACCCAAATCAATAGGCCAAGCCCTTGATCTTAAGGCTTGTTCTTGTGAAGCTTATGTAGGTAGCAGAGAAGCTTAGCCTACCTATAGTCACTTCTGGAGGACCTCTTTTGTTGCTCAGATGAGGCCTCTCTCTCTAAACCCAACTCTACAAGTGAAATCTTTGCCCTTCCCCCTATGTGGGACATGACATCAAGGTGTGAAAGTCTCCCTGGAAGCATGGGAAATGACTTCCAGGAATGAGCCTTGCCCTGGCACAATGAGATCAACAATGCCACCCTGACAACAGGGAAAAAAAGAAATGTAACAAATAAGGTACAGAGTTCAAATGGTGTTGAGAGGCTACTCTGGAGGTCACTCTTATGTACGGTTCAGCTGGACATTGCTACCTACCACAATTTGCCAAACCCCAACCAAAACTAATCCTGCCAATCCTAAAGAATACCAAAGGCATTATATAAGATTCTACAAAAGTTCCATGCACTAGGGTGACTCTCCAAAACCTACAACCTGCAGATGGGATCCTGGACCAGATTTTAAAAAGTCCTGAAATGCAGCCTCTCTAGAACATCAACTAGTTCCATCCCCTTATCCCATATTATTGACAGTCCCTTCCAAGATGAAAAAGTTAGAATGGGCATAGCCAAAATACCTCTAAAGAATGGGGATAAGATCAAAAGTGATGGTGGAGTTATACAGAGAAAGTCGGGTTTAACAAATGAGTGTGAATGCTAAATCATTCTATTAATGTTTTTTTTTTTTTTTTTAGTCTCCAGTATTTTAGAGCAGCTAGAAGTAAAACCAAAAATTGCGGAATTGTAACCCATACCAAGCTCTGAATTCTGTTGTAAAACTAATTGTTGTGATATACTTTAAAATGTATTGCTTTTTTGTATATTTGTAGAAGGAGAAGTATAACAAAGAAGATAAGATTTAACAAATGAGTATGACTGCTGAAACATTATATTGGTATTTCTTTTTGTCTCCAGTGTCTTGGAGCAGCTAGAAGAAAAAATGAAAAATCATAGAACTGTAACCCATACCAAACTTTAAAATCTGTTCTATAACTACCTATTAAAATGTACTTGAAAATTCTTTGCTTTTTTGTATATATGTTCTATTTCACAATAAAAAAGAAACATTAAAAGCAACTGTACTCTGAGAAGGCAATGACCCGACCCACTGGGTTTTGTCCTTGTGAGACCCAGTAATAGGCTATGCAGAAGAAGCTACCTGTGATGGCGTTGCTGGGAGGGGTTGAAGTGGGCATTACATCACCTTCCTTTGATCTTCTAATGAAAGCAAGAAGGTATTATGGAGTTAATCTTTGTTCTCTCCTGTGCTCCTCAACCCAGCCTGCAATTTTACATTTAAACTAGGGCATGATGTGGAGAGCCCAGGAACAATGCCGGGGCAACTCTGGAGTTCAGAGGTGCTGAGATGCCTCCTTCCCTCCAATGTTTTGCCCCAGAGTAGCATCCACTCACCTTCCTAGATGGCGCACATGATAAGATGTTTCAATGATATGTGGGACCCCAGAGACAGCAGCCGAGAGCAGCAGCCTTGGGCGCAAGGTGAACACTGACTCCTTTTGGAAGGCAAACAGGAGCTCCTAAAAGGAGACAGATACAGATACAGAGAATCAGATAAAACAGAGAGTCAGGGAACAAGAGACAGACAAAGATTTGTAAACAGACGTGTATGATCTGAGAAACATTTACTGAGCACCCTTGAGTCAAGCTCTGGGGATTAAAATGTGAGTCAGACGCGGGTTCTACCTGCAGGCTCACAGGAGAGGCAAAAATGGGCCAAAGGAGAAAGTGATTTCATAGAGGGGTGGGCCAGCAGCCTCAGGAATCCAGAATTCATAGTAGTACTACCTGAGGGAGTCCAGGAGGCTACTCAGAAGAGGCATTACTTAGGCAAGAGGGCTGAACCCAACCCAGATGCAGACAGAAGACAGAGCAACCACAGGACTCCTGCTTGGTAGCTCTTTTGCCCAACACCTTTAGGATGATGGCTGTAGAAGAACATTCTGCTACCTCTCTCCTGCCCCTACCCCCAACCTTATCCCCTTCCTCTGCCCTGAACCCCAATATGTCCAAGATCATATCGATTTTGGAGGTGCCAGGCTGGCCTTACTTCAATTAAGAAGAGAAAAGTCCAACGGTCATGACTGGGGCTGCCTCTTAGTCCAGGGTACAAGAAGAAAAGATCAAGACCATCAAAGCCATGCGTCCTTAGGAGGGATATTACAGAATCAACAAACTTTCTACGGTTGTTGGATGTGGACAACATAGCAGTGAACCTGCGAAGAGACCAAGGGGTGAGGCAAGGATTGCTGCCTACAGAATCACAACCTCTTGCAAGCCTCTTAGCTCATGTGCTTTTGAGGGTATGGAAGATGTGGCTGGAGGACAGGAAGATAGACCTTTGAAACACTCAAATCTTCTTGAAACCCAAGTGCTGTCCCTGTCCCAGGGAGCAGCAGAGATAAAACAAAGAACACAGCCTAGGTTCAGGAGACCTGGCTCAGTCCAGCTTTGCCCTTCAAAACATGGTGGGTGGCTGACCAGGCATCTTGTTTCACTCTGCCTTTTTCTCAGGCATAACTACTTAATTTCTAAGACCGATCCTAACACCAACATTCTTTCCTTGACTGGATTTAGGGTAAAGAACATGAGTCAAGGACCAGCACTTCCAGAAAGATATATGAGCTGATCGAGACCTGGGCTGCATGAGGGGCATGTACTCTGACAATGAGCTTTGGCTTATTTACTCTTTTGTTCATTTACTCATCACTCTTTTATTCATTTGCTTGTTTGATTTATTTTTTCCTATTTTAGTTTATTTTTCTCTTCCGTAGTAAAGATACTATTGAAAAAATTCTTACTTATTGGAGCTGAACTTTAAGCAAGTCTGGGCTAGTCCTGTGTGTAACAGTTAGAAAATTAAAGATTCAGAATTAGATAGGCCTGGATTCTATCATCTGTTTGCCTCCTCCCAGCCGGGTGATCTCTTGTGACATCTGGGTAGAGCTTGGCAAGGTCTTGAATACCTCTGACTCTGGTTTTCTTTTTCTACAAATTTGGAATAGCAACAACCACTTTGCAAGCTTCTTCTGAATATTTATGAGATAATGTGTGTACAGCACCTTGCCTTATGGCATCTGGCACATAACAAGTGTTTAAAAAGTGGTCGTTGGAGAAGTGGTGAAATTAGGGGTTGGGCAGAGCCAGTTATGGCCTAAAGTCCCACAAAGAGTCCTTCCTCCATTGTCACTTGGAGGCCCTTTACAAGATGTGCCCTTCATACTCCCCACCCCTCCAATCTCCAATCCCTCATACTCCTAACCCTCATCCTCTCCCATTCTCCCTCACCCCCCACCATGCATCCAGGCCTCCATTTCAGCCATCTCATTTCCCCTAATGCAAGAAGGAAAGCCATGATCTGTGCCCTAGGCCTCAGCCATGAAATAGGGAAAGGTTTCCTCAGAAAATAGAAAGGCAGCTTGTAATCTCCACATGCCTTGTGGATGGTGAAGTGCTAATAAGAGCAGCTACCATGTGTTGACCACATACCATGTGCCAAGGCATGAAGTCTAGCTTAGCATTTTATTTTTGTCACTTTCTTGCATCCAATACAACTCTTTGAGGTTGATATTATTGGCTCCATTTGTAAAGTGAGGACACCCAGATCCTCTGAGGTTCAAGGATTTTTCTTCTCGTCCTGCACAGTACTTTCTCCTTCTGAAACAAAATCTCTGCTTCTGGTGAAGGGTCAAGGGAACAATTGCAAGTGTCCCATATAGTCTCTCTACCTGCTGGGATTTCCCCGACCACACCCTCCCAGGGCCAGGCCAGGACTCAAGAGTATCTGCATCAGCTTTGCTCTCCCCATGACCAGGCTGGTTTTTCCCTCATTCTAGCCTGCAGGTTCCACCCTCTCAACTGCCATCACCCCCAACCTCAGAGAGAAGATGGAACAGAAAAGTCTCACCTTGACGTGCCGAAGTTCCACCCCCCGATGGACAGCAGGGTCTTCAGCTCACTGTTCCTATAATGCGGGAGAGAGAGAGAAAGGATCTGGAAGCTGTGTCTTCATTCCCATGGGCAACTACCATCAGTGGTCTTTTGCTTCACTTATTTGGGGTGTAATGGGAAGTAGAGGAGATGGGAGTTGAGGGGAAGGAAAAGAGAGAGAGAGAGAAGAAAAGATAAGAAATGAGCACAGGAAAGAGAGACCAAAACAATCAAAGCAAGAGTCGTCACAGGCCCAGGAACTCAGAGTCTGTATAAATTCCACCAAGCTCTCCACCACATATCTATGATAGTTCCATGAACAAATAAAATAATAGTCTAAAATGTCTCTTCATTCATTTTCTTATTCAAAAATGTCTGTTGAGAAATTACTGTGTGCCAATGACTGCTTTAAGTGATTGAGATACAACAGTGCATGAGACACAAGTTCCCTGCCCTTGAGGAGCTTGTAATCTGATGACATGGACTCTTTCCCCTGCCCATCTCAGCTGCTAATGCACAGACAAGCTCTCCTTAAAAAGAGAAAGAACCCAGGAGCTCTTGGAAGAAGAATACTTAAATAGCACCTACTGAGCATATGCTGTATGTCAGGCACCGACATAGCTACTGAGGATACAAAGATGTAGAAGATCCTGTCCCATTTATTGAAGAGCAAGTTGGGGGGTTGAAAGTGACAGATGGTAATAAGAGCACTAGCCTCATTGCTTCACTGGTACAGAGTTTCTGTCTGGTGTGACAGAAAAGTTTTGGTAGTAGATGGTGGTGATAGTAACACAACCCTGTGAATACCAATAACACCACTGATTCTTGTAGAGTTGAAAGTGGTTAATAGGGACATTTTTTAGGTTGTACATATGTTACCAGAAGAAAAATTTTAAAAACCTATAAAACACAAACAGTGAACCTTATTGAAAACTATGGACAATAGTGAATAGCAAAAGTATAATAATATTGGTTTCACCAATTACCACCCTAATGCAAACTGTGAATAATAAGGAAAACTGGGGCGGAGTGGGGAGGGAAGAGCAGAGAGAGAGAGAATATAAGGGAGCTCAGTACCTTCTGCATGATTTTTCTGTAAGTCTCTTTCTCTACTAAAAGAAAGAAAATATTTTTTAAGAAACCACAAGCATTACTGAGGTTTAGGCCCTCTTCTAGGCCTTAACAGCATTAATATATGAAATCCTTGAAACTGAGCTTAAAGGGTGAATTGGGGGTTTCTGGGTACAGAAGAAAGAAGGGCATTCCAGGCAGAGACAAGAGCAGCTACAATACAAGAAAGCCAAAAAGAGCTGAGGGTGCTTATCCACCAGGAGTTCTTAAGTTAGAAGGCATTTCCAGAGCAGCGTTTGAGAGGACAGCACAGGAAAAATCAGAGGAAGGTTGACAATTAGCAAAAGAAATAGTCCTAATCTGTAAATCTGAAAACACAACCCCCATAACCAACATGAGCACACCTCTCCTTGAGCTTGTTGAACTGTGGGTAGAAAATTTTCTCATCCTGGAAATCTTTAGGAACAATCTGATTGTTGGTCATGGAGGCAAAAGCAAATATCAGGTGGGTACAGAGAAAGGGGTCCAGATCCTGGGGTGAGACGGAGGCAGGGCCTGGGCGGCTACGTGCCCAGTTGGTGAAATAACACACCAGTTTGTAGGCAGCACCTAGCAGGGGACAACAAATGTTAGTTGGCAGAGACCAAGCTCAAGTGTGGAGCTCAGCTTCCCCAGAGCAGGCCACAGTGACTCCCTTCCTCCCACCCCAAACTCCCACCAAAGCTGCTGTAAGGCCCAGGTCCCTCTCTCTCTGCTGAGGTCTTAGGGGAAAAGGGAGGCCACATGAAATCCAGGTTAGAAATGACCCACAGGTCTGGATCCTGGCACACAGTGAGTGACTGTCAAGCAGCAAATGACCAGAACTCCTCTGCTGAATGACTTGTATCAAAACCCCCAAGAGAGGAGCCAGGACAGGAGGTTGCTGCAACGGGACTCAGCAGAGGACTTAGCTGGAGAATCTCCTCTGTTCTGGAGAGAAGAACTCAATGTCCTTACCATTGTGGTGTTTCAGCACAAGAATCAACCCTGCAGGAGACAAAGGAAGGGATCACACAGAGAGAACCCCCAGTGCAGAGGGGCCTGCCCAGCACACTCTCCAGTTGGCACATGCACCCACCAGTCAGCACAAATCCAGATGCACAGACATAAATGGGACACACACCATCTACTCATTTCCTACTTCTCTCAAATTAGCCAGTGGAACTAGATCCTTTTCACTCTAACAAACACACTTTGCACAGGAACAACGATGATTTTTAGAAGTCCCAGCAAAAACTCTAGGCTGGTGATTCTCACCCTTGGTTGCACATTAAAAGGTATTGACTTTCCAGCCCCTCCCCCAGGGATTCTGATTTAATTGGTCTAAAGTGGGGCCCAAGCATCAGATTGGTCAATGTAGCACCAGGCTTAAGAACCACTGCTCTCATCACTCCTCCTTGGGCATCTCTGGCCCTACACTATGCACTATTCCACCTCTACCTAATCCAGGTGCCCTGAGTCCCAGGCTGCCCTCTCAGGCACCAGAGAGATGATACCTCCTGAGCTGAGTGATTCTGTGGAGGGTGGGACCTGCCACACTCACCAACCCACAGCAGCAGCCTCCCCATCTCGATGAGC
The DNA here is from genome assembly GCF_023851605.1 of Tamandua tetradactyla. Taxonomy (NCBI): domain Eukaryota; kingdom Metazoa; phylum Chordata; class Mammalia; order Pilosa; family Myrmecophagidae; genus Tamandua; species Tamandua tetradactyla. The sequence continues at coordinate 10,834,917 of NC_135337.1, read as the reverse complement.
TGAAAAGCTGTGAGGCCAAAGCTCGAACCCTGTTATATGAGCGCCCCCATGTACAACCCTAGATTAGCCCAACTATACACCCACTCAATCCAGTGCCAAGGTCCGTGATTTATGAGCTGCTGCCCCAGAGTCGTGGTGACCTCAGCCCTTCCTATCCTCCCTCTCCAGCACAGCTGTAGCTCTCACAGTCAACAAAAGCATCAGCTCTGGACTGACAATGGCAGAGTAGAGGTCCGTGTTTGTGCATGCTGGGGCAGGGCAGTGCTCAATCCCTTTTCCTGGTATTCCGCCCCCCAAGGGCTGATTATGGGGGAGAAATACTGCATAAGAGCATTCATTCTATTGTTATGAGATTATTGGTTGAGGAAGCAGTGTGATATAAAGTTTAAAAGTCCTAGACTTGGACTCGAGGAGGCCAAGGTTTGGATCTCAGAGTCATCATATAGAAATTTCATGAATTTGGGCAAGTTACTTAGCCACTTTTAGCTTCAATTTCCACATCTGAAAAGTGGAGCTAATAGATCTTATGAAAGAGATAATGTATGAACAATTCTTAGTTCTTTAGAGGTTCCTCAAGAAGTTAAACATAAAATTAGCAAATCCACTCAGCAATTCTATTCCTATTTATCCAAAATAATTTAAAACAGGGACTCAGCATCAGTATTTGAAAACCAATGTTCATAGCAACATTATTCACAGTAGCTAAAAGGTGGAAACAGTCTAAATATCCATCAATGGATACTTAAATTGTGGTATATACATATAATGAAATATTATTTAGCTATAGAAAGGGATGAATTCTGGTACATGCTATCACATGGACAAACCTCAAAAACATTATGTTGAATGAAAGAAACCAAATAAAAAGGCCACACACTGTATGATTCCACTTATATAAAGTGTTTAGATAGGTAAATCCATACAGACAGAATGCAGATTGGCAGCTATTAAGGGCTGAAGGGAGGGAGGCATGCGGAAAACTGCATAATGGATACAGGGTTTCCTTTAGGGATGATGAAAATGTTTTGGAATTAGATAAAGATGGTGATTGCACAACACTATGAATATAATAAATTCCACTGAATTATTCACTTTCAATTGGTTAATTTTATGCTATGTGAATTTCACCTCAATAAAAATTTTAAAAAGACATTTCTTTGGTGCTCAATGAATGGAAGCCTTAGAGATGCCAAAAGGGTTGCCAGTAGAACAAAATTCTCAAATTCAAATGCTGACATTCAACCAAGCAAGTAATGAAAATAAATGAAGGGCAGCACAGTAAAACAGTTTATTCCACACTTTATTGTAAGAATAAAGCCTAGTGATAAACATCTACTGACATGCAGCCTCATGGTCAGGAGACAGAAGAAATTGATACCATCAGGGCCAGCACTTCTAAGCAGTTGCTAATGGTTGCCACATTGGGAAACAGACCCAGTGTTTGTAGACTCTTTGACTTCTGAAGGAAAAGCAAACATCTGAATTTTTGCAACTCAACAATCATTGAGCAAATGGGGAGAGTATGTCATGAACCTAAGGAACATGATGAATACAATTCTAGACACCCAAGAGCCATTTTTTTAAAGTACATCAATAGGAAAGATGAACAAAACAGTTCTGCAAACCAGATGTTTTATGAGCCACCAGTTTTCTTTTTCTGCTACAGAGGTTTCAGATATGAGTTGGTCCTATATTTCAAAGTCTGAATCTCAGTGATGGAAGACCAGAAATCAGTTATTCTCATGTACCCAACATGCCCACCCTCTCAGAGACCGACCCTCACTCACCTAATCCACAGGACACTGAGGTACTAACCAAATGTCAACATGATAAATAATTAACAATGACTATTCGTCAAAATCCTCATAACCTCTATCCTTCATTTCCATATGAGGAAACCAGGAAAGCCTATTTTCTTCTCTTTTTTCTTTTTCTACTGTAAGTTCATTTAGAAACCATGAAATGAAAGCTATAAATGGTATAGAATGTCTGGGATTGAGGTTATTTCACTGAAACTCTGCCAAAACTTGGTGGACTACCCCACCCAACATAGAACATGTCTCCATTTATTGATAAATCTTCACCTTCCTCTATGTACTCAACATACATTCACTGAGCATCTGCCACACCCTACTAGGCATTCTAGACATGATGGTGGTTAAGATGCTTATAGTCTAGTGACCAGATCGATGGCATCACCAGAGCTAGTATATTTCTTTCTTTAAGAGAAGCAGCATGAGGGACACAGTGGGAAAACATGTGTTTTGTTGCTAAACAGACTTGAGATCCAATTCCTGTTCTGCATCAACACTGGGGCCACTTGCATTGAAGTTCCACATTCAAAGCCATACTCAGTTCCTTGGGCAAACATTAACCTCAACAAGAGATAATTAAGCTTCCTGAGATTGACACGTGATCAGGCTTGGCAATAACTTGTGCCTTTGTTTGGATTATTCCCTGTATGGTTCTAAGTGATGACCAAGTTCTTAAACCTTTTTCAATTACCAGCTCATGTGTTTCCTGTTACTGGGTCTCAGTTTTCGTTTCTCTTCTTTTTCTGTAAATTGCTTAGCACTCCAGTAGTTTTCTAAGGACTGAGTCCTCACTCAGTCTTGCCAGGCTTCCTCCATCATAGGGCCTTGGGCTTTACTGACTACTTTTTAAGACCTCCTTGATGTGGAATATCTGCCTCCCTCTACTTATATGTCTCCCCACTCCCCAACCCATCATGGAATTTTCCTCCGATGTTAGTGCCCTTTCACCCAGACTTCTTCCACGGACACCAATTGTTAGTGCTGTAGCCATCAGTGCACCCAGTTTTCCCTGGCAATCTGAACCTCATTCACCTGCACCTGTGTCAGTCCTCTAAGTTCTTATTCTGCTCCAGTGGGTATGGCAAGAACCATTCTAGGACCTGAACCCTCCATACCTGTGGAAGTGACTGATGATACTGCGAGGAATGCCAAGATATCACAATGGATGCTTAGGAATGACCTCTGCTCCATTCAGGGATGACCGTGCCAAATAGTTGGCAACTATGACTCTCCATGTATATAGCAGATGATGGATAGTAAAATGCTGAATGAGGATTATATTGAAAATCAGTGTGCCATATCGTTCTTAAGTGCTTACTGCAAAAACCACAGTCATTGCTTTCTATCTGAATTTTACTTTTATAAACCCACTTGGATACTTAGAAAATATCCCTCCGTAAGTGCCAAACCTCTGTCCACACAAAGTTAGAAACATATACAACTGTCTTTTAGTTGGGTAACTCAAAAAAGCCATATAGCAATGCGACTCCTCTTATATTTTATAACACTTGCCTACATGAAGGCAAGATCACAGACACAATTGCTTTGTTTTAACAAGGTATTTGACCATATTTTCCATGATATTTTTTGTAGATGAATTAGACAAATATGACTTGAATAAAATCAGTTGGTGAGTAATATAAGTATCCAAAGAGTATTGACTATATACAGGCCAGGGTAAGCTTAAAAGAGCCTTTTCTTTCTCTTCAAAGTTACCTCATCTTTGAAATGAAGGGGGTAGACTACAGCACATGTTTCCCAATATTTGGCATGAGGCGATTTTTGGTTGTAGGTAAAGGAATTTTTTTAATTTACTATTTATGTGTTTATTTCAGGTGTATTAAAAATTTATATACTACCTTAGGGCAGCTGGAAATAAAAACTTAAAATTGTGGAATTGCAACCCATACGAAACCCTGAATTCTGTTCTACAACTAATCGTTGCAATGTACTTTGAAATTTATGGCTTTTTTATGTATATGTTATTTTTCCAAAAAAAAGAAAAAAGAGAAGGAAGAGTATAATAGGGAATATAGGATTTAGCAAATGAATATGGCTGCTGAATCAATATATTGATAGTCCTTTTGCTCTCCAGTGTCTTGGAGAAGTTAGAAGAAAAAACAGAAAATTGTGGAACTGTAACCCATACCAAATGTCAAAATCTGTTATATAATTATGTGTTAAAATGTACTTGGAAATTCATTCTTTTTTGTATATATGTTGTATTTCACAATAAAAAAGTAAATATATATATATATATATATATATACTATCATATAAAACCATAATTTTATAGATATTATTTATATTTAAAAATTGGGTCTATTCAAAGAAAAATGATTAATAAAGTAGTATAGGTAGTGCTATCTTTTCAGTCTCTTTAGAGGGCATTTTGGAAACATCAATGTCCTAAATCCATACATCCTATGACCCTACAATATCGTTTTTAGACATTTACCATTACAGGTGTATTTTTCTAGTATATAAAGAAAGTATGCTTATTATAGCTTTATTTGTAACAGCAAAATACTGAAAGCAAAGCAAAACAAAACAAAACCCCTGAATGATTAAATGACCATCACTAGGAGACAAGTTAATTGTTATTACATATGCCTGCAATGACCCCTTTATTTTCCTTTTAAGTCAGTGGTTCTCAATACGGGATAATTTTGCCTCCAGGGGACATTTTGGAATGTTCGGGAACTTTTTGACTATCACTGCAGAGGAAGGGAGGTGCTGTTGGCATCTAGGGTGTAGAGCATCCTATAATATACAAGACAGTCCTCTCAATAAAGAATTATCTGATGCAAAGTGTTAATAGTGCCTAGCATGAGAAACACTGTTAAAGCAGAGTTGCTTTTTTTGTTCTTGTTCTTGTTCTTTTCATTCCAATGCAAACTTAAGAAGGCTCTTCTACTTAAACCCTTAGGACAGTAGATTTTAAAGTTAGAGAAATTGTTTCATCTATTACAAAGTCAGCACTTTTACTGAAGGACCCATGATTGATTTATACTTGTAACCCCAGAACATAGTGTCTCATACATACTGAAGACTTTTAAACTTTGTAAATCCATAAATGAATAACAAATAACTAATCAATAGTTGCCAGATAACTTACCAATGGTTGACAGATTATTAATCAATGCTTTTGGAAGAAGTTATCTGAAAAAAAAAATCACAGCTAAGAAAGTACTAAGTATACCCAGGTTTGTACGTAAGCGGAAACCTGGGTTACTAGCTGAGACTTTTGACAACATATCTGCAAAATGACAATGACACTTTCTTGAAAGGATTTTCAGGAAGAGTGGTTATAAATGTAAAGGGTCTGACTGATGGCAGGCACTCAAAAAATGGTAGCCATTTTTGCTACTGCTGTTTGTTGTTATCTTTGGCAGTGAAATCAACACACAAATATATTGAGCTAAATTATTCAAAAGGTTGGACTAATTGATTGCTAAGATCCTTTCCCACACTTGAGAGTCTATGACATTGTCCTGAAAGCCATTCATTCATTTACTTATTCATTCAACAAATATTCATTGTATTCTCTAGTGGAGTAAGCAAAAAATAAAATCATAAAAATTAAAATGTAAGTAAGCAATTTAGTGTCAACTGGGGGTTCCCTGCCCCTCAGTGGTCCAGTTACACTGTGCCTACACCCCAGTCCCACAGCCTGTGTCAGCCCAAAGCCCTCCAAAGAGTCCTGCACAATCCCAAAAGTTCTTCCTTATGTTTTTCTCTACCTTTTTGCTTCTGCATCAATGGATATAGACTTCTCTTCCGCATGGTTTCGTGATGTTTAACTTAGCCCTTTTGCTGTCTTCCATGAGAAATTCTCACACATTGAGCTTTCCGTCATCTTGGTTGTCTTTATTAAAGACAAGGAAGTTGAGAGCTTTCCTACGAAGCATCACATCATCCAATGCAGAGACTTTGACCAATTTCCGAATCCTCCTCACTTTCCCTATTTACCTCTTTCTTCCACTTCTCACTCCAAGTAACTATAAAATTCCTGCCTTGCTTGCTGCAGGTTGGTTCTACCCTGACCCAAATTGTTTGTGTTACCATTGTCAACACCCAAGCAAGCACCAGGGTATTTTATCAAATATTAAGTCCATCCTAAAGAGAAATTCTAGTACCAACTGTTAATATAATTACTTTTCCCATCTGGTTATATTTTTGTTAAGTATGAGTAAGAAAACATACAGGGTGTACTGTTTGGGAAGAAGATAGTTTGGAGAGTTCCCTATCATGGACAATGGGTGGACAGGAAAGTGACACAATCAAAGGGATATTCTTAGAAGAATTAAGAACAAGTAAAAAATGGACTGAGATAAAAAGCCACTGGGACACAGGAAGTAGGAGTACTGACCTATCTTAACCTGCATTTGATAGACATTCTCTCCCTTTGCTCATGGTGTTTGATATCTATCACAGAGAAGTTTAGCTCTATGGTGGCTGTCCTCTATAGGCCATAGATGATTGTGGGGGTTAGTGCAAAGGACTCAACTCCCTGTCCCATCAGATACAATCTAGGCACATTTTCCACAATAAGCTGCAAGGAATAAATAGTAATCAGGGTGTAGGAGTCTGCAGTGATGAATAATTGATGGCAGGGTCTCAATAAATGAAACAAATAAGCATCCTACTAAGATGCCACTAGACATGTGGGTGGACAGTTTCTTGTTCAACTAAGCAAAAACCTAATCCAGATCACTGTAAAGGGTATTGACAACTTCTTAACCAGTTCCCAGATCTAAACCAGTTCATAGACTTGAAGCCCCTCCCCTGTGAGGAGGCTGAAATTCTTTCAGAAATGACTCTGCCATGTGACCACTGGTGAATATTGTGAATTTTCACCTAAGCTTTCCCAAGAGATTCCATGGGCCAAGGTTACTGCACTTTGGGGAGAAGAAATACCTAGACTTAACAGAGGCTTTAGATACTGCTTCTAAATTTACTCTGATTCTCAGAGACTTGAAACATGAATGTAGCCTGTCAGATTAGAGGTTTATGAAGGTCAAGGGGTATGTAAAGTCTTGGCTGTAAGTCCATCTAACAGTGGATCCAGAATGACCATGGGCACATCCTATGTTTATTTCCCAAGTCCCAGAATATATACTGGGAATAGATATACTAATAGCAAACAGAATCACCACACTGCTTTCCTGACTGTTGGAGGGAGGACTGTATGATAATAAGGGCTAGTCTAAAGCCCATGGAATTGCCACATACACACACACACACACTTCACCAATATAGTAAAGGAAAGCAATACTAAACATGGTACAGGTTCTGGCCAATCAAGATGGCAGTGTATAACACTCCAGGGTGCTGTTACCCACATAACTCTTTGAATAACTAGCAAGAACTCTCAGAACATCTTCTTCAAAACTCTGGAAAACAAATAAGCATTGCAGTAACTGAGCAAGGGCCAAATCAAAAAAACAGCATTAGGAGAAGGTACTGGACCCTCCTACCCTCAACAGAGCAATATGGAGCCTGCCTTTTTAACCACTGTGGGTCTTTGAACCTGTTCAGGAGAGAGCAGAGTAAGTTTTATGTGCATACTGGGGTGCCTGCATGTTAGTGCCAGTCTTTTAGATGGCAGCCAGAAAGATTGAACCAGGAAATCATCTCACCCTCCCAAAACTTGCCTTGCAGGCAGAAGCAGCTTGTAAACAGCTAAATCAGTATAAGAAACAACCAAGTCAAAGTGACCTGCAGCAAAGAATTGCCTGCTTTAAAATATACAATAGAGAATTCAGGGGAGGGGGAAAGTCTATTTCATAGGGAGTAGATGGGACATTTGAATTCCTGTAAACAAGGGAATTCCTAAAGCCAGCATCCATCCCCCATGGGCATGGCAGGTTTATTCCCTGAGAGGAAAAGAAACAGCCTTTATAAATAGCAAGGCTTAGCTCAACTAAGCTCCAATTGTGGAATTAATTAGTAAATTCTGACTACTGAAAACAGGCTCTGAGCACAGATAAACCTGAATTAAGCAATAAAGGAGCCAGTTATTTAAGCCCCGGTAGAGAGGGGGCAGGGTTGATGGGGGAAAAAAAGATGCTTTTGAGTTGAACAGCACAAAATACTGGAAAATGGTTGGACCCCAAGAAAAGAGGGTGCATAGAGCCTGGAGATATATAGAGCCTTGTACTAATTCAACCTCTTGATTAGCAAACACAGAGAGCAGGGGCTGGCTCTGAAAAGGGTTTTTGCTTTTTGTTTTTTACCTCTTAACAGTTCATTAGATAGAACTGAGTGCATTCTCAGGTTCCAGCATTATCCCTAGGGAAGAATGGAACTAAGAAATGTCTGAGAGACAAAGTAACTAGTCAGGGGAAATGAGTTAATTCCTGAAGGGTGTATCTTCCCCCAAGAAAAGGGAAGTAAGGCCCAAATAAGTGGAGACCCTCCTTCAGGGAATTCAGGCCCCAGGGTCTGAAAGACAGAAGTAACTAAAAGCCACCTACTACATCAACCTCTGTCTCAGTCACTACCAGCAGGGAGAGGCTGCTGAAATTAAAGTCAACACTTTACATTGGTGGGAAGATATGGAAAGACAAGCACCACATGTTGGGCAGGATATGAAAAGTACAGAGTCTAGAGGTTTCATAAGGAAGTCTGACTACTTGTTGGGTCTCATCTTCAGGGAAAACTGATACCAGTTACTGTCCCCTCCTGACACATGGGCCTGTCTGGTCTGGGAAAATCTGATTGGGGTCTAAAATATCTGAGAAAAGCCTTCCCAAGAGAAGGTTCCATAGATACAGGGCAAGAAACAGAAAAACAAGGGCAGAAAAATTCTGATCAGTTAAACAGAACCTGTTCTACAGGTCTAGAATAAGTTGAACTGAATTTCAAAGAACAGATAGAGAACAAAGCCATCCACCAAGAAAATCCTAGGTAAAAGGTTGGGGGAAAAAAGCTCTAGAATAAATTAACTGAGGAAATCAAATGCCTAGAGGTGAGCAGAAAATAACGAGTTATACTAGGAAAATCAAAGATATGGCCCAGTCAAAGGAACACACCAACAGTTCAAATGACATACAGAAGTTGAAGCAACTAATTCAGGATGTTTGAACAGACATGGAAAATCTCATCAAAAATCAAATCAGACAGGGGCCAAGATGGCAGCTTAGTAAGGTGTGTGCATTTTAGTTCATCCTCCAGAACAACTACTAAATAACCAAAAACAGTACAGAACAGCTCCCAGAGCCACGACAGAGACCGGACACACAGCGCACCCCAGTCTGGGCCAGCTGCACTGGCTGCAAGTCTCCGCAACAGTGAGTTTCCCGAGCCGCATGCACTTTCCCAAGCCACGGAGGCCGGCGGCCGGTGCCCCTCCCTCACAAGCGGCTTCACGGACCGGCTGCGGGTCTTGGAAAAGCGAGTTCCCCAAGCCGTGGCGGCCGGTGACCAGTGCTCCTCCCCCACAGGCGGCTTCCTGGACAGGCTGTGAGTCTCGGAATGGCGAGTTCCCCAAGCCATGGCGGCCAGCGACCAGCTCCCCTCCTCCACAGGCGGCTTCCCGGAGGGAAAGGAAAGAGTCTTCAACAGTGGCAGGGACTGGGTCCAACCAAACACCAAAAGCGGCATTAACAAACAAATTCTGACTGCTAGAAGTGGGCCCCCAGCTCAGGCAAAACTGATCAAGGTGGAAGTTGCCTATTGAGCTGACTGAAAGGGAGGAAAGGGGATGAAGTGGAGCCTTCTGCGGCTGTTTCTGCAGAGGCTTGGTTCCATCTGGACTCGGCGCTGGGATTGCACAGGCTGCAACTGCCCCAGGCGCAGAAACAGGCTGCTTTCAGGGCTGTCTACCACCTGAAACTTCCCCATGGGAGGGGTGAAACGCAACTCAGGTGAAATCCCTCTCTTAAGGAATTCAGATTCCAGGGCTTCACAATTTGAAGCCATTAAAATCAGCCTACAACCTTTCCTCTGTCTCCACCATGCCTCCAGCAGGGAGAGCCTTCCAAAGTTAAAGGAGCTACAACATATTTTGCATATTTTGCTGGTGGGAACCACAGATAGACAAGCACCACATACTGGGCAGGATAAGAAAGCAATCTCCAGAATAAACTAATTAAGGTAATTAAATGTCCAGATGCCAGAAAAAAAATAACAAATCACACCAGGAAAATTGAAGCTATGGCCCAGTCAAAGGAACAAACCAATAGTTCAAATGAGATACAGGAGCTGAGAAAACTAATTCTGAATATATGAACAGAAATGGAAAACCTCTTCAAAAACCAAATCAATAAATTCAGGGAGGACATGAAGAAGGCAAGGAATGAACAAAAAGAAGAAATAGAAAGTCTGAAAAAACAAATCACAGAACTTATGGGAATAAAAGATACAGTAGAAGAGACGAAAAAAACAATGGAAACCTACAATGGTAGATTTCAAGTGACAGAGGTTAGAATTAGTGAACAGGAGGATGAAACATCTGAAATCCAAAAAGAAACAGAAGCTATAGGGAAAAGAATGGAAAAATTTGAGCAGGGGATCAGGGAATTGAATGATAATATGAAGTGCACAAATATATGTGTTGTGGGTGTCCCAGAAGGAGAAGAGAAGGGAAAAGGAGGAGAAAAACTAATGGAAGAAATTATCACTGAAAATTTCCCAAGTCTTATGAAAGACCTAAAACTACAGATCCAAGAAGTACAGTGTACCCCAAAGAGAATAGATCCAAATAGGCGTTCTCCAAGACACTTACTAGTTAGAATGTCAGAGGTCAAAGAAAAGAGAGGATCTTGAAAGCAGCAAGAGAAAAACAATCCATCACATACAAGGGAAACCCAATAAGATTATGTGTAGATTTTTCAGCAGAAACCATGGAGGTAAGAAGACAGTGGGATGATATAATTAAATTACTAAAAGAGAAAAACTGCCAACCAAATTCTATATCCAGCAAAATTGTCCTTCAAAAATGAGGGAGAAATTAAAACATTTTCAGACAAAAAGTCACTGAGAGAATTTGTGACCAAGAGACCAGCTCTGCAAGAAATACTAAAGGGAGGACTAGAGACAGATACAAAAAGACAGAAGAGAGAGGTGTGTAAAAGAGTGTAGAAAGAAGGAAAATTGGATATGATATATATAATACAAAAAGCAAAATGGTAGAGGAAAGTATTACCCAAACAGTAATAAAACTAAATGTTAATGTACTGAATTCCCCAATCAAAAGACATAGACTGGCAGAATGGATTAAAAAACAGGATCCTTCCATATGTTGTCTACAGGAAACACAACTTAGACCCAAAGATAAACAAAGGCTGAAAGTGAAAGGTTGCAAAAAGATATTTCATGCAAATAACAACCAGAAAAGAGCAGGAGTAGCTATACTAATAGCCAACAAATTAGACTTCAAATGTAAAACCGTTAAAAGAGACAAAGAAGGATACTATCTACTAATAAAAGGAACAATTAAACAAGAAGACATAGCAATCATAAATATTTATGCACCAAACCAGAATGCCCCAAAATACATGAGGAATACACTGCAATCACTGAAAAGGGAAATAGACACATCTACCATAATAGTTGGAGACTTCAATTCCCCATTATCATCAATGGACAGAACATCTAGACAGAGGATCAATAAATAAACAGAGAATTTGAATATTATAATAAATGAACTAGACTTAACAGATATTTATAGGACATTACACCCCACAACAGCAGGATACACCTTTTGCTCAAGTGCTCATGGATCATTCTCAAAGATAGACCATATGTTGGGTCACAAAGCAAGTCTCAACAAATTTAAAAAGATTGAAATCACACACAACATTTTCTCAGATCATAAAGGAATGAAGTTGGAAATCGATAATTGGCAGAGTGCCAGAAAATTCACAAATATGTGGAAGCTCAACAACACACTCTTTTTTTTTTTTTTTTTTTTTTTTTTTTTTTTTTTTAAAGGAAAGACAGAGAGAAGGAAGGAAGGATAGAAGGAAGAAAGGGAAACATCTTTAAACATTTTCTTGTTTTTATTGTATTTTGTTTTTTTGTTTTTGTTACATGGGCTGGGGCCGGGAATCGAACCGAGGTCCTCCGGCATAGCAGGCAAGCACTTTGCCCGCTGAGCCACCACGGCCCGCCCAACAACACACTCTTAAACAACCAGTGGGTCAAGGAAGAAATTACAAGAGAAATTAGTAAATATCTTGAGGCAAATGAAAATGAAAACACAACATATCAAAACCTATGGGACACAGCAAAGGCAGTGCTAAGAGGGAAATTTATTGCCCTAAATGCCTATATCAAAAAAGAAGACAGGGCAAAAATTCGGGAATTAACTGTCCACTTGGAAGAACTGGAGAAAGAACACCAAACTAACCCCAAAGCAAGCAAAAGGAAAGAAATAACAAAGATTAGAGCAGAAATAAATGAAATTGAGAACAAGAAAACAATAGAGAAAATCAATAAGACCAGAAGTTGGTTCTATGAGAAAATCAATAAGATTGATGGGCCCTCAGCAAGATTGACAAAAAGAAGAAGAGAGAGGATGCAAATAAATAAGATCAGAAATGGAAGAGGAGACATAATCACTGACCCCACAGAAATACAGGAGGTAATAACAGGATACTATGGACAACTTTATGCTAATAAATACAACAATGTAGATGAAATGGACAAGTTCCTAGAAAGGCATGAACAACCAACTTTGACTCAAAGAAGAAATAGATGACCTCAACAAACCAATCACAAGTAAAGAAATTGAATCAGTCATTCAAAAGCTTCCCAAAAAGAAAAGTCCAGGACTAGACAGCTTCACATGTGAATTCTACCAAACATTCCAGAAAGAATTAGTACCAACCCTGCTCAAACTCTTCAAAAAAATTGAAGTGGAGGGAAAGCTACCTAATTCATTCTATGAAGCCAACATCACCCTCATACCAAAACCAGGCAAAGATATGACAAAAAAAGAAAACTACAGACCAATCTCTCTAATGAATATAGATGCAAAAATCCTCAACAAAATTCTAGCAAATCGAATCCAGCAACACATTAAAAGAATTATACATCATGACCAAGTAGGATTCATCCCAGGTATGCAAGGATGGTTCAACATAAGAAAATCAATTAATGTAATACACCATATCAACAAATCAAAGCAGAAAAATCACATGATCATCTGAATTGATGCAGAGAAGGCATTTGACAAGATTCAACATCCTTTCCTGTTGAAAACACTTCAAAAGATAAGAATACAAGGGAACTTCCTTAAAATGATAAAGGGAATATATGAAAAACCCACAGCTAATATCATCCTCAATGGGGAAAAATTGAAAACTTTCCCCCTAAGATCAGGAACAAGACAAGGATGTCCACTATCACCACTGTTATTCAACATCATGTTGGAAGTTCTAGCTAGAGCAATTAGACAAGAAAAAGAAGTACAAGGCATCAAAATTGGAAAGGAAGAAGTAAAACTCTCACTGTTTGCAGATGATATGATAATATACGTCGAAAACCCTGAAAAATCCACAGCAAAACTACTAGAGCTAATAAACGAGTACAGCAAAGTAGCAGGTTACAAGATCAACATTCAAAAATCTGTAGTGTTCCTATACATTAGCAGTGAACAAGCTGAAGGGGAAATCAAGAAAAGAATTCCATTTACAATTGCAACTAAAAGAATAAAATACCTAGGAATAAATTTAACTAAAGAGACAAAAGACCTATACAAAGAAAACTACAAAAAACTGTTAAAAGAAATCACAGAAGACCTAAATAGAAAGAAGGGCATACCATGTTCATGGATTGGAAGACTAAATATAGTTAAGATGTCAATTCTACCAAAATTGATTTACAGATTCAACGCAATACCAATCAAAATCCCAACAACTTATTTTTCAGAAATAGAAAAACCAATAAGCAAATTTATCTGGAAGGGCAGGGTGCCCAGAATTGCTAAAAGTATCTTGAGGGAAAAAAACGAAGCTGGAGGTCTCACACTGTCTGACTTTAAGGCATATTATGAAGCCACAGTGGTCAAAACAGCATGGTACTGGCATAAAGATAGATATATCAACCAATGGAATCGAATAGAGTGCTCAGATATAGACCCTCTCATCTATGGACATTTGATCTTTGATAAGGCAGTCAAGCCAACTCACCTGGGACAGAACAATCTCTTCAATAAATGGTGCCTAGAGAACTGGATATCCATATGCGAAAGAATGAAAGAGGACTCGTATTTCACACCCTATACAAAAGTTAACTCAAAATGGATCAAAGATCTAAACATTAGGTCTAAGACCACAAAACAGTTAGAGGAAAATGTAGGGAGATATCTTATGAATCTTATAATTGGAGGCAGTTTTATGGACCTTACACCTAAAGCAAGAGCACTGAAGAAAGAAAGAAAGAAATGGGAGCTCCTCAAAATTAAACACTTTTGTGCATCAAAGAACTTCATCAAGAAAGTAGAAAGACAGCCTACACAATGGGAGACAATATTTGGAAACGACATATCAGATAAAGGTCTAGTATCCAGAATTTTAAAACAGATTGTTCAACTCAACAACAAAAAGACAGCCAACCCAATTACAAAATGGGAAAAAGACTTGAACAGACACCTCTCAGAAGAGGAAATACAAATGGCCAAAAGGCACATGAAGAGATGCTCAATGTCCCTGGCCATTAGAGAAATGCAAATCAAAACTACAATGAGATATCATCTCACACCCACCAGAATGGCCATTATCAACAAAACAGAAAATGACAAGTGCTGGAGAGGATGTGGAGAAAGAGGCACACTTATCCATTGTTGGTGGGAATGTCAAATGGTGCAACCATTGTGGAAGGCAGTTTGGCGGTTCCTCAAAAAGCTGAATATAGAATTGCCATATGACCCAGCAATACCATTGCTAGGTATCTACTCAGAGGACTTAAGGGCAAAGACACAAACGGACATTTGCACACCAATGTTTATAGCAGCATTATTTACAATTGCAAAGAGATGGAAACAGCCAAAATGTCCATCAACAGACGAGTGGCTAAACAAACTGTGGTATATACATACGATGGAATATTATGCAGCTCTAAGACAGAATAAACTTATGAAGCATGTAATAACATGGATAGACCTAGAGAACATTATGCTGAGTGAGACTAGCCAAAAACTGAAGGACAAATACTGTATGGTCTCACTGATATGAACCGACATTAGTGAATAAACTTGGAATATGTCATTGGTAACAGAGACCATCAGGAGATAGAAATAGGGTAAGATAAGGGGTAATTGGAGCTGAAGGGATACAGACTGTGCAACAGGACTGGATACAAAAACTCAGAAATGGACAGCACAATACTATCTAATTGTAATGTAATTATGTTAAAACATTGAATGAAGCTGCATGTGAGGTATAGGTTTTTGTTTTGGTTTTTTTTCTCTCTACTATCGTTTTATTTCTTATTCTGTTGTCTTTTTATTTCTTTTTCTAAATCGATGCAAATGTACTAAGAAATGATGAATATGCAACTATGTGATGATGTTAAGAATTACTGAGTGTATATGTAGAATGGAATGATTTCTAAATGTTTTGTTGTTAATTTTTTTAATTAATAAAAAAATCAAATCAATGAGTTGAGGCAGGAAATAAAGAAAACATTGGGTGAACATAAAGAAGAACTTGAAAGTATGAAAAAAGAAATAGCAGAACTAATGTGAATGAAAGGCTCAATAGAAGAGATTAGAAAAACAATGGAAACCTACAACAATAAATTTAAAGAGGCAGAAGAAAGGATTAGTGAACAAGAGGTCTGGACATCTGAAATCCAACACACAAAATAAAACATAGGAAAAAGAATGGGAAAATATCAGCAGGTTCTCAGGGAATTGAATGACAACATGAAGTGCATGAGCATACATGTTGTGGGTGTCTCAGAAGAAGAGAAAGGAAAAGGAGGAGAAAGACTAATGGAGGAAATTATCACTGAAAATCTCCCATCTCTTATGAAAGACATAAAGTTACAGATCCAAGAAGTGCATCATACCCCAAACAGAATTGATCCAAACAGATAAACTCCAAAACACTTACTAATCAGACTGTCAAATCTCAAAGACAAGGAGAACTTTGAAAACAACAAGAGAAGTGCAATATTTCACATACAAGGGAAGCTCAATAAGACTATGTGTTGATCTCTCAGCAGAAACCATGGAGATGAAAAGGCAGTGGTATGATATAATTAAGATTCTGAAAAACTGCCAGCCAATAATTCAAAACCCAGCAAAACTGTCCTTCAAAATACGGAGGAAATTAAAATATTTTTAGACAAGCAGTCATTAAGAGAACTCGTGATTAAGGAACCAGCTCTACAAGAAATACTAGAAGAACTACAGGCGGATAAGAAAAGACAGGAGAGAGAGTCCTGGAGAAGAGTTTTGAAGACTATCAGTAAATGTAAAAAAAGGAAAGAAAAATAGATATGGAGTGGTGCAATGGTGGCTCAGGGGCAGAATTCTTGCCTGCTGTGCTGGTTTGAAAGGATGTATGTCCCCTAGAAAAGCCATGTTTTAATCAAAATCCTATTTCATAAAGGTAGAATAATCCCCTATTCAATGCTGTATGTTTGAAACTGTAATCAGATCATCTCCTTGGATGATGTGATTTAGTCAAGAGTGGTTGTAAACTGGATTAGGTGATGACATGTCTCCACCCATTTGGGTGGGTCTTGATAAATTTCTGGAGTCCTATAAAAAGAAGAAACATTTTGGAGAAAGAAAGAGATTCAGAGAGAGCAGAGAATGCTGCAGCAGCACAAAGCAGAGAGCCCATGAGCCAGCGACCTTTGGACATGAAGAAAGAAAATGCCTCACAGGGAGCTTCATGAAACAGGAAGCCAGGAGAGAAAGCTAGAAGATGATGCCTTGCTTGCCATGTGCCCTTCCAGCTGACAGAGAAACTGTGACCCTGTTCACTATGTGCCTTCTAACTTGAGAGAGAAACCCTGAACTTCATCAGCCTTCTTGAACCAAGGTATCTTTCCCTGGATACCTTTGATTGGACATTTCTATTTACTTGTTCTAATTGGGACATTTTCTCTGCCTTAGAGTTGTAAACAAGCAGCTTATTAAATTCCCCTTTTTAAGATCCATTCTGTTTCTAGTATATTGCATTCTGGCAGCTAGCAAACTAGAACACCTGCCATGCTGGAGACCAGGGTTCTATTCCCAGTACTTGCCCATGCAAAAAAATAAAAATAAACATAGATATGACATCCAAAATCCAGAAGACAAAATGGTAGAAGAAAATTCTGCCTTGACAGTAATAAAATTATATATTAATGGATTAACTATCCCAATAAAAAGACATAGACTGGCAGAATGGATTAAAAAAAAAAAAACAGGACCCATCTATATGCTATCTACAGGAGACATATTTTAGAACCAAGGACAAAAATAGGTTGAAAATGAAAAGTTGGGAAAAGAAATTTCATGTAAACAGCAATCAGAAAAGAGCAGGAGTTGCTATACTAATACCCAACAAATTAGACTTCAAATGTAAAACAATTAAAAGAGGCAAAGGAGGACACTTATGCATTAATAAAAGGAACAATTCAACAAGAAAACACAACGATCATAAATATTTATGCATGGAGCCACAGTGCTCCAAAATACATGAGGCAAACACTGACAACACTAAAGGGAGAAGTAGACATCTCTACCATTTGGAGATTTCAATTTCCCACTCTAGTCAATGGATAGAACATCTAGACAGAGGATCAATAAGGAAACAGAGATTTTGAATAATGCCATAAATGAACTAGTATCAAAAGACATCTATAAAACATTACACCTCACAACAGCAAGATACACATTTTTCTCAAGCACTCATGGATCATTCTGAAGGATAGACCATATACTGGGCCACAAAGCAAGTCTGAATAAATTTAAAAATATTGAAATTATACAAAAAATTCATCAGATGGAAATCAATAACAGGCAGAGGACCAGAAAATTCACAACTATATGGAGGCCAAACAACACACTTTCAAACAACCAGTGGGTCAAAGAAGAAATTACAGGAGAAATCAGTAAATATCTCAAGGCAAACGAAAATGAAAACACAACATATCAAAACTTATGGGATGCAGCACAGGTGGTGCTGAGAGGGAAATTTATTGCCCTACATGCCTTAATTTAAAAAGAAGAAAGAGCAAAAATAGAGGAATTAACTGTTCACCTGGAATTACTAGAGAAAGAACAGCAAATGAACCCCAAAGCAAACAAAAGGAAAGAAATGATGAAGATTAGAGGAGAAATAAATGAAATCGAGAATACAAAAACAATAGAGAAAATCAACAAAACCAAAAGTTGATTCTTTGAGAAAATCAGTAAAATCTATGGACCCTTAGCTAAGCTGACAAAAAAGAGAGAGAGGATGCAAATAAATAATCAGAAATGGAAGAGAGGACATAACCACTGATACCCACAGAAGTAAAGGAGGTAATGAGAGGATACTATGAGCAACCATATGCTAATAAACTAGATGATGTAGATGAAATGGACAAATTCCTAGAAAGGCATGAACAACCAACATTGACTCAAGAAGTAATAGATGATCTTAAGAAACAATCACAAATAAAAAGATTGAATTAGTCATCAAGAAGCTCCCAGAAAAGAGGATTCCAAGACCAGAAGTCTTCACATGTGAATTTTACCAAGCATTCAAGAAAGAATAAGTGACAATCCTGCTCAAACTCTTCAAAAAAATGTGAAGATGAAGTCAACATCTTCACATTAATACTTAAATACTAAAGCCAGACAAAGATGCTACAAGGAAATTAAAAAACAATCACTTTAATGAATATAGATATGAAATTCCTCAACAAAATACTTGCCAGTCAAATCCAGCAGCACATTAAAAGAATATACACCATGGCTAATGGGATTTATTCCATGTATGCAAGTCTGGTTCAACACAAGAAAATCAATTAATGTAATATACCATATCAATAAGTCAAAGCAGAAAAAACACATGATTATCTCGATTGATGCAGAAAAGGCATTTGACAAAATTCAACATCTTTTTTTGAAAACGCTTCAAAGTATAAGAATAGAAGGGAACTTCCTCAACATGATAAAGGTAATATATTAAAAACTCATAACTAACATCATCCTCAATGGGGAAAGACTGAAAGCTATCCCTCTAAGATCAGAAAAAAGACAAAAATGCCCACTGTCACCATTGTTTATAATATTTGTGCTGGAAGTTCAGGCCAGAGCAATTAGATAAGAAAAAGAAATAAAAGGCATCAAAATTTGAAAGAAAGAAGTAAAACTATCACTGTTTGCAAATGACATGATACTATATGTCAAATATCCCAAAAAAATCTGCAGCAAAGCTACTAGGGCTAATAAATGAGTACAGCAAAGTGGCAGGGTACAAAAATCAACACCCAAAAATCAGTAGTGTTTCTATACACTAATGATGAGCAATCAGAGGAGGAAATCAAGAAAAAAAATCCATTTACAATACCAACCAAAAGAATAAAATATTTAGGAATAAATTTAACTAAGGAGGGCGGGCCATGGTGGCTCATCAGGCAAGAATGCTCGCCTGCCATGCGAGAGGACCCGGGTTCAGTTCCCGGTGCCTGCCCATATAAAAAATAAAATAAAATAAAAATGAAAAGTGAAAAAAAGAAATGTGAAAAAAAAAATTTAACTAAGGATACAAAAGACCGATACTTAGAAAACTACAAGAAATTGCTAAAAGGAATCATGGAAGACCTTAAAAAATGGAAGAGCATACCATGTTCATAGATTGGAAGAGTAGATATAGTTAAGATGTCAATTCTACCTAAATTGATAAATAAATTCAATGCAATACCACTTAGAATTCTAACAATTTAATGTGCAGAAATAGAAAAATCAACAACAAAATTGGAAGAGCAGACTGCCCTGAATAGTTAAAAGTATTCTGAGAAAGAAAAATGAAGAGGAAGGTCTCACTATTTTAAATATGACTTTAAAGCGTATTACAAAGTTACAGCGGTCAAAACAGCATGGTACTGGCCTAAAGATAGATATACTGGCCAATGGAATCAAATTGAGTATTCAGGTATAGACCCTTTCATCTATGGACAATTGATCTTTGATAAGGCAGGCAAGCCAACCCATCAGGGACAGAGCAGCCTCTTCAATAAATGGTGCTTGGAGAACTGGATATCCATATGCAAAAGACTGAAAGAGGATCCAGATCTCATATCCTATACAAAAATGGATCAAAGACTTAAACATTAGCACTAAGACCATAAAACTTTTAGAAGAAAATGTAGGGAAATATCTTATAAAACTTGTAGTAGGAGGCAGTTTCCTAGACCTTACACCCAAAGTACAAGCATTGAGAAAAGAAATAGATGAATGGGATCTCCTCAAAATTCAAAACTTTTGTGCATCAAAGAATTTTGTCAGGAAAGTAAAAAGGCAGCCTATGCAACTGAAGATAATATTTGGAAACCACACATCAGATAAAGGTTTAATGTCCAGAATATATTAAGAGATTCTTCAACTCAACAGCAAAAAGATGAACAACCCAATTTTTAAAATGGGCAAAGACATGAACAGACACTTCTCAGAAGAGGATATACGAATGGCTAAAAACATATGAAAAATGCTCAACTTCCCTGGCTACTAGGGAAATGCAAATCAAAACCACAATGAGATATCATATAACACCCACTAGAATGACCATCATCAAAAAAAGAAACAAAACAGAAAATGATAAGTACTGGAGAGGATGTGGAGAAAGAGGCCACTTACCTACTGCTGGTGGGAATGTAAAATGGTACAACCACTCTGGAAGGCAGTTTGGTGCTTCCTCAGGAAGCTAAGTATAGAATTGCCATATGATCCAGCAATCCCATTACTAGGTATATATTCAGAGCAACTGAAAGCAAAGACACAAATGGACATTTGCACATCCATGTTTATAGCAGCATTATTTACAATTGCCAAGAGATGGAACAGCTCAAATGTCCATCAACAGATGAGTGGCTAAACGTTCTGTGGTATATACATACGATCAAATTTTATGCAGCTGTAAGACAGAATAAAATCATGATGCATGGCATGGATGAACCTTAAGGACATTATGCTGAGTGAAATTAGCCAGAAACAAAAAGACAAATACTGTATGATCTCACTAATATGGACTAGCATTAATGAGTGAACTTTGAGAGTTGGAATTAAGGACACAGGTCTTCAGGAGATAGAAGTAGGGTAGAGATTGGACATTTGGTTCTGAAGGAATACAGATCGTGCAACAGGACTGACTATAAAAATTCAGGAATTGATAGCACAACACTATCTGATTGTTGCATAATAATATAAGTACAATGAATAAAGCTGAATGTGTGCAGGATTGAGGGAGAAGGTCTGGGGGCATGTACAAAACCAGAAGGAAAGATAGAGGATAAATCTTAGACAGTATAACTTAGGAGTGTCTAGAGTCGACAATGATTGTGATTAAATGTACAAATATAAAAATGTTTTTGTATGAGGGAGATCAAATGAATGTCAACATTGCAAGGTGTTGAAAATGAATGGTATATAGGAAAAAGTACAATCAATGCAGGCTAGGGTCTATAGTCAACAGTGACATTGTAATATGCTTCTACTGAATATAACAAAGGCATTATGACAACACTAAATGTCAACAAGTGGGGGGCATGGATGAGGGGCATGAATTATTTGTAGAAAAAAAAGAAATGTCTTCATATGGATTATGGTGGTGAAGGCATGCCTATTTACTTAGGTTGGATTGTATGAAGTATGAATAAAACTGCTTTAAAATGAACAAATAGAAGCAAGTGTTACAGAATATGCAGAGAAAGAGATGTATCTATTCACTCTTGGTAGGGATACTTCAGCCCCCCTGAAAGACAGTGTGTTGGTTCCACAGGAGGCTAGAGGTGGGGTTGCCATATGATCCCGCAACCCCATTGCTCAGTATATACCTGAAGGAACTGAGTGTGGGGACAGAAATAGACATTTGCACACTGGTGTTTATGGTTGTAGTGATCATGATTCACAATGGACAGAGGTGGCTTAAGGGTACAACAACTGAGGAATGGAAGGGGGACCTGTGGTGTATACATACAACAGACTGCTGAGCATCCACAAGAAGGAATGAAGTTTTGAGACATGCAGCTAGGTGAATGAACCTTAAGGACTGTATGTTGAATGAAATGGTAGAAACAAAAAGATAAATATTATCATGCCTCACTCATATGGACTATGATTTTTAAAAACTCAGTTAAATGGAGTCAAGAGCACGGGTTATCAGGTTGGGGCCTATTGTAAAGGGTGCTAGATTATAAGCTCTTACAGAAGCCACATGTATTCAGGAGTTGTAACTGTTATTTCTAAATTCTGAGATACCAAGTGTTTCTGTATAACATTGTCATCCCAGAAACTTCAGATATTTATGTGATATAGGAGACTCAGAGTTAGACCTCTGAATCTATGAAAGTCAGCATTACCCCATCCACCATCTGTTTAAAAAGTTGAAAAAGTGATCAGATGTCAACTAGAGATATGAATGAAGCTGATCTGGATAAGAATAAGGTAAATCAGAATACAAGGTAAAGCATGATATGGTCCATATTTTGAAACTTCAATTTCTGTGTGAGATCAAAGGGAGAGCAGTTTATGTGGTGCAAAATATATATTTCAGGTAGCGCATTACCTCATTTAATTTGTATGGTCAGTTTAATTGAATACTATAAGCACATGGAAACTTGAATAGGGCATGAGATTTTGTTGGTTTGTTTAGGTTAGTGTGATGTCCCAATATATCCCAGAATAATATGTGCAGAAAATAAAAAAGTATTTGCAAAGTCCCCTTGGGGGGTTGGGGAGAAAGGAGGAAATATTCAACATCCCCACTTGGGGAATTCCTGATATTCTCACAGAAGTGGGGACAGCCAATTCAATAGATTGAGCCCTCAATCTTGGGGTTCACCCCTATGAAACTTATTCCTGCAAAGGAGAAGCTAAGCCTACCATAATTATGCCTAAGAGTCACTCCTAGAGAACTTCTTTTGTTGCTCAGATGTGGTCTCTCTTTCTAAGCCAACTTGGTAGATGAACTCACTGCCCTTCCACCTATATGGAACATGACTCCCAGGAGTATACATCTTTCTGGCAACATGTGACAGAACTCCTAGGATGAGCCAGGCCCCAGCATCATAGGACTGAGAAATCCTTCTTGACCAAAAGTGGCATAAGAGAAATAAGGCCAAGTAAAGTTTCAGTGGCTGAGAGATTTCAGAGTCGAGAGGTTATCCTGAAGGTTATTCTTATGCATTATATAGATATCCTTTTTAGTTTTTTTGGTGTATTGGAGTGGCTAGAGGGAAGTACCTGAAACTGTAGAGCTGTGTTCTGTACCCTTGATTCTTGAAGACAGTGGTATAACAATATGGCATTTACAATGTGACCATGTGATTGTGAAAATCTTGTGTCTGATGCCCCTTTTATCCAGGTATGGACAAATGAATTTTTTAAAAGGATAAAAAATAAATAAATAATAGGGGAGTTAAAGGGTAAAAAAAAATGGGTAGATTGAAATACTAGTGGTCAATGAGATGGAGGGGTAAGGGACATGGGACATATGAGTTCTCTTCTTTTTTATTTTTATTTCTTTTTCTAAAGTGATGTGTATTCTAAAAATAATCATGGTTATGAATGCACAACTACGATGTATTGTAAGCCATTGATTATGCACCATGTATGGACTGTATTGTGTGAAGATATCGCAATTTAAAAAAAAAGAAAGAAAGAAAATATCTCTGCACATCATGACCTCAGTTGTCCTTCTTTTTTTTTTCAGTTGTCCTTCTTGATAGGTGGTCTAAACTGTGAAAAAGAGTACCAGCAGAACCAATTTGCAAAGACTGTAAAAGGCATGCTTTGCCTTGATTTCTTTGTTTTTATTAGTACCTGGTACTCAAAATCTCTGTCATATACTAACTGAATACCAAAATAAGGAAAACACATCTCCAGAATTAATACTTTAAAATATTTAAATGTGCAGTGTGCAGTAAAAGATTACCAGGCATACCAAAACAAACAAACAAACAAAAAACTGGAAATTATGGTCCATCCAAAGGAATAAGGTAAAAGTCCAGAGACCATCAATGAAGAGCACCAGGACTTGAACTACTGGAAAGAGACTGTAAAAAATGATCCTTAATATACTCAAGAAGATAAAGGAATACACAGAGAAAGGATTAAAGGATATGAAGAAAACAATGAATGAGAAATTTGGTAATCTCTTTGAGATTCTCAATAGGAACAAAACAGAAATTACAGACTTTAAGAACACAGCGCTGAAATGAAAAATTCCCTGGATAGTTTCAACAATAGATTAGAGGTGGCAGAAGAAAGAATCAGTGATCTCAACTAAATAATTCAGGCTGAGGAGCAGAAAGAAAAAGAGTTAAAAAAAGAACAGGTCTCAAGAGATCTGTGGAACACCATCAAGTGTATCAACATATGCATTATGGGAGTTCCAGAAGAGGAAAAGGACAGGCAGAATGAATATTCAAAAGAATAATGAAAGAAAACTCCACAAATTTAATGAAGACATGACTATGCACATTCAAGAAGCCAAAGAAAAACCCAAACAGGATAAATTTGACAAGAGCATGAGCAAAAGCATAATAATCAAACTCTCAAATGTTAAGGACAAGAAGAGATTGAAGTTAAGTTGGTATCAAATCAATTTTAGGATTTTAATTTATAATACCATGGTAGTCACAAAGAAAATATATGAAAAATATATACAAAAGAAATGATAAAGGACTCAAAATGGTACACCACAAAAAGTCAAATATATATGAAAGTAGACATTAATGGAAGACTTGAAGGACAAAAAAGGCATGACATACAAATACCATGTAAGAAAATAACAGAAGAAAGTTTTCCATTATCAGTACTTCCTTTAAATGTAAATGGATTAAACTCTCTAGTCAAAAGGCAGAGATTGCAGAATGGATTTTTTTTTTTAATGTCCCAACCATATGTTATTTACAAGAGACTCAGCTTAAATTCAAAGACACAAGTAAGCTGAAAGTGAAAGGATGGGGAAAAAAAGCCATGCAAATAGTACAAAAAGAGAGCTGGAGTAGCTATGTACTAATATCAGGTAAAGAGACTAACATAAATTTTTATGAGTGACAAAGAATGTCACTGTAAACTGATAAAGGATCAATTTTAAAAGAAGACATCACAATTACAAATATATACACACCTAATTGCAGAGTTCTAAATAAATAACAGATATGAAAGGAAAAATTGATGGTTCTACATTAATAGTATGAAACTTCAATATGCCCCCTGCAATAATGGTTAGGACAATTAGAAGGTCAATAAGGAAATAAAAGTTGAATTATACTTTAAACCAACTAGACCTAATAGATATATTTCGAACATTTCACTCAGCAGCAGCATTCTTCTCTGCTACCCATCGATCATTCTCCAGGATAGACCATATGTTAAGTCACAAAACAAGCATCAATAAATTCAGAAATGTTTAAATCATACCATGTGTCTACTCCAACCACAAAGAAAGGAAGCTAGAAATTAATAATAGAGGGAGAACTGGGAAATTCACAAATATGTGGAAATTAAGCAATGCACTCTTAAACAATCAATAGGTCAAAGAAGAAAAATCAAAAGGAAATTATGAAATATCTTCAGGTAAATGAAAACAAAAATGTAATATATCAAAACTCATGGGATGCAGCAAAGCCAGTACAGAGAGAGAAATGAATAAGCTCTAAACGCTTATAATAGAAAAAAATCTCAAGCAGAGAGCTGACTTCATAACTGGAGAACCTAGAAAAAGAAGAACAAATTAAGCTCTAAACAAGTATAAGGAAGGAAACAACAAAGATTAGAACAGAGGTAAATGAAATAGAAAATAAAAAATATAATCAGTAAAACTAAAAGTTGGTTCTTGGAAAAGATAAACCTTTTGCTAGATTTACAAAGAAAAGAGACAGAGGACATAACTAAAGTTGAAAAATAATGAGTGGCATTATTTCTGAATCTACAGAAATAAAAAGGATTAATAGAGGACCTGATGAACAACCCATACACCAACAAATTAAATAACCTAGATGAAATTTGGATGAATTCCCAGAAACACAAGCTAACTACACTAACTCAAGAGGAGATAGAAGATATCAACATACCAATAACTAGTAGAGATCGAAGCTATAATTTTAAAAATATCCTCCTTACTTCTGGGTCAAGATGGCAGCTTAACAATGTGTGCATTTTAGTTTGTCCTCCAGAACAACTACTAAATAACCGGAAACAGTACAGAAGAGCTCCTGGGGCCACATCAGTGACCAGACACACAGCGTACCCATCTGGACCAGCTGGACCACCTGCGAGCACACCCCCCCCCCCCCGAAACGTGAGTTCCCAAAGCTGCTGCCGTGGCCAGTGCCCCTCCCCCACAGGTCGCTTCCCAGAGGGAAAAGGAAAGGACTTTACCAGCAACAGGGACTGGGCATAATCAAACGCCAATTGTGGAACTAATTAACAAATTCTGTCTACTAAAACTAGGCCCCCAGCTTAAGTGAACCTGGTCAAAGCGGAGGTTGCTCATTTTTGCCCCAGCACCAGGGGGGCAGGACTGACAGTAAAAGGGGGGGGGGGGAAGAAGGAAACAGAGGTTTTTGTGGCTGTGTATCTACAAGGCTTGACTACCTCTGGATACAGCAGCAGGCCTTTTCAGGCTGCAACTGCCCCAGGAATAGGCAGAAGTGAGCTCTTTTGGGGGTTTGTCTGGAGCCTGTGACTTCCCCAGGGGAGGGGTGAAGCCCAACTCAGGTGGAATCCCTCCATCAAGAATTCAGACACCAGGGCTTGGTAATTTGAAGCCATTAAAACCAGCCTAAAGCCTCTCCTCTGTCTCTACCACACCCCCAGCAGGGAGAGTCTGCCAAAGTTAAAGGTACTGCATCATCTTATGCTAGTGGGACCTGCAGTCAGACAAGTACCACACACAGGGCAGGATAAGAAAAACAGAGTCCAGAGACTTCACAGGAAAGTCTTTCAACCTGCTGGGTCTCACCCTCAGGGAAAACCGACGCAGGTGACTCTTTCCTCCTGATAGGAGGCCAGTTTGGTCTGGGAAAATCTGGCTGTGGTCTATAATATCTAAGTAGACCCTCCTAACTGTGTGTGTGTTGGGTGGCAGGAGGCACCACACAAGCAGGGCAAGAAACAAGAAAACAAGAACTGAAAAATTCTCCTCTGTTAAACAAAACTTAAGCTAAAGGTCCAGATAAAGCTGAACAGAATGTCAAAGAACAGATATACAACAAATTCATCCAGCAAGAAAACCCTAGATAAAAGAAGTGAAAGCAATCTCCAGAATAAACTAATTAAGGTAATTAAATGCCTAGATGCCAGCAAAAAATAACAAATCACACTAGGAAAATTGAAGATAGGGCCCAGTCAAAGGAACAAACCAACAATTCAAATGACATACAGGAGCTGAAACAATTAATTCAGAATGTATGAACAGACATGGAAAACCTCGTCAAAAACCAAATCAATGAATTGAAGGAGGATATAAAGAAGGCAAGGAAAGAACAAAAAGAAGAAACTGAAAATTTTAAAAAACAAATCACAGAACTTATGGGAATGAAAGACACAGTAGAAGCGATGAAAAAAACAATGGAAACCTACAATGGTAGATTTCGATAGAACATAGGATTTCAAAACTGGAGCACAGAATATCTGAAATCTGACAAGAAACAGAAACTATAGGGAAAAAATGGGAAAATATGAGCAGGGACTCAGAGAATTGAAAGACAATATGAAGCACACAAATATACATGTTGTGGGTGTACCGAAGGAGAAGAGAAGGGAAAAGGAGGAGAAAAACTAATGGAGGAAATTATCACTGAAAATTTCCCAACTCTTATGAAAGACTTAAAATTAAAGATCCAAGAAGTGCAGCATACCCCAAAGAGAATAGATCCAAATAGACATACCCCAAGACATTTAATAATCAGAATGTCAGAGGTCAAAGAGAAAGAGAAGATCTTGAAAGCAGCAAGAGAAAAGCAATCCATCACATACAAAGGAAGCCCAATAAGACTATGTGCAGATCTCTCAGCAGAAACCATGGAGGCGAGAAGACAGTGGGATAATATATTTAAATTATTAAAAGAGAAAAACTGCCAACCAAGAATTCTATATCCAGCAAAACTGTCCTTCAAAAATGAGGGAGAAATTAAAACATTTTCAGACAAAAAATCACTGAGAGAATTTGTGACCAAGAGACCAGCTCTGCAAGAAATACTAAAGGGAACACTAGAGACAGATACGAAGACAGAAGAGAGAGGTGTGGAGA
Organism: Tamandua tetradactyla; assembly: GCF_023851605.1. Lineage (NCBI taxonomy): Eukaryota > Metazoa > Chordata > Mammalia > Pilosa > Myrmecophagidae > Tamandua > Tamandua tetradactyla. The sequence goes on along the minus strand of NC_135337.1, from coordinate 10,806,689 downwards.
AGAGTGTAGAAAGGAAGACTATGAGTAAAGGTAAAAAGAAGGAAAATTAGATATGACATATAAAATCCAGAAGGCAAAATAGTAGAAGAAAGTACTACCCATGCAGTAATAACACTGAATGTTAATGGATTAAACTCTCCAATCAAAAGACATAGTCTGGCAGAATGGATTCAAAAACAGGACCCATCTATATGCTGTCTCTACTCAAAGGACACGAGGCCAAGGACACAAATGGACACTTACACACCAATGTTTATAGCAGCATTATTAACAATTACCAAGAGATGGAAACAGCCAAAATGTCCATCAACAGACAGTTGGCTAAACAAACTGTGACATTTACATAAGATGGAACATTATGCAGCTGTAAGACAGAATAAAGTTATGAAGTATGTAACAACATGAATGGACCTTAAGGACATTATGCTGAGTGTGATTAGCCAGAAACAAAAGGACAAATACTGTATGGTCTCACTGATATGAACTTACATTAGTGAATAAATAAACTTGGAATATTTCCTTGGTAACAGAGACCATCAGGAGATAGAAATAGGGTGAGATATTGGGTAATTGGAGCTGAAGGGATACAGATTGTGCAACATAACTGAATATAAAAACTCAGAAATGGACAGCACAATACTACCTAACTGTAATGTAATTATGTCAAAACACTGAATGAAGCTGCATGTGAGAATGATAGAGGGAGGAGGGCTGGAGACATAAATGAAATCAGAAAGAAAGATAGATGGTAAAGATTGAGGTGGTATAATCTAGGAATGCCTAGAGTGTATAATAATAGTGAAATGTACAATATACAAATTTAAAAAATGTTTTTGCATGAGGAGGAACAAAGGAATGTCATTATTGCAGGGTGCTGAAAATAGATGATAATTAATACTTTAAAATGTTACCTTATGTGTGAGACCAAAGCAAAATATGTTTATTTGTTACAAAATTTATATTTTGACTAGAGCATTTCCTAATACAACTCATGTAGATAGTTTGATTGAATGTCATAAGTACTTGGAATCTCAGGGAGGACATGAGATTTTGGTGGTTTGTCCAGAGTGATACCTCGATGAATCCCAGAGTGATTTGATCAGTGACTGGAAAAGTATTTGTAAGCTCCCTTCGGGGAATGGTGAGAGTGGGGATAAATTCAACTTCCCCAAGTTGAATTCTTGATATTCTCACAAGCAGTATGGACAACCAAAGTTGTAGGCTGAGTCCCCAGTCTTGGGATTTGTTCACATGAAACTTAACCCCACAAAGGATAGGTCAAGTCTACTAAAAATTTAGGCCTAAGATTCACCCCCAAGAGACCCTCTTTTGTTGCTCAGATGTGGCCTCTCTCTCCAGCCAACATGATGAGCAGTCTCACCACCCTCCCCCTCTCTGTGTGGGACATGACTCCCAGGGATGTGGACCTTCCTGGCAATGTGGGACAGAGATCCTGGAATGAGCTGAGACTCAGCATCAAGAGACTGAGAAAAACCCTAGAATGAGCTGAGAATTAACATCAGGGGATTAAGAGATCCTTATCGACCAAATGGGGAGGAGAGAAAGGGGACTAAGTGTCAATGGCTGAGAGATTCCAAACCGAGTTGACAGGTTATCCTGGAGGTTATTCTTATGCATTAAGTAGATATCACCTTGTTGTTCAAGATGTAGTGGAGAGGCTGGAGGGAACAACCTGAAAATGTAGTGCTGTGTTCCAGTAGCCATGTTTCTTGATGATGATTGAACAAAAATATAGCTTTCACAATGAGACTCTGTGAATATGAAAACCTTGTGTCTGATGCTCCTTTTAGCTACTATATCAACAGAAGAGTAGATCATACGGAATAAAAATAAATAATAGGGGGAACAAATGTTAAAATAAATTTACTTTGAAATGCTAGTGGTAAATGAAAGCAAAGGGTAAGGGGTATGGTATGTATAATCTTTTTTTTTCCTCTGTTATCGTTTTATTTCTTTTTCTGTTGTCTTTTATTTCTTTTTCTAAAGTGATGCAAATGTTCTAAGAAATGATGAATATGCAACTATGTGATGATATTAAGAATTACTGATTGTATATGTACAATGGAATGATATCTTAATGTTTTGTTTGTTAATTTTTTTAATTAACAAAAAAGTTTAAAAAAATAAAATAAAATAAAAATAATTTAAAATATCCTCCTAATAAAGAAAAGCCCAGGACCAGGTGGTTTCACTGATGAATTTTACCAAACATTCCAAATAGAATTAACACCAATTCTACACAAACACTGTAAAAAAAAAAAAAAAAACTCTGACTTGTTCTATGAGACCAACATCACCCAAATACCAAAGGTACATAAAGATACCACAAGAAAAGTACGGGCCAATATCCCTTATGAATATAAATGCAACGCTTCAACAAATACTAACCAACACCATATTAATAGAATGAAGGGGATAAAAAACACATGATCCTCTCAAGTGATGCAGAAAAGGCATTGACAAAACCCAGCTCCTCTGATTCATATAATCACTTACAAAACTAATCATAAAAGTAAATTTCCTCAGCATGAAAAGGGGTATAAATGAAAAACCCACAGCTAACATTGTACTGAATGGTGGAAGTCTGAAAGCTTTCCCTCTAAGATGAGGAACAAGACAAGGATGCCTACTTTCACCACTGCTTTTCAACATTGTACTGGAAGTTCTAGCCAGAGCAATTATGCAAAAAAAAAAAAAAAAGAAAAGAAATAAAATTCACCCCAGTTGGAAAGGGAAAATACAATTTATGGATGACATGATCCAAAAACAGAAAATCTTGAAAAATCTACAACAAAGATTCTAGAGCTAATAAATGAATTCAGCAAAGTGGCAGGATATAAGATCAATGTGCAAAAATCAGTAGTATTTCTTACATTAGCAATGAGCAATATGAAGAGGAAATCAAGAAAAAATTCCATTTACACTAGCAACTATAAGGATCAAATATCTAGGAATAAATTTAATCAAGGATGTAAAGGACTTATACATGGGAAACTTAAAAAACATTGCTAAGTGAAATCCAAAGAAGATGTAAAGGAATGGAAAGACATTCCATGTTCATGGATTGGAGAACTAAATTGTCAAGATGTCAATTCTACCCAAAGTGATTTACAGATTCAACACAATATCAATCAAATTTCTAATAGCCTTCTTTGCAGACACGGAAAAGCCAATCATGAAATTTATATGGAAAGGGTAAGGGGACCTGAATAGCAAAAACTTCTTGCAAAACAAGAATGAAGTTCGGGGACTCACCCTTCCCAATTTTAAATCTTTTTACAAAGCTACAGTAATCAATGCAGCATGGTACTGGCACAAGGACAGACATATAGCCAGTGGAACTGAATTGAGAATTCAGAGGTAAATCCTCATATCTATTGCCAGTTGATATTTGACAAGGGCGACAAGTCCACTCAACTGGGAAATAATAGCCACTTCAACAAATGGTGGTGGGAAAACTAGACATCTGTATGCAAAATAGCGAAGATGGATCCCTACCTCACACCATATATAAAAATTAACTCAAAATGGATAAAAGACCTAAATATAGGAACCCAAACTATAAAACTCCTAGAAGAAAACATTGGGAGCATGTTCAGGATGTCATCTTAGGCAATAGCTTCTTAGACTTTCCACCAAAAGCACAAGCAGTAAAAGAAAAAATAGATACACAAGACTTAATCAAAATGAAAAATTCCCGTATATTAAAGACTTAATAATGAAAGTAAAAAGACAGCTTACATAATGGAGGAAAATACTTGGAAACCACATATCTGATAAAGGTTTAATATCCAGAATATATAAAGAAATCTTGTAACTCAACAAGAAAAAAGACAAATAAAGAGTTTAAAAGAAATGGGCAAAGGGCTTGAATAGACATCTCTCCAAAAAAGATATAAAAATGACAAAAAAACAAATGTAAGGATGCTAAAAATCATTAGCTATTAGAGAAATGCAAATCAAAACCACAATGAGTAGTCATTCCACACACCCAAGAATGGCTACTATTTAAAAATGGAAAATAACAAGTGTTGGAGAGGATATGGAGAAATTGGAACACTCATTCACTGTTGCTGGGAATATAAAATTATGCATTCTCTGTGGAAAACAGTTTGGTCATTTCTCAGAAATGTAAGTGCAAAACTATCATATGACCTGGCAATCCCACTTCTATATATATAGCCAAAAGAATTGAAACCAGGGACTTGAACAGACATTTGCACCAATACTCATAACAGCATTATTCTTGCCAAAATATGGAAGAACAGATGAGTAGATAAACAGAATGTGGGTAGAATATTATTCAACTATGAAAGGGAATGAAGTTCTGATACACGAGACAGCATGGATGAATCTGGAAGACATCATGCTGAATGAAATAAGTCAGACACAAAAGGGCAAATACATGATCTCAGTGATAAGAATGGTAAGCCAACCAATAGAGTCAAAAATTAGAATACAAAGAAAACTAGAAGAAATTACTAAAAGAAATCACAGAAGACCTAAATAAATTGAAGGGCATGCTGGGTTCATGGAGTGGAAGACTAAATATAGTTAAGATGTCAATTCTACCTAAATTGATTTATAGATTCAATAAAATACCAATTAAAATCCCAAAAAGTTACCTTGCAGAAATAGAAAAACCAATAACCAAATGTATTTGGAAGGGCAGGGTGCCCTGAATGGCTAAAAATATCTTGAGAAAGAAAAATGAAGTCAGAGCTCCCACACTTCCTGACTTTAAGGCGTATTATGTATGAACCTACAGTGGTCAAAACAGTATGGTACTGGCATAAAGATAGATATACTGACCAATGGAATGGAAAAGAGTGTTCAGCTATAGACCCTGTCATCTATGGACAATTGATCTTTGATAAGGCAGTCAAGCCAATCAGCTGGGACAGAACAGTGTCTTCAATATATGGTGCTTGGCAAACTAGATATCTATATGCAAAAGATGAAAGAGGATCCATATTTCATACCTTATACAAAAATTAACTCAAAATAGATCAAAAACCTAAGCATTAGATCTAAGACCATAAACCTTTTACAAGAAAATGTAGGGAAATATCTTGTAAAACTTGTAATAGGAGGCAGTTTCCTAGATCTTATATCCAAAGCACAAGCATTGAAGAAAGAAATAGATAAATGGGAACCCCCCAAAATTAAACACTTTTGTGCATCAGCGAAATTTGTCAAGGAAGTAAAAAGGCAGCCTATACAATGGGAGACAAAATTTGGAAATGACATATCAGATAAGGATCTAGTATCCAGAATATATAGAGATTGTTCAATTCAAACAACAAAAAGACGAACAACTCAATTACAAAATGGGCAAAAGACATGAATAGACGCTTCTCAGAAGAGGAAATACAAGTAGCTAAAAGACACATGAAAAGATGCTCAACTTGCCTGGCTATCAGGGAAATGAAAATCAAAACCACAATGAGATATCATCTCACACCCATCAGAATAGTCAACAACAATAAAACAGAAAACGACAAGTGCTGGAGACAAGTGGAGAAAAAGGCACACTTATCCACTGTTGGCGGGAATGTAAAATGGTACAACCACTGTGGAAGGCAGTTTGGTGGTTCCTCAAGAAGCTAAGAATAGAATTGCCATATGATCCAACAATACCATTGCTAGGTATCTGTTCAGAGGACATGAGGACAAGGAAACAAATGGACATTTGCACACCAATGTTTATAGAACATTATTTACAATTGTCAAGAGATGGAAACAGTCCAAATGTCCATCAGCATATGAGTGGCAAAATAAGCTGTGGTTTAAACATACAATAGAATATTACACAACTTTAAGGCAGAATAAAGTCATGAATCATGGAACAACATGGATGGACCTTGAGGACATTATGAGGAGTGAGAATAGCCAGAAACAAAAGGAAAAATATTGTATGGTCTCACTGATATGATCTAACACTAATGAGAGAACTTGGAAAATTTCAATTAAGAACAGAGGTTATCAGGAGATAGAAATAGTGTAGAGATTGGGTAATTGGAGCTGAAGGGATACAGATTGTGCAACAGGACTAATTGTAAAAATTCAGAAATGGATAGCACAATACTACCTGATTGGAGCACAATAATATAAATACACTGAATGAAGCTGAATGTGAAAATGATAGAGGGAGGAGGGTTGGAGGCACAAATGAAATCAGAAGGAAAGATAGATGATAAAGACTGAGATGGTAAAATCTAGGAATGCCTAGAGTGTATATTGATAGTGACTGAATGTACAAATTAAAAAATGTTTTGCATGAGGAAGAACAAAGGAATGTCAATATTGCAGTTTGTTGAAAATAGATGGTCATTAATATTTTAAAACTTCAACTTCTGTGTGAGACTAAACCAAGAAATGCACAAAATTTATGCTTTGACTAGTGCATTTCCTAATTTAATTTATATGGACCACTTAATCTAACACCATAAGTACATGGAACCTTGAATAGGACATGAGATTTTGTAGGTTTGTCCAGGTTAGTGTGATGCCCCATCACTGAGTGATTTGAACAATCAATAAAAAAAGTATTTTCAAAGTCTCCTTGGGGGAATGGGGAGAAAGGGGGAAATAGTCAACTTCCCCATTTGGAGAATTCCTGATATTCTCACAAGCAGTGGGGACAACAAAAGCAATAGGCCGAGCCCTCAATCTTGGGGTTTGTTCCTATGAAATTTATCCCTGCAAAGGACAGGCTAAGTCTACTTAAAATTAAGCCTAAGAGTCACCCCCAGAGAACCTCTTCTGTTGCTCAGATGTGGCATCTCTCTCTCTCAGCCAACACAGCAAGCAAACTTACAGCCCTCCCCCTCTCTACATGGGACACGACTCCCACAGGTGTCAACCTTCCTGGCAACATGGGACAGAAATCCTAGCGTGAGCTTGGACTCAGCATCAAGGGATTCTGAAACCTTCTCTACCAAAAGGGGGAAGAATGAGACAAAATAAAGTGTCAGTGGCTGAGAGATTTCAGACAGAGTCAAGAGGTTATCCTGAAGGTTATTCTTATGCATTATATACATATCCCCTTTTTAGTTTATTGTGTATTAGAGTGGCCAGAGGGAAGTGCCTGAAAATGTAGAACTGTGTTTCAGTAGCCATGTTTCTTGAAGATGATTGTATAATGATATAGCTTTTGCAATGTGACTGTATGATTGTGAAAACCTTGTGTCTGATGCTTCTTTTATCTATGGTATGGGCAGATGAGAAAGTGAGTTTTTCTTTTTTCTTTCTTTTGCTGGAGAGGTGCAAATGTTCAAAAAAGATCATGGTGATGAATACACAATTATGTGATGATATTGTGAGCCATTGATTGTAACCATGTCAAGAATGTTTGTACATCAAAAATATTTGCATGTCAAGAATATTGGTATGTCTGTTCATTGTTTATAATAAAAATATTTTTAATATATGGGTAAAAAATAAATGAACAAATAATAGGGAATAAAGGTTAGAATAAATTGGATAGATGGAAATACTAGTGGTCAATGAGAGGGGGGTAAGAGGTATGGTATGTATTAGTTTTTTCTTTTTATTTCTTTTTCTGGAGAGATGAAAATGTTCTAGAAAATGATCATGGTGATGAATACACAACTATGTGATGATATTGTGAGCCATTGATTGTATGCCTTGTAGGAAGTGTTTGTACACTAAGAATGTTTGTGTTTGTATGTTGTTGGGTTTTAAAAATTTTTTATTGTATAATATAACATATTGTATGCTGTTTTAGCAATAAAAATATTTTTTAAAAATATTAGTTAAAAAATTAAAAAATTAGTCCCACCCCAGCCCCAGTCTTCTGGGGCTGGGGTGGGACTAGGAAATGGGTAGTTAGTGTTTAATTAATTAATTAATCAAGGTGTCTGAATCCCTCAAAGGTGACTGCACCTCTCAAGTCACCTTGCTTGGCAACCATCTCTTCTACCGCTTTCAGGTACCTCTCCCTACCCTTGACTTTTGGTCTAGAGGTGGTAACAGCTCCACTGTTGCTAGCTCTGGATTCCTGCAACAGACCCCTCGAGGCTCCCTTACAGCACTCCAACCCAAATCTTTGTAATTAGTCCCTTTGTAAATAAACTCTCCTCAAATTATTTTAATTTGAGCAAAGCATCTGTTTTCCTTAGGATTTTGACTGATATAAGATTGTGGATTATGATCTTTTTTTTCACTTTTTTATATTGAAATATAACACATATTTAAAAAGCAATAAATTTCCAAGTACATTTTAACAAATAGTTATAGAACAGATTTTAAAGTTTGTTACGGTTACAGTTCCATGATTTTCTGTTTTTTCTTCTAGTTGCTCCAAGTCACTGGAGACCAATCTTACTTCTGAATACCAGGTTAAACATACATAAAACAGCCTCTCAAAATCCAAAAATAACAATTACCACTCTGGACTAAATGTGACTGCTACAAGAGTTTACAATCTAGGCCCTAGTTTTCTTATATGCATTTTCTAAATGAGATCATGCAATATTTGCTCTTTTATTTATGGCACTGTATTCAATCATATGTTTACACTATCATTCACCAATCTACTTCTCAGCCAGTGCATCTTTCAGCCACCTTTAACTACTGGGCCTCAAGTATAATGTCCAAAGTCAACAGTCCATCAACACTCTCAATTTTAGATCATTTCCTTGTTCCTAAGAGAAAGATAGCCAATAAACACACCCTCACCAAATAGAGCATCCAAACCTCCCCCTAAGTCTCATTCCTCTCTCCATTGTATACCCCTGATATCGCTGTGGTATTGTTGATGTTTTCCTGTTAAACATATCCCATAGCACGCAATAGCAGTTTCCCCTCTACACTCTGAAATTATTCATCCTTTGTACAAGATTCATACTTTGCAGTAATTCATGAAAGAACTTATTTATATTTGTAGTGTTAATCCATGGGACACATGAGTCTATACCACCCCTTTCAGTCATGTTCACCTTCAATATTGTAATATTATTTATAGACCCAGTAGTGAACCACCTTTACTACTATCTATTCACTTACAATTAAGTTCAACCTCATTAGCTGACTGTTCACCCATCTCAAGCTTCTGTATCTCTAGGTCCTCTAAATTCTATATTATAAACCTCTGACTTTACCTTTACCATGTTCATAAAAGTGGAATCATACAGTACCTATCCTTTTGTGTTTGGCTTATTTCACTCAGCATTATGCCATCAAGGCTCATCCATCTTGACATGCACTTCAGGACATCATTTAGTCTTACTGCTGCACAATATTCCATCATATGTATGTACCACATTTTGTTAATCCATCCATCTGTTGATGGGCACTTGGATTGTTTCCATCTTTTAGCAATTGTGAATAGTGCTGCTATGAACATCGGTGTGCAAATCTGTTTGTGTCACTGCTTTTGGCTTTTCTGGGTATATACTGAGTAGTGGTATTGCTAGGTCAAAGGGCAACTCAATATTCAATTTTCTGAGGAACCACCAGACTGTCTTTCATAGCAGCTGTGCCAATGTACATTCCCACCAGCAGTGCATAAGTGTCCCAATTTCTCCACTTCCTTGCCAACATTTGTAGTTTCCTGCTTGTTTAATACCAGCCATTCTTATAGGTGTGAGGCAGTATCTCATTGTAGTCTTGATCTGCATTTCCCTCATAACTAATGAAAATGAGCATCTCTTCATGTGCTTTCTAGCCATCTGTATTTGTTCTTCAGAAAAATGTCTATTCATATCTTTAGCCCACTTTATAATTGGATTGCTTGTTCTTTTGTTGTTGAGTTGTATTATTTCTTTGTGTATACAGGATCTCCATCCTTTGTCCGATTTGTGATTTCCAAATATTTTCTCCCGTTGAGTTGCCTGCCTCTTCATCTTTTTGACAAAGTCTTTTGAGGCACAAAAGTCATTGATTTTGAGGAGTGTTCCCATTTATCTATTTTTGTTTTTGTTGTTGCTTGTGCATTGGGTGTAAAGTTTAGGAAGCCACCTCCTATTGCTAGATCTTGAAGATGTTTCCCTACATTTTCTTCTAGGAGCTATATGTTACTGGTTCTTATGTTTAGGTGTTAGATCCAATTGAGTTAATTTTTATATATGGTGTAAGGTAAGGGTCCTCTTTCATTGTTTGTTTTGTTTTGTTTTGTTTTGTTTTGTTGCTATTGATATCTAGTTCTCCCCAAGTTCATTATTGAAATGAATTTTGTCCCAGTTCAGTGGATTTGAGGACCTTGTCAAAGAGCAGTTGACCATAGATTTGGTGATTTATTTCTGCACTCTCAATTCAATTCCATTGGTCAATACTTCTGTCTTTGTGCCAGTACCATGCTGTTTTGACCACTGTGACTTTATAATAAGTTTTAAAATCAGAAAATATTAATCCTCCCACTTCATTCTTATTTCTTAGGATGCTTTTAGCTATCCAGAGTCTCTTTCCCTTCCAGATGGATTTGGTAACTAGCTTTTCCAAGTCTTCAAAGTAGGTTGGTAGAATTTTGATTGGTACTGCATTGAATCTGTAGATCAACTTGGGTAGAATTGACATCTTTATTATATTTTACCTTCCTATCCATGAGCAAGGAACGTCTTTCCACCTATTCAGATCTTCTCCGATTTCTTTTAACAATAGTATGTGGTTCCCTGTGTATATGTCCTTTACATCCCTAGCTAAGTTCATTCCTAAGTACTTGATTCTTTTAGCTGCTATTTTGAATGGGATTTTTTCCTTGACTCCTTGTTATTGTTTGTGTATAAACACATTACTGATTTTTGCACATTAATTTTATAAGCTTCCACCTTGCTGAATTTGCTCATCAGCTCAAGTTTCTTTGTTGTAGTTTTCTCAGGATTTTCCAAGTATAGTATCATGTCATCTGCAAATAATGAAAGTTTTACTTCTCCCTTTCCGATTTGGATACTTTTAGTTTTTCTCCTGCCTGATTGCTCTAGTTAGGACATTTAATACAATGTTGAATACTAGTGGTGACAGAGGGCATTCTTGCCTCCTTCCCAGTCTTAGAGGGAAAGCTTTCAGCCTCTCACCAATGAGTACAATGCTGGCTATGGTTTTTTCATATACACTTTTTATCATTCTGAGCAAGTGACCTTTGATTCCTACCTTCTGAAGTGCTTTCATCAGAAAAGGATGTTGAATTTTGTTGAATGCTTCTTCAGCATCAATCAATATGATCATATGATTTTTCCCTTTTGATTTGTTAATGTGCTGTATTACATTAACTGATTTTCTTGAACAGTTCCATTACCTTTTTGCATACTCCTTCTTGGGTGCTAGACAGTTTGAGCAAAACAGGAAGAAGGAATTTAGACATAATATCTGCAGCTGTTCATCTGTTTGGCATGAGCAAGTAAAAAAAAAAAGTCATTCAAGCTGACTCAGCTCATTCTCAGAGTCAGAGGTGGCAGCCATAGCCATATTATGGTGACAAGGGAAAGAGGGGCTGTGATGGGAAGAACACTGGCTGGCAGCTCAGGGACTCCTGGCTTTTGGTCCCACGGGAACCAAGAGCTGTCTCTGGTCACTTGGCAACATCTGAGCTGCACCTGCCAAGTTGCTTAATCTTTACGAGCTTGTTTTCTCATTTATAAAATGCAAATAGTAATAATTACTCTTTAGGTTATCCTTTAGATTTTGCTTTAGAGTGCTTAAAAGAGTAAGCACTAAAACACAATAAAAAAGAATTTTAAAAAAAGAGTAAGCACTGAGAAGTATAGTCTGGTGATTATTTATTAGGATGCATTTCACTGCGTGGAACAGAAAACCCAACTATAAGTGACATAACTCACATGAAAACTTAAACCCATTAAAAGAAATTCAAAATAGGATGTTTCCAGGGTTACTTAATTCAGGTGCTTGACACCATCATCCAAGACTCAAGTTCTTTCTAGCTTTCTTCTCAACGTTAAAAGATATGCTCCCTGATATCTAGACAAAATCTAGAGGAAGAGGGAAAAATAGTCATTAGGGAACCAATTGTTTCTATAACACAATTACTAAATAATCTGGTAGGGAAGGGGCTTCCTGACCTCTTTGTTAGCACAGCAAAGTGGAAGGGAACCAGAAAGAGTCTAGGGAGGATTGGAGTGAACAGAAAAGGTCAGAAGGAAAAGGAACAATTCCTTCTAAGAAACCAATAAGTGAAGAAGTGGCTGCTATATCTTTATCTAGTGACATGGATGAGTCTGGTCGCAGAAAGTATCCCATAACTTTGACAACTTATACTTTAGTTCCAAATTCATAGCCCCTGTAGCATTTTCCCCATTGACAAGGAGAGTAAATGTCAGAGTGCTGGGGTTGCAAACAATAGAAACCAACTATACTTGACTTCATCAAGACTGGCATTCAAAGAAAAGATATAAGACAACTCAGAAACATTGGGAGTGTGTGCCATTTTGAAAGTACACCAGAAGAGCCATGTTTCAATTCTGATTCAATCTTGTGAAGGCAGCCATTTCTTTTTTCTTTCCTTTTTTTTTTGTTTTTTTGTTTGTTTGTTTGTTTTTTGGCATGGGCAGGCACTGGAAATTGAACAGGGTCTCTGGCATGGCAGGAAAGAACTCTGCTTGCTGAGCCACATTGGCCCACCCTACTGTTTTTTTTAATTTTCCAGCCATTTCTTTTGATCCTAATTCAATACTGTAGGGCAGAAACTTTTGATTAGATTATTCACACAGAGATGTGACACACCCAATTGGTGTGACCCTTTGATTAGATGGAGATGTGACTCCACCCATTCCAGGTAGGTCTTGATTAGTTTACTGGAAGCCTTTAAAAGAAGAAACATTTTGGAGAGTCAGAAATGATAGGGGCCTCAAAGAGCCAACAGAAAGCACAGATGAAGATGCTTGGAGAACAGTTGCTTCCGAGAACAAAGACATGTATGTTTGGAGATTCTTGGAGCCCAGAGACATTACCATGAGATGTTAAGCAAGCCAGAGCCTGGAAAGAGCTACAAGCCAGCTACAGAGAAGCAAAGCGAGGAACCTGAATAGGAACAGAGTTTGAAAACAACAGAGCCCAGGAGCAAGGGATCAGCAGATGCCAGCCACATGACTTCCCAGCTGACAGAGGTGTTCCAGACCCATCGGCCTTTCTTGAGTTAAGGTAACCTCTTGTTGGTGCCTTAATTTGGACACCTTCACTTCCTGTAAATTTGTGACTTATTAAATTCCCTTTTATTCCATTTCTTGTATATTGCATTTCAGCAGCTTGTAAAACTAGAACACAGTGCAAGAAAACCAATCTACAGAAACAGGCAGGATCCAAGAAAGATTAGCTACAAAGGACACTGCTAGGGTCCTGCCATGGGAAGTCTGGTTAGAAATCTCCACTACCGTGGCTGGTCCTGCTGCCATTCAACATTATCACTGATCATTGTCATCACCAACACTTGTCATTGTAACACCCCACCCATTGAATATTTGCAATAGCGCCTCCAGATTTAAGGCCCAGACGAGCATGTCCAAATGACCAAGCCTAGTTCACCTGCCTATACCCTAATGGCCTAGGGGCAAGGAAAAAAAACGAGACCCCTTCAAGCTTCCGTAGGATCCCCTCCAAACCACAGTGGTGTTAATCTATTTCAAAAGCATATTCCACCATGTTACTTCCTATTGGAGCCACTCCCCATGGTTTACAGCATCCATGACCCAGTTCTGATTAGTTTCATCTTGTTTTAAGAGTAAAAGAGATGCTCCTCTGTTTTAGTTTCCTAAGCTGCTCAAAGCATACCACGAAATGCATTGCCTTAAACAATGAGAATTTATTTGCTCAGTTTTGAGGCCATGAATATGTCCAAATGAAAGCATCACCAAGATGACGCTTTCTTCCTGAAGTCTGACTGCCAGCAATCCTTGGCTCCTCTGCCACCTGGCAAGGCACATGGCATCTCCTAGTTGCTCTCTTCCAGGTTTTGTTTCTTTCAACTTCTTGCTTCCAAGGCATTCTCTCTCTCTCTTGGTATTTATCCCATTTATAAAGGACTCCATAAAAGGATTAAGGTTCATCCTCATTCAGGTGGGTCACACCCTCCTGAAGTAACCTCATCAGAAGGCTCTACTTACAGTGGGTTTACATCCACAGGAAAGGATTTGATATAAAATGTTTTCCTGGGGTACATACAGCTTCAAACCACCACACCCTCCGTCACTTAAACCTAGCTGAAGCCATCTTTCCTACCATGTCCCCCAAGCTCCTTCCCACAGCAGGACTTGGACACTATTACTTCTGTCTAGAATTCTTCCCTACCCCCTGATGGTTATCAGCTAACTCATGTCTAACTTTTAGGACTCAATCTAAATGTTACTTAATCAGGGGAATTTTATCACTCCATCACAGGGTTAGAATCCCCATTTTCCAGCAGTATAAATTCTTGTGGCTATCACAAATATTAATTCTATCCTGTCTCTCCCTAAACTAAGCAATTAAAGCCTGGGATAATCATGGCACTCCTATTCACCACTGAATCCCACAATGCCTGACAGCTTCTGATATTCTCCAGCTGCCCTCTCAGCCTGGGTCCTGCCCATCTGTAATTCCCAACAGGTAATCTAGACCAGCGCTTCTCAAGCTTTAATATGCATGAGTCACCTGAGGAGCTTGTGAACAGGTAAATTCTAATTGGAATTCAACATTCTGGTCTGAAAACCTGCATTTATAACAAACTCCCAGATTATGCCAATGCTTCTGGTCTGTGGACCAGTTTGAGGAAACGTCAACCCTTCTATGACCAAATAAGGTTCAAGTTGGTCTTGTTGTGAGAAGCCCATCACCAAGGAGTCAGGGTTGGTATTGGGCAGTTTATTCCACCTGTCTCCTGGTTAAATGTAGAAGTACTGCTACAGCTGAATCTCCAGAGGAGAGCTATTATCAGAGCGGAAATTTTCGGTTTGAGAATGAAGTTCCTGATTTTTAACACAGTGCCTCCCAAAGTGAAATGCTTGACCAGAATCTGGCACCCCAACATTATACAGACAGGTGGAATGCCCATATTTATTGAAGGAACATTTAATCAGTGACACTCCCAAAAGAACATTAAGGAATTTTGTTTGGGGATTAAACTCTTTACTCATTTTTTGAATTTTGATTCATTGCATAATGACACTGTAGGACATATTTATGAGCTAGAGGGTTTGGGGAATAAAGTTGAATATCACATTAATATTATGCCAGATGATAAAATATTGTAGGACCATGGATTGTTTATCCTCTGTAACTTACGTAAGAGTTAACCCCTTCTGGAACTGCCTGAAAATGTGGAGCTGTGTTCCAGTAGCCATGTTTCTTGAGGATGATTGTATAATGATATAGCTTTCACAAGTGATTGTGTGATTGTGAAAATCTTCTGTCTGATGTTCCTTTTATCTACCTTATCAACAGATGAGTAAAACACATGGAATAAAGATGGATAATAGGGGGAACGAATGTTAAAATTAATTTAGAGTGAAATGCTGGTGATTGGTGAGGGGGAGGTGTGGGGGGTATGGTATGTATGAATTCTTTTACTGAACAGATGCAAATGTTCCAAGAAATGATCATGATGAATATGCAACTATGTGATGATATTGTGAATTACTGATTATATATGTAGAACGGAATGATCAAAAATTAAGAATATTTGCATTTGTTGGCATTTTTGGTATTTAAAATTTTTTTAAATTTAAATAAATAATAGGGGGAACAAATGTTAAAATAAATTTAGTAGATTGAAATGCTAGTGATCAGTGAAAGGGAGGGGTAAGAGGTATGTTATGTATGAATTTTTTTGTTGTCTTTTTCTTTTTCTGAATGAGCAAATGTTCTAAGAAATTATCATGATGAATATGTAACCATGTGATGATATTGTGAATTACTGATTATATATGTAGAACAGAATGATCAGATGTTAAGAATGCATTTGTGATTCAGAGAGAGCAACACTAGGAAGCAGAGTCCACCAACCAGCGACCTTTGAAGAAGGAAAACACCTCCCGGGGAGCTTCAAGAAACTGGAAGCCAGGAGAGAAAGCTAGCAGATGATGCCGTATTTGCCATGTGCCCTTTCAGCTGAGAGAGAAGCCCTGACTGTGTTCACCATGTGCCTTCTCACTTGAGAAAGAAACCCTGAACTTCATCGGCCTTCTTGAACCAAGTGAAATGCGATAGGAAAGAGATAAGCTGAAAACTGAACTGTTGGGTACAAAGAAACGAAATTGAAGTTCTGGAAAATTCTGGGCCTCCAGGAAGGGAGACCCCAGAGTATAGTGCCCTGTGTGTGGATTTAAACAAATGTGGAACCAACCAGCCATTTCAGAGAAAGTCAGGATCGGACTTGGAGTTATCCAGGAAGGATATGTGGAAACTCCTTATTGTCTGGTGGGCGTGATCCAACACTACTGCATAGAAAGCCAACGATAGTGCTGTGGGACCTGTATAAACAAAAGCCGCTGCCAGTCCGGACTGAGGGGTTCAGAGAAGGGACACATTGGAGGAAAAATAACTTCAGAGGCAAAACCATGGAGGCTGAGGTCTGAAGTCAAGAAGCCTTTGGCCAGGAGAGTGGACCCACCCAAGCCCATGGAGAGGGTAAGTTTGCCCCAAAGGCAGAGGATGGGCCTTCCACCTCTTTGCAGTGGAAGAGTCATGCCACCTCAGGCCTTAAGAGTGAGTGAAGCATGTTCCTTGGGGTTTGGGGAGAGCCTGGCAGCCACCACATGGAGGGGTTGAGTGTGTACCCCAGAGATGGCAGAGAGCCCGGGTGCAGCCCCGATGCTTGGAGAGGGTGGAGTTGAGACAAAGGTGGTCTCCCCAATGTCCCCCAAGGTTGTATTCAGAGAGAGGCAGGCCTCTGTGTAGGCATTTGGAAAGGGTGGAACTGCTGCTTTCTAAAGCCCTGAGGATAAATGACTTTCAGATTTTGAAATCTAATGGACTTTGCCCTGCAGGTTTTCTAAATTGTATGGGTCTGGTGACCCCTGTGTTCCTTCCTCCCCATGGAAATGTGTATATATGTACTATGAATGTTCCTCCTTCGTATGTTGGCAGCAAATGACTTATGAGTTTTCAAGGGTCCAGAGCAAATGGAAAGAATTTTGCCTTAGGACAGACCATGCCTGTAACTGGCTTGATGAGATTATATACTGTCTCTAATTTTGTACTTCATGTGTATTGCTACTGAAATGTTTAAGGTTTCTGATGTTGTTATGGAATGAATGTATTTTATATCTAGGATAAACATGTCTTTTTTAGGGGCCAGAGGGTGGAATGTGCTGGTTTGAAAGGAAGTATGCCCCCTAAGAAAAGCCATGTTTTAATATAAATCCCATTTCATAAAGGTAGAATAATCCCTATTCAATACTGTATGTTTGAAACTGTAATCAGATCATCTCCCTGGATGATGTGATTTGGTCAGGAGTGGTTGTTAAACTGGATTAGGGGATGACATGTCTCCACCCATTTGGGTGGGTCTTGATTGGTTTATTGGAGTCCTATGAAAGAGGAATTTTGGACAATGAGAGATTCAGAGAGAGCAGAGAATGCTGCAGCACCACAAAGCAGAGAGTCCACCAGCCAGTGACCTTTGGAGATGACGAAGGAAAACACCTCCTGGAGAGCTTCATGAAATCGGAAGCCAGGAGAGAAAGCTAGCAGATGCCGTATTCGCCATATGCCCTTCCAGCTGAGAAAGAAGCCCTGACTGTGTTTGCCATGTGCCGTCTCACTTGAGAGAGAAACCCTGAACTTCATCGGCCTTCTTGAACCAAGGTATCTTACCCTGGATGGATGCCTTTGATTGGACATTTCTATAGACTTGTTTTAATTGGGACATTTTCTCGGCCTTAGAACTGTAAACTAGCAACTCATTAAATTACCCCTTTTAAAAGCCAAAAAAAAAGAAAAAAAGAATGCATTTGTTAGTTTTTTAAAATTAATTTTAAAATTAAATTTAAAAAACAAAAAAAAGTTAACCCCTCCTGGCCCTCACACCTCCCTCCACCCTCTAGATTGTACTAGTCCTGGGACCACGCTGTACTGAACATGAACACCTACAAAACTGCCCATTTCAGATGAAGAATTTTACAACAAAATGTTCTGGGCTCAAGAGTAGGCTGCTTACCTTGACTTTTCCAAACTACTGTATGGGATGTTAATGGTATTCTTGAGAAATTTAACTCAAAATTGAAACTAGTTCTCTTACCCCTTTACCAAACAAAATCAGCTTCCTGCAAAAAATGATCCTGGGTACAGTGTAATTCCAATTGGCAATGAGAAAGTCACTACACATATGGGGTGTGAATTCTTTCAGCATGGCACAGATTCCCTAAAGCTCCCAGAATGCATAGAATCATTTAGTATGTACCTTACTGAAATGCTTATTTATATATATATTTTGGAAGTTCTTTATACAATTCTTTGTTCTTTCTATTTTCACTTAGTCACAAGTTTTGAAGACCTCTGAGTTGGATTAGATTTACAAAAAAATAAATCCAAGAGACCCTTCTCTTCACCCCTGGCCCTTTCTCACATGCTGCCCTGGGGAAACATGGCTGGACACCCAGAGCAGTTGGGTATGTTTGCTGTACTAAAGTGAACCAGATAAACAATGTCTATTTAGCTCTATTAAAGAGCTAGCCCCTTACTGGACTGTGGGGCACCTCAGTAATTGACCCAATGTCTGATGCCACTTGAAACTATCAAGTCTTCTGTGTTTGTGGTTCTGAGCACTTTATCCAAGGGGTGAGCGTCCTAGACCTTGGAAGACCAGAAATCAACAGTGTAATATATTCAGTTGGGTTAATGGACCTCAGATCAAGAACTAAAGATAGGGAGATGGATTTATTCCAGCAGTTAGACACTGGAACCAGTGACATCAAGTGCAAAATAAATGTTTGCATGATCTCAAACAAAATATAATGAGCCCACATTCACTGGTCATCAGTAAGTCCATGCTTATTCTGTTCATTAACTATTGTCACTTGACTCAAGGACCTAGTGAAAAATCGTATGTGTGATACATTCCTGATTATTTTGAAGTGAGTGTAATAGCCACCTTCTTTGCGCACCATAACAAAATTGTGGTCACTCCTGTGACTTACTAGTTTTACAAATGTTCTGGTGATAGTCATTAATAGATATGAATTACTCTCATACAGATCTGTCTGAATCCAAACTTTTTTCACAGTAAAAGACGGTGCAGTTCTTCAAAAATTAAGCTTTCGACCTCTAAAGCCACTTTAACTACCTTGACAGATATTTGAATGTCCTTAGGTTCTTATCTCTTTCATGTAGTTTTTTCCTCTAACACTCTTTACAGCATGAGGAAGAGTGCTATGCAAATTCCTGCCCACCTCACGCTCTTCCTTATTTTCTCTAAGTGACCATAAAATTTAGTTTTACCTCCAGGAAGCAAAACTTAAATGGCTCTACCTATTCACTTTATCCTTAAAAAGTTACAGTTAAAAACCCTGGAAGAATTTATTCCTTTCTCATGACTACAAATTCCCATGCATTTTTACTCAAGTGTAATGGGGAGAACAGAGCTCAGGCTTGACAACAGTGAAGTATGGAATCTTCACTTGGAAATATTTTGCACATTCCTTCAATCTGCCCATTTCATAAGGTGATTTTGGCTAAATTAAACTTGCAAAGCTCAAAAGTACACAACTGATTGCATTTAGTTCCAATACAATTAGTGATTGACTCACAACTTCTAACTGGCAATAGCCAATCCACTAATCCAAGAAGAAACCAAATGGTTAGCTTAAATTCCAACTAAAGGGCACTAAAGCGACAATGGCACTAAGAAAATAATGGACTTATCAGGGTAAGATTAATACCCTGATAACTCATGTAAACTAAAAATGTCTAATTGCACAGAGAACACAATGCTTCAAAAAAGAAAGGCCAACAAAGCCTAAACTTTTTATTTCACAACCATTATTTCTGATTCTCCCCTTACTGCCATAATTTAGAATCTTCAGAGTCTACAAATACAGTATTCAGATTTCTACATCTGGACAATGGGGACGCAGAAGTGGTAAAGGTCTGGGACCAGGCTGTCTTCTGGTAATAAAGAGGACCGAGATTTCTCTGCAAGTCTTGATCAATTTTCAAACTTAACTGAAATGCCTTTAAGCTTTCCATCATCTCTATACTTTGTTCTACGGCATCTAAAATCTAATACAGAAAAACACTCATCTCTCACACAGAACTCCACTGTGGAGCAGTGAGAAAGCAGGTATTATAAAGGCACCAATCATACTCCTTACTCTGCCTAAAAATGGATTTCTAATTCAGTTTGATGGCAAGGATGTACAAAACTGTGATGTGTCCTGGCTCTACCGCAAAGTGAGCTGGGCTAGATTTTCACGAATGGGAGCATTTCCCATGATACCAGTGAATTAAGTGGTATAAAAAAATAAATAAATAAAGGAGCTCCTGTCACTATGAGTAGTATAAGAGCTGCCTCCAAGAATCCAGGGATGCCTACATCCCATACCCTACCCAGACGTGGCCAATACCTCAGGTATATAGCTAGCTACATGGGAAAAGTAATTTTTTTACAAAAATTATACCCTACCAGATATGGCCAATACTTCATGTATAGCTAGCTACAAGGGAATAGGAATTTTTTTTTAATTCTCACCACCATCAAAAATTGTATCTACACTCACAAACACAAATATTCATTTTTAAGGAAGTGTTTTCTCCCCACAACTTCTGGATGCCAGAATCTAGCCATCCCCAGGCTCAGAGACAATGCCTATTAACTGTACAGATCCAGCCTATCAAAATACCATATAAGGCTCCTATCTTGTTTCACAATCTGAAGGAGCAGTGACAACAGGAGAGGATATTCAGAGGGGATCTGTTGTCTTAAGTCCAGTCTACTCAGCAACATTCTTAAGTCCAGGGACTGGGACAGGTTCTGTAGGTATAACATGGTGGACGACCTGATGGTCCCAGCCCACCGTGGTAAGGAGAGAGTGATTGAGAGGAGACCAAGTAGCATCTCGCACAAAGTCTCTGTGGGCTCGGCTTCTAAACCTAGAAGAGAGAAAAAAAAAAGTTTGGGCATGGTAGCGACCACAGGAAAAAGCACATGAACAGTCCAGAGTAGAAAATGAACCCAACCCATACAGGACCCATTTTGGATGTCTTCTCTATACACTTCACCAAATGTACAGCCTCATCATCAGTACAGTGATGCAGCTCTCCACAGTGGACAGTTTATCAACCAATCCAGTCCACTATTTTATAGATGAAGAAATGATGGCTACAGGAAGGTTAGTGATATAGGCCAGAATCAGGTACCAAATCATGGCAAAGATAAAAACAGAATTCACTTCTCTTCTCTGGTGTCTTTATCCTACAGCAAATTGTATTCTTATATGTGATCTTTATGTGAAAAGAGCAGCCTGTCCTCCTTCTGGGAGAGGGCAGGAATGCCAGGCTTAGGATTTCTACCCACCACCTGCATTTCTCCTCTAGCAAGGACACTGCTGGTTGTGAGTAAGCCCCAGGAACAGGGTGATGGTGAACAGTCTGCACTGCTTCCTTCAGATGCAGTTGGAACATTTTCCTTTCAAGACATAAGCATTTTACTTAAGAAAAAGGACCCAGCTGCCCACTTGCTCCCCTGCCCCAATTCCTGACTGCAGGATTCCATCTCATACGTACACCTCAGAAAGGCCAGAGTCCAACACAGCAAGTGAGCAGTCTTCACTGATAGAGGCCAGGAAGGGAATACTGGGAGAGGGAAAAAAGGATTATGAAAAGTAAAGCCTACAGATACCAAGACAAAACCCTGAATAAGATCCCCACTCCCCAAAACCATACTACAAACTGACCTAGAGGAGAAGGTGGCCCAGTCCACACTTTTGAAGGTTAAGGTCTGGTTATCACTCAAGTCCACATCACAAGTTACAAAGAAAGATGAGGAAAATGG
Source organism: Tamandua tetradactyla (assembly GCF_023851605.1). Taxonomy (NCBI): domain Eukaryota; kingdom Metazoa; phylum Chordata; class Mammalia; order Pilosa; family Myrmecophagidae; genus Tamandua; species Tamandua tetradactyla. The sequence goes on along the minus strand of NC_135337.1, from coordinate 10,784,731 downwards.
AGCACAGCCAGGGTTGTGGCAACTAACCAGCCTGTTTGGTCCCTCCCTGCAACCTCAGCAATAACCCCAGAAAGATCCAAGGGAAATAAAGCTTTTCCAACCACACAGTCCTAACCCTACAATCATGATTCACAGGAGACCGCACAACTCCAAGGACTATGATCTTAAGAGACCTTCAGTGTTATGAAACTTAAGTTAGAGCAGTATCTGCTCTAAGGTACTATTTGGTCAGGTGATGCTTTGCCAACAGAACATCCCCCTTTGCTGTGCCCATTCATACCCACTAGGCCCCAATGACAAAGAACTACCTGTGTGGAGAGAACACCAGCCCAGTGACACACTGGGAGTGTACAGTTGAGCGGAGGGCATGGCTTGCACTTTTGGTGTCCACCAGGGAGACAGTCCCATTCTCATCACCTGTAGAAAAAGAGCAGGAGGGGGTGCAAGGGTAGTTCAGTAGCAGAATTCTCGCTTGCCATGCAGGAGACCAGGTTCAGTTCCCGGTCCATGTACTTTCCAAACAAAGAAACCAACAAATAAAAATTCAACAAATAATGCTGCAATAACGGGATACTCACATGGGAAAAGAATGAAATGTGACCCCACCATACAGCATACAAAAAAAAAAAAAAAGGAAAGAAAAGAGCAGGAGCACACAGCAGTGGTTAAGAGCACGGACTTTGAATCCTGGTTCCTCAAGTGTGGACAAATTAACCACTCTGAGCTCGTTTCCTCTTTTTGTAATATAGGAATAGAGTCAATTGGATGGTTGTGAGAATTAAGTTAACGGACGAGGGAGTTATTATTTTAAGCACAAAACGACATGAACACATGTCAAACTACATATTGTCTGGGAAGAGGGAGGAATGAGAGGAAAAAAACAAACTCCACAGAGCATAAGACTATAACTGCTCAAGTCTTGCCAGCACATTTGAGCACTTAATGAATTATGTGCTCATCACCACATTAGCACTGCAACTATCCACAGAACCACCCACTGCTATATTGAGAGATAACAATCTACTTGCTTTGTGGCTTTCTGATTCCTAATGATTCCCAGAATACAGGAGCTAGTGCAAACCACCAGGAAAGCAAACCTACCAAGGGAAAATCATCATGCTCTCTAAAGCTAAACTAAAACTACTTGTGGCTCATTCCACCTCTCCTCTCCTCTGTTAGCATAATTCATTAAGTGCTCAAATGTGCTGGCAAGACTTGAGCAGTTATAGTCTTATGCTCTGTGGAGTTTGTTTTTTTCCTCTCATTCCTCCCTCTTCCCAGACAATATGTGGTTTGACACGCAGCCTTACCAAAAACAAAGGCTTCACTTTGCTGAGGATGCCAAGCCAGTGAGGTAGGAAGAAAGTCAGAGGCAGTGCAGCCTGCAACAAAGAGAAGAGGAGTCTAGGTCAAGACGTGCAGAGCCCAGGAGAGGGGAATTTCTCATGTGAAGGCACTCTAAATCCCAGGCACACCTTTATCCAATTTCCCAAACCTGGGTCACGTCCTCATTCTTAAGATTTATAACCTCCATAATTTATCCATCAGTCTCCCACCTTTCCTAGACATATGAATTGCAAGTTTCAAGCACAAATCATGAAGATAACAACTTGGCCCCTTTGTCCATCCATTTAACAGAGTAAATCACCCACCCAGGAACCAGGCCTCCCTCTTGGTACCTACTGCACAAAATGCAGTTAGCAGAGCTTAGGGGGAAATAAAGAGACTATGTCACTTATATCACGGTGACTGAGTAACTGTGCCTTTAACTCTGGCCTAGGAAAGTCTCTCCTAGGTGGGCTCCTAGCACCATCCTCCCACCACTGACTTGTCAGACTCACCCATCTGTGATGCTGGCTTGGGACAGCGGGTATCCCAGAGTAAAATTCTACTGTCCTAGAAAAAGAAACAAAGAAGAAAAAAAGAGGACCTTATAATCCAAAGCAGCTGCTGTCCAGGTCTCCACACTAGAAACCACACGGTCATTGGCCTAAGGTCTGGATGGGTTAGGAAGTGGGAAGAAAAGGGAAGAGGCTGCATCTCACCTCACTGCATGAAAGAAACACAGAGTCCTTGTGAGGTGAGGTGGCAACACAGGTGACCTGCCCAGAGTGACCTGTAAAGAAGAGAGAAAAAGAAATATGACCAAGAAGAGGCTGGGGGCATTACAAGGTGAAACCAGATACTACCAAGGGACAGGGTGTGAGAAACAGGCCTAGTCCCACTACGCAATTTAACAGATTTCTTGAGAGATTATGGATGAAGATAAAATGTAGAAGAAAGGTTGATGGAAAATGGCTTGGTGGGCAGGCATGGGTGGGAATAAATTAGTAAAGACAATAAAGGAGAAATTAGGGGCTGAATAATAACAGTGCAAAAGTTTATAGTTGAGATATCTTGGGTGTAGGAGCTAAATAATTTTACAGTAGCAGGAATACACATACCTCCAGGAAGTATGTAAAAACTTTCCCAGATACTGTTTTAAGGGAATCAATTTCTCCAATGTTCTCTTTGTTAAAATTGAACTGAGAAAGTGTCTATAGTCTTGCCAGCTCTGTTTTCCTACCTCTACTTTCATAATCTCCCTTATCCCACATTAACGAAGCAAAATATAACTCTCATCTATCTCAAACCTTACCATGGTGCAAAACTCAAGAGTGTCAAAACCTAAGGATTCCAAACCAAGGAATAAAAAGGGCTTTTCCCCAGGAGCCAAAGAGCAAAGCAGAGAGCATATGATCAGAAACAATGACCTGATCTCACTTCATTCACAACACAAACACAAGTGTGGCTCAGTGACTTATATCTTTGTTTCTGCCTAATAGTGAGAATTGAAAAATACAATAGATGGTTGCCATCAGGAAGAAATTCATCTGAATTAAAAAATAACATCAAATTGTTTCTGAAAGAAAGTTAAATCTAACTTGGCTAACTAGTTTAACAAGGCAGGTTTTTATTTTTTATTTTTTTATATAAATTTAAACCTTATCAGTCTCTGGGAAAAAACAAATTTAGACATTCTTCATCTCATATATCCTCAAGTACTTTACAAAGCCCTAACATAATTTTTTTACAAATTTTAATTAACCAGGTTCTCTTTTATAGCAAATGAAAATTAGAAAATTTGATAATGGAATTTTGAAAATTTTTTCAATACAATTCAGCTTTCAGGATGAAGCCATATTGCCTAAAATGATCACATTCTCACTTGTGGTGGTTGTTCTCTTTAGCGTTTCGGAGCCTTTATTAAGTCAAATGCAGACGGTTATGGGAGTCTATACTGTCTACATTCTAATCACTGCAGTTCTACTAATTTTCCTTCTTCAAGGCCAGAGCTGAGACGGAGCCACCAATTTTGTAGTTTCATTTTACAGAGACTCTTCAGTACAGGTTGGTTTTTGCCAGTTAAGTTACTTGGTAGAGATTCTGCATAAATTAAATGGGCCTAATCTACACATCTAAGACTTTGATAAAAAATATACTTAAAGCAAGTATACAGTAAATTATATGCCAGAAATTACCTCCTTTACAACTATTTAAATGTAAACCAAAACTCTTATATCAATTGAAAATGTGTATAAGGGGGAACATTTTTTCAAAATTCTTTTAGGCAGTATATATGCAAAAAGCTTTGAATTCCATTGCTACATAATAACTGTAGGTTGTGGAAATCAGGGTTTATTTAGTTATTTAATCAGACTTTCAAGGTAGAATGTGGACGTGCCCTGAGACAGGAAGATGGGATTAAATAAATTACTTTCCAAAGTTCTTCCCTAGCTCTAGAACCCATGGCAAGTTAACACAATGATAAATCAGAAAAGGAATATATTGCTCACTTGAAAAAAGCAAAACTCTGGGACAAGCACCATGGGGGATATAAAAAATGAAGAACACTTGTTTCTCTGCTATAAACAGATTTGAAATTCAGTGGGGAAATAAGATATAAACACAAAGAACTAAAGAAAAAGGCTAAGTGGAGGAAGTGTTAGAAAAGAGGCAGCAATAACCAGTAAAGCACATGACATGCCCAAGAAATAAAACACAAATACAGCTTGGACATTGGTGTAACATTATTGTCTGACTATTTACAAATGACCCTAAAGGTCCAAAATGCCTATCAATTTATGATTTCACTCCAGCAAAAACAAATCTAATCACACACTGTGAAATCACAATCAGCAGAGAAAGGTACTTGGTCAATCAGCCACAGTGATCACCAGCATCTAAATCTCTGGGTAAGGGACATTATAAAACCTATCTTCATGAAAAATACCTTCTAAAAGATATCTTTTTTTGAAGGTATTTTAAAAAAATTTCTTCACAAAAAATCTTCATCGCTTCCAAAATAAAGTCAACTGTCAGTGCTGTTACTGAAAGTGAGGAGAAAGAATATTAGAAGAAAATGATGGTCATTACTAGAAAAACATAAACCTTCTGGAGATGATATTCATAAGTTTGAGATTCTCAAATCTAAGGGTTTATTCCTTGCAAACATCAAGGATCTACTGCAACTGTGTTTAATTAATACAGTATGCTCAAAGGGGGAGTAATGGTACATGGGCTTGAATGCCATGACACGGAAATGGGACCTTACACTACTGGTCACAAGAAACCAATGAAAGAATAAAAGAGCCAAAGATTTTATGGGGAGAGACGCATGCCACTGTCTGTGAGGTAAAGCCTGAGAGTGAATGGGAGTCTAACAGAGATAAGAAAGGTGAAAGATCAAATAGAAAAAGAGTCAAAAGAATTTGGTGACTAAATGACAGCGGGAGAACAAAAGGAGTGAAAGAGGACTGAGTGTATGAGCCTGTAAGTCAAGAAGATAGTGAGGTCAAAAACAGAAATAAGGAAATTAAGAAAACGATAAGGGATAGATTTGGGAGCCTGACTTTAATTTGGAAAGAAAAGTATCAGGCAGGAGAACAAAGAACTGCTCCCTCTAACATCCAAGCAAAGCTCAGAGGGCCCAAAGGGAAGAATAAAACCGAAACTACTAAGGCCAGGACTGAAAGGAAAGAAGTGTTCACTCACCTCGGTATGAGTTCAAAACTGTCTGTTGAACAAGGTCCCAAACCTTAATGCTAAAAGCAAAAGGAAACAGGAACTTAATCTTGACCCAAGTTATCTACTTAAAAACAAGTGTTCGAACAAACACTTCCTTTAACCAACATGACCAGTTCTTTTATCTTTACCTGCTAGACTTTTTGCTAAGTTCTGTTATAATATAAAATTTCTAAGGAACTCTTTATTTACATATCATATTTAGTCAATGCATTCTCAAAATGAACACAACCCGTTATTTAATGAGGTTAACAGGATACTAAGGACATCTAAAGGAAGCATGGAGTGGCGCGAGGAGCACAGGGACCCACCAGAAGTCTTTGCTACCACTGACAGCTTGTGTGCCAGAGCTCAGGACACCGACTGTAGACACAATGTCATCATGCTCATACTTGCAGAACTTGCTGACAATGAGTGTCTCATTCTCATCTAGTTCCCATAATTCAACAGCACCTGGTTGCAGGGTGGGATGAAGATAGGACACATGAGAAAAATACGTGCTTGGTAATATCAAGTCAGTAACTCACTTCTAGGACACATTCATTAATAAATTTACAAAGAATATTATTCCTATAAAAGCTAAGTCCGCATCATTAGAGTTTTAGTTAACTTCCGAGTCATTTGATCTTATACTGACATTACTGTTTTCTTAGACAAAGTAACTGGGGGAGGGGGAGGGATGAGACCAGAAGCCTCTAGAAAAAGAGGGAAAGAGAAGGTCTGGTAAATCTATTATTCCACCTCCAGTGAGAAGGTTCTAGAAAATGAATGCCCAGGAGACAATGATGACGTTTCCACAATTGTCTTTGCAATACACATTCCAGTGACGTTAGTGCAGACACTAACAAATATTTCAAGTATTTGAATAAAGGTCTTACTGTCTTAAATGTTTGTTGAGTAAGTGCATTATCGAGCAGTGGCTGGCAAAAGTTCACTGTCCCGAACTGCAGTGTTCAAGTTCAACTGCAAGAAGCTCAATCTTTAATGTTGCACTTTTATCCTTTCCTGAAATGCCTGCCAACTCTCAAATTCTTATTTTTTTAAAAAATGACAAAGCCTCTATTACTGAACCTGACATTCTAAACAAAGAAAACAGAATTAAGACATTTAAGACAAGAAAATGGAAAAAGACTTTACAAATCGGCTTCAGCATCTCGTAAGTTTATACTTGGATTGGGATGGAGGCGGAGGGGGTTACACAGAAGAAAAACTTTTCCAATCTAATTCTTAAATTTGTTAGGCATTTTGCTAAGAAATCCCACCACACAATTCAAAATCTTGGGGATAATATTCAACCCACACAGGAGTTCGCGTTTGGGGCCAACACCTTCAAGCTTCCCCAAGCACGGCCTGGGACGTCCTGCCCGACCCGTACCCCAAACTTCAAGTCCTGGATGAGAGGAAAGCAACTCACCGGAATCTGAAGCCACTAGGATACCTCTGTCTCCAACCCAAGTGAGGTCAGCCACTCCGGCCTCCGTCTGGACTCCGGCAGAGCAGAAGCCTTCGTTGGGGGCAGCACAAGGGTCCTTGAAAAGCCAGAGAGAACCAGCCCAGCAGCGGCCACTCAGGCTCGAGGCCCCGAGCAGGAGCGCCCCATCTACGAAGGGGACAAGCTGTCAGCGCGCGCGAGTGGAAGTACTTGTCTCCATGGTGACCACACCGCGCAGCACGCGAGCCGGGTCCAGATCTGAGCTCAGGAACGCAGGGTAGGGTTGGGGACTGAGCTCAGAAATGCGAGGCAGGAACCAGGATGGCATGCGGGGAGGGGATGGGCTGGGTGGGTCAGTCCCGGCAAGCGGCTCCCGGCTAGGGTGAGGAAGCTCCCAGGCCCCAAACCTCCGCTCACCGGACCGGTACCGCGCAGCCTCCAACTGCCGCTCCATACAGGCCGGCGCATTAGGGGGAAGGTTCCACTCGCGGACCGCCGGGGGTGCGAGGGGAGGCGGCGTTTCCTTCCTCATTTCGACGGCTCGAGCCCCAGCCGAGTCGTCCGTCCAACCTTCAGGTCAGCCTGCAGTCCCACGTGGTGTACCTCTAAGCCCCCGCCCCTCTCCTAGTGCTACAGCAACTGTACGTCTCGCGAGAACTGCTTTACGCTTTCAGTCCACCATCCAGTGGTAGCGCTCCTGCAACAGGCTCTCGATGTCTCTTCTCACGAGAAAAAAAAAATCACCTCACGAAAGCTGAGGGGAATAGGTGAGACATTCTCTTCTCGCGAGACTTGTGAGCGGCCATCTTGCTGTTGCCCTGACAGCCTCTCCCTTGGGGTCACGGGGATACTAAGACCCCTACCTGGACCATCGCTGGCCATGCTGTCCCGAGTGGTACTTTCTGCCTCGGCCGCAGCAGGTGAGGGCTGTAGACCCTGATCTGGACGATCAGGGTAATTAAAAAGAAGTGGGTCTAGGGGCACTGAGTGAGAGGGAAAGGAGGGTGAAAAAAAGCGTAGCGACACTTTGTCGTGGGAGAAGAGTAATCCGTGCGCCTCCGAAGCGGGAAGGAGAGCTTCGGTCTCGGGGATGGGGGAGAGGGGTGCATGGCCGTAGTGATCGGGCCCCTTGGGGACCGAGAAAGGGTCAAATCTGATTCACCTTGACCTTGCTGACCTGCGCTTTGTGTTTCTGCAGCTTCGCTGAAGAATGCAGCCCTCCTAGGTCCAGGGTAAGTGTGAGGAATGGAATACTGCCCGTTGTCCTTGTTTAAACACCTCGCTTCCCTTCTCGGTGTCCTCTTCAGTCCAGAAATTACTCACCTTCAGGTAATTCTTAAAAGGCTTTAAGCCTCATTGAAACACTTTTGTACGTGTCAAGTGGCTGAAACGTCGTATCACCTAATGGCAAAGACTTTAAAGGCAACAGGTGATGTGTTCTAACTAAAAACCATTACCTTAGTGTCTTCTACGGTTCCACCGTCTCCCACCCCCCTTGTGATCTTCAGCTAGACATGAATCTGGCTTACCAGATTATGTACCCAAGAACAAGGTTTGTTAAATAATAAAGCAATGAAGCAGTTTTCTGTGTCACCCACAATAGGCTTTTTATCCCCAGATCATGTCAGAAATTATTCTTTGATTTAGTAAATTCTTACCACCAATATACCAAAGATACAAAAATAAATAAGGCCAAGAACCTCTCTTCCTCACACAATCAAGGAAGGGAGACAACTATAGAGTAGTGGCTATGGCTATGAGGCTAGAATAAAAGAGCAGGGTATACCTGTCTCTTCTTTTTTTTTTTTAATATATTTTTATTGAAAAATTTTCACACACACACAGTCCAACCTTATACAATCAGTGGCTCACAATATTATCACATATTTGAATATTTATCACCATGATCATTTTTAGAACGTTTGCATCACTCCAGAAAAAGAAAATGTAAAAAGAAAAAACTCATACATCACTTATCCCTTACCCCTCCTTCTCATTGAGGACTAGTATTTCAAGCTACCTAATTTTTTACCTTTTATCCTCCCCTGTTATTTATTTACTTATTATCCTTTTTTCTTCATTTGTCCATACCCTGGATAAAAGGAGCATCAAACACATAGTTTTCACAATCACATTGTCACATTGTAAAAGCTATATAGTTATATAATTGTCTTCAAGGATCAAGGCTACTAGAACAGTTTAAACAGTTTCAGGTACTTCCCTCTAGCCAATATACTATAAAACTAAAAAGGTATATCTATAGAATGCATAAGAATAACCTCCAGGATATCCTCTTGACTCTGAAATATCTCAGCCACTGAAACTTTTATCTTGTCTCATTTCTCTCTTCCTCCTTTTGATCAAGAAGAATCTTTCAATTCCATGATGCTAGGTCCCAGCTCATCCCCGGGAGTCAGGTCCCACATTGCCAGGGAGATTTATACCCCTGGGAGTCATGTTTTACATAGGGGGAAGGCAGTGGGTTCATCTGCTGAGTTGGCTTAAAGAGGCCACAGCTGAGGATCAAAAGAGGTTCAGTGGGGGTGACTCTTAAACATAATTATCAGTAGGCTTATTCTCCATTTCAGGAATGAGCCTCAAGATTTAGAGCTCAGCCTATTGAATTGGTTGTCCCCAGTTCAACTGCTTGCAAGAATATCAGGCACTCCCCAAACAGGGAAACTGTATATTTCCTTCTTTCCTCTCCTTCCCCCAAGGGGACTTTGCAAACACTGTTTTATTCTCTGCCCAAATTATTCTGGGATATTTTGGGGCATCACACCAACATGTAAAAACCAATAAGACCTCACAGTGTATTCAAGATTCCATGTAATTATGGTGTTCAACAAAACTGGCCATACAATTTTAATTAGATAATGTGCTATCCAGGATATAAATTTTGCACCAAATAAACATCTGTCCCCTTAGTCTCACACAGAAGTTGAATTTTGAAAATATGGGCCATATCATCCTTTACCCAGTATTCTGATTTACCTTACTCCTATCCAGATCAGCTTCATTCATATCTCTAGTCAAAGTCTGATCACTTTTTCACCTTTTTTTAACAGTTGCTGAATGGTATAATGCTGACATTCATAGCTTCAGTGCTAAAGTCTCAAGTGTCACATAAATACCCAAAGTTTCAGGGAACGAACACCTGGCCCTTTTATTAGCTATGTGACCTCTGTCCTCATCTGCAAAATGGAGTTAACATTTTTGAGGATGTGAGAATTAAAGAGGCTTAACACCTGAGAAACTTTAGAGCAGTGCCTGGTACATAGTGTTTGCTTATTAAATGTTAGTGGTTTTTTTATTACTCAGTATTTCTCTTTTCACTTCCAAATTTAATCACAAAGGTAGCAAAATTTGATGGCTTAAGAAGTGGCTTTAATCTATCTACAGTTAATTTTCATGTATGGGAAAAAGTGAAGCTATAATTTACTGCTTCCAGTTTTCCAAAGAAAAAGGCATGCATACAGACATGTAAACAAGTAATTGTACAACAATGAACTAACTATATATTAAAGATACAAGGAATCATCCTTGATTTGTCTTTCTTTTACAGTCCTTATCCAATCCATCAGCAAGGCTCTTCTAGATTGTGTCTTGGCTTCTACCACTTCTTCCAGCACTACTGTAGTGTGAACCACCATTGCCTTTCACTGAGACTATTTCTTGCCCGGTTGTAGCCCATCCTCACAGTAGCCAAAGGGACTGTGTCATTCTCCTACCTAAACCTCCAGAGCTCCCCATCCAACTTGAAAATAAAATTCAAACTACTTAGTGTAACCGAGAAAGCCTAACATGAATTAACCTCATCCAACTTCTTTGATCTCATCTCCTTCCATTCTCCTTTTAGCTCATTCTGCAGCCACACTGGGCTTTTTGCTGCTCTTCTGAAAACTGCTCAACTTTCTTGCCTCAGGGTCTTTGTATTTTGTCTTCTCTCTTTTCCCCAGGTCTTTGGGGAAATTGTCATCTGACCTTCCTACCGAAAAAAAGCCTCAGCCTCCCTTCCTCCCAGCCCCCATTGCTCCCTCTCCTCTTATCTTGCTCTATTTTTCTTCAAAACACACCTGCCTGAAATTGTGTTTGGACACACATACCCACACTTCCCACACCTCACTAATCTGTGTTTCGTGAAAGCTGGGCCCTTGTATGCTCATTGCTGTGTTCCTGGTACCTGGCATAATTAAAGTCAGTAAATGCTTTGTTGATTAAATGAATGAAGATGGGAGGATTTACAGAGGATATGCTTGAGTATTTTAAAGGCTTATTGGACTTGGTAGTCATTAAATGAAAGGCATACCAGGCAGAAGGAACAGCCTGAGGCATGTTTTGTGGTTTACTTTCTTTGTTTTTGAGAGCTAGAAGGAGTTCTCTGACTGGAGGGTAGGAGAGTGAAAGAAGATGAGGTTTCAAGTTTGACAGGTGCTATGGCAGGTTTAATGCCATATCAATTAGTTTTCTTATAGGTTGGAGGCAGCCTGTGGGAGCACTTTAAAGTCAAATTTGCAGCCTTGTGGAGGGGGTTAGGTTAAGGGGTTTATTTGAATGGAAGCAGAGAGACCAGTTTCTGGGTTATTACACTAATTTAGGCAGAAGATGATGAGGGAGTAAACTAAACACAATAATGTTTAACATCAATAAGTAAGGATTTAATCACTGGTTCTCAGCCTGGGACAATTTTTCTCTCTGGGGTCATTTGACATTGTTTGGAGATATTTTTGGTTGTCACAACTGGATGGGGGACTGTTACTACTGGCATCTAGTGTAGTTGCGTAGTGGTCACAGGGATGCTGCTAAACATTCTACAATGCACAAGACAGCCCTCCACAACAAAGAATTATCCAAGTTTTCAATGAAGTAATCTCAAATATGGTTCTCATATTTGCAGATTTCTCAAACTTGATGGGGTATTTAATATAGTGGCAGCTAGAAATAAGATTCAAAAAATAAGCAGTGGCCCAGAATCAATGCAATAACATAAACTCTTATTTCAGGTAGTTGTGGGACAGAAATATACTTAGAACATAAAGAAGACTACATCAGACAGCAGAAATGGAAAAAACTAGGGAATTTTTTTTATTATCAGAAGCTTAATATGAGATGTCAGTATGCTAATAACTGCTAAAAATGCAATCTTAGAGTGCTTTAATGCAAGAATAGTTTGCAAATCCACTGTTGATGGTGAAATTGTCAAGCCCAATTATGGCAACAGCAAGTTCTCAATTTTATAGAATGTATAAATTGGTCAGGTTACATTAGGAATATTAGGTTCAGTTCTTTGTACCTCATTTTTTAATTTGTGGGGAAACTAAAAGGTTTAACCCAGATTCATAGGTGTTATCTTATGTGGAGAAGGAAAACTAGAACCAATGGATAGAGGTTACAGGGATGTACAGAGCAGCTCAATCCAAAGATGAACATACTTAGAGGTACCCAGCACTGAAAAGGCGTGCTTCACATGGTGATTAATACCCATCACAAGAAGTGTTCAGAAAGGTCAAAATTCTTGCCATCAGGGAACTTATAACCACTTACATGGAACTTTACTGTATGCCAAGTACTACTCTAAATACTTTACATATGATAACTCGTTTAATACTAATAATAACCCTCTTATCTAAAGAAAAGCCTAAATTACTTGCTCAGAGTTAAGCAGCAGCTCTAGGATTTGAACCCAGGTAGTCTGGCTGTAAAGTCTATGCTCATTTATTTCAGTGCTACCAGTAGACATACAAAGTGCTAGGCAGATGACCTATCAGGCTTTTGGAAGGGATTCTGGTATTAGAAAGTTTACAAAAGACTTTAAATATCCGTGATTAAGTCATTTGTCCTTGTCACACAGCTCACTGCCATATTCTAATCTTATTCCTAATCTGTTCTCTTTTTATTATAACAGTTACTGGGAAATTGTATTTACTTAATTTACTTAATCCTTGTGCCCATTCATTGTTTCTCCCAGTTGTTCATATATTGTATTTGCTTTAAAGAACAGACCTTAAATTTGTATAATTGCTACCTGTAGGGTATTACAGGCAACAAGAATCTTTCATACCGGCCAGCCGAGTTTTGCCCCTCTACCACCTCTTCCTGAATATGGAGGAAAAGTTCGCCTTGGGCTGATCCCTGAGGAATTCTTCCAATTCCTTTATCCTAAAACTGGTGTTACAGGTAAGTACTTGCCCAGTTTTCATACTGTGTTTGTGTGGTATGGTTTATGTTAACTAGGGTTTTAGTTTCTTCACTCTTCTGCATATACCACAAAAATCAAGTCAGTTATTTTTAAAAGGAAATCATAGAGGTGATTTAATATAACCATTGGTTTGGTTGCTGTAACTTGCCTTTAGAATAAATTTGGTTGGGATTTTAATTTTATAGCATTGACTCCATTTGTTGATAAACTAAATGTATTGAATACTAACTATATGCCTGCCACTGTTTAGGCAAAGTTAAGTGCCTGCCATAATGGAACTTATGGTTATAGACAATAAAGAAATAAGTAGCTGTGTAGTATACTGTAATGGAAAAGGCTCTAGATAAAAATAAACCTGGGTAATACAACAAAGAATGTTGATTTGTATGTGAATGTGGGAAGACAGAAATTGGGCTCTCTTTATCAGTTTTTCCCTTCTTAAAATGACATAAACTGTTCTAATATCTTGGCTTTTTATAATGCTATATACTTTCATTTGTGTTATTTAATCCTTACAACAGCCCTATGAAGGCATTTTTTCATTGCTCAGAAGAACTAAGAAAAAAAATAATTTGCCAAAATCATATTGTCTCTTTAGTAACTGAGCTGAACTTGAATACAGGCCCTCTGACTAAATCTAGGGTTCTTCTACACATACTGCCTTTCTTACTATAGCCAAATACTGTTGTGGCTGTGGATCATTGGAAACCAAAGATTTTAACTCTGGTATGGCTTAAAGTAGCATGTCCCTAACTGAAATTGCAGGGAACATTAGTGTTCTCAGGTCTCTGTAGGTGATAAAAATGCTTCTTGCAAATTCACATTTAAAATATATATTTAAGGCAATTTAAAATAGAGGTGAACTTTTGAAACTAGTATGGGAAACTCTGGATAAAATACATTTGTGACTGTAATCCTTTTATATTTCTAGTATGTACTATGATCCTTTAATACTAGTATTGCTTAGACATATGTAAAATGCTGCCCTAAAGTCCTGCTCTGTCCTTACTTAATTTGTGAGTCACAGAGGAAAATCCTAAAGATCATGGTTTATAGTTGTTTTTGCTTATTTTCAGTATCACATTGCTATTAAGAAAAATAGACAGGAATGGATAGATTTTTATCTTGTCCAATATTCCCATTCAATAAATAGTATATCTTGTTCAACAAATTACTTCAGAACCTAACATCTTAGTAGAGTAGTTCCTGTTTATTGAACTACTGTGCCAGGTAGCTTACATACATTATTTCTCAATTTCATCAAACCTATGAAGAAGATATACATGGAAAAATTGAGTTCAGAGATTATTTAAATTGTTCTATTCTCATTAGTTGCACAAATCACCGCTCAGGCTTCCTTAAGCCCAGATCCATGTTTTTTCACCTGTACCATACTACTCCTTAATTCAAATCATTATTTAACTTTGCTTTCAACTAACCAAATGCAGAAGTATCTTTCTGTCTTCCCCCTTTAGGTATATCATATCCATTCATAAAATAACTTTTTTTTTTCTTTTTAGGACCCTACGTGCTCGGAACTGGGCTTATCCTATATTTTCTATCCAAAGAAATATATGTGGTTACTGCAGAGACTGTCTCTACCTTATCAACAGTCGGGTTACTCATCTATGGAATTAAAAAATATGGTGCCTCTATTGGACAATTTGCTGATAAACTCAATGAGGTAAACCGTAAACCCTGTATTTTTCCCATTTTAGATTGTAGCAAAAACATAGACGCCATCAAGTAGATATTTTGCTGTATGTTATAATGATTACTATTATAAGTGTTAAATGTTAGCTACTAATTTGAGATATATTTTTTTAATCTGTCAGACTATCTCCAGCTTTTCTATAGTTTCACTCATCCAATAAGATATTGCATAATTATTATGATGGTGGGCTAAAGGCTTAGGCTATAAATACTTAGAATTTTCAAAGCATTAGGGACCTGAGAGACAATTTTATTCTTAAACCTCAAAATTTCTGTGTTTCCTCCAAATCCCTAATTCTTAGGTCAACCTAATTGGTTTCAAATATTGGGTTTTGTGTGGCTATCTGGATTTGTGTATTTCACTCTGTGTTTATGTTTTTGTGAAAACATAACAAAGTGTTTATGTTATTGTCATAATGTCACTAATGAGGGGTAAAACTTAAAAGTAGCACGAAATGAATCAGTTCTTATTACTTTTGGTGCTTTTATTAATCTTAGTTGTAAATATCATAATTGCAGCAAAAAATTGCCCAACTAGAAGAGGTGAAGCAGGCTTCCATCAAAAACATCCAAGATGCAATTGACTTCGAGAAAGCACAGCAGGCACTGGTGCAGAAGCGTCATTACCTTTTTGACGTCCAGAGGGTAGGTTCCCAAAGTTTCTAAGGAGGATGAAGTTACCCATTTGTGTGCATTGACAGTAAAAATTTAGAGTCTCTTATGAGGAATGATTGAATAGACTGAGCATATTTTATTTAGAAAAAATATATTTGGATGGGGGCTGGCTATTATGATTACGTAGATATTTAAGAACTCTTAAATGGAAAAATAATTAGAATTATTACTCCAAAATTAGAAACAGCATAAGTTACAGAAGAGCACATTTTTGATCTTACAAAAGGAAAATTACACTTAAAACAAAAGATGATTTTAAAATAGTAGGCACTGTAAGAAAATAAGTGAAATACAGTTAAATGTATTTGCTATAGGAAAAATTCAACATCTTACACTGCAGATTCACAAAACAGACAAATGCAGTAACAGTAGAGTTCTTATGGTCAAAGCCTAATTAAATTCTAAAATATTTAATTTCCAAAACCGTCTTTAGGAACATGTTCAAGTATCTTATTTTTGACCTCAGTATTTTACACATTTAAAGTAAGATATCCTTATGTTGAAATTTTACATTATAGGAGCATCAGTGAAATGAGAAATGAGATGCTAAAGTAGAGTAAGTATCTGAAATATTAAAGGTCTGGGTCAGAGTTTCTTAGTGTGATCTCAGAACTGATTGCATTAGAATCATCTTGGGTTGCAAGTGTTTAAACCCATTTCAAAATCTTTGGATTCAGAACCTCTGATGGGGGTAAGGGGTGGTATCCAAGATTGTATATATTTTTTAGCACAATCTGTAGAGATTCTTAAGCACATGAATGTTTGAAAACCTCAGAAATTTTAAAATCTCTTTCCATGCATATCATTTAACATTTTTTAATTGTGAAAAAACAATATATGTACAAAAAAGCAATAAATTTCCAAGCACATTCTAACAAGTAATTATACAACAAATTTTAAAGTTTGGTATGGGTTACAGTTCCATGATTTTTCATTTTTTTCTTCTGGCTGCTCCAAGACACTGAAGACCAAAAGACTATCTATATATTGATTCAGCAGTCATATTCTTCTGCTAAATCCCATCTTCTCTATCATGCTCTTCCTTCCCTTCCCCTTTCTTTTCTGTGAAAAAACAACACATATACAAAAAAGCAACAAACCTCAAAGTACATTGCAACAATCCGTTGTAGAACAGACTTCAGAGCTCAGCATAGGCCACAACTCCACCATCCTAGGCCCCCACTTCTAGCTGCCCTAAGATACCAGAGACCAAAAGAAATACTGACTCAGCACTCATCCTCATTTGTTAAACCCAGTCTTCTCTGTACTACTCCACCATCACTCCCAAACCCCCTTCTCACTCTCTAGGGATGCATGAGCCCTCTCATGTTGGAATGGGTTGCTGACAACATGGGATAGTGGGTTGGAATCTCCGTGCACATTTATTCAGGTTACAGCCGGAGAGTGCTTCCTACATCATGCATAATATATGCCCCAAAATTCTAGCTTTTTAAAAAAAATGGAATTTGTAGCTTTTTCTAAGAGTCCAATGACAGTCATAACATTTTTTATTTATGAAATTTTTTTTAGCTATTTATTGAGCTCCTGGACAACATGATCTCATCAAGGGGACAGAAAATAAATATTTGAACAGATAGCCAATTGTTTATTATATATATATTTGTGTATGTTGATTATATAATACCATAGATAAGATGGTAATAAGTGCTATATAGAACAATAATGTAGTGTTAAAGGAAAAGAGATTACAAGAGAAGGGGATTTTTGTTTTTATAGGGCATTTGGAAAAGACTTCTAATGTGATATTTGATCAGAGACTTGAAAGAAGTGATGGGGTGAGCAGTGTGGATTTCTAGAAAATTAGCATTCTAGAAAGACAAACAATTGCAAGGGCCTTAAACCAAGAAGCTTACTTGGTGTATTCGAGGAAAAGTAAGAAGGTCAAAATAGCTGTTGTGGAATGTGTGAAGGGGTGAACAAAAGGAAGCCTGGTAGAGGGGGTGGTCATATGAGATCTTACAGGCTTCTTTAAGGACTTTGGCTTGTATTCTGAATGAGAGGGGAAAGTCTTTGGAGGCTTTTCAGCAGAGTGATGTAATCTCATTTATGTTTTGAAGGATCATTCTGTTTACTGTGTTGAAAATAGCATTCAGGTTTGATATATTGGTTTAAGGAGTCTAGCCATTAACCAAGTAGAGATATTGAGTAGGTTATTGGATGTGTGAATCTAGAGATGATGGGGTGAATTCCACGTTGGAGATAGTAATTTGGGAGTCAAGAGCTTACAGTGGCATTTAAAGCCTTGAGACTAGAACACCAGGAAAATAGGCAAAAAACAGTATTATTTCAATTTATGGTCAAGTAATAAAGGGTTTAAGTATTTGCCATAGGATTTAGCAATGTAGAGACCCTTGGTGATCTTGGTAGAGTGAGTGGAATGGAATGAAGAGAAAATGGGAAGGAAGAAACTGGTGTCTGTATAGACAGCTCTGTCAAGGAGTTTTACTATAATAATAAGTCAGTAGCTAAAAGAGACAGGATGGAATAATCAAGAAAGTTTTTTTTAAAAGATGGAAAAAGTTGATGCAGGAAAGAAAGCAGCATTTGTTGGAGTGATATCCTTGAATGGTCCAGAGGGCCTGGAATCTAATGCATGGGTGGAGGGGTTAGCTTTTGGAGCAGAGACAGTTCAGCTGTAGTTACAGAAAGGAAAGGCAAAGTGCATGAGTTTGGATTCAGGCAGATTGGTTTATGTGATTGGTGGCAATTATGAACATTCTCTTTTGCTGCTTTTTTCTCAGTGAAATAGGAAACATTCCTATTTTATTCGCTGATGGCAAAAGTAGTTAAGAAGGTGTTAGAGGTTTGAGGAGAAAGTATGAAATAATCATCTGGAAGAGTGAAAGAGTGAATGTACTAAAGAAATGTACTGAGCAATACCAAGGACCCTCTTGAGACTAATAGTTCAAGCCATCATATTTAATGGGAAGACCTATAAACATTCTTATTACAGACAAGAAGATAACCTCTCTGTCATTATTAATTCAATATTATTTTGGAGGTATTAGCTGATGTAATTAGAGAAAAGAAAGAAGAGGTATAAAAATTGGAAAGGAAAATACAAAGTTATCTTTATTATTTATAGATTATCTAAGATTGTATACCTGGAAAAACCTAAGAGAATAACATAATACTTAAAACAATAAGCAAACTCAGCAAGATCTCTAGATACATAGTTAGTGATCTAATAAACAAAATTAGTAGCTTTCCTGTATACAAGCAGTAGTCAGTTAGAAAATATATTAAAAGAAGATACACCTTTTAAGAAATGATGCCTAGTTTTAAGCTTAAGTAAAAATGTGTAATCTATCTTTTGAAAAAATGGAGAATGCTCATGAGGTACAAGATTCTAAGAACTTTAATTCTTAGATTGAAGACTCAATTTTATAAAGATATCAATTCTCCCCTTCTCTCATCTCTAATTTTAACACATTCTTAGGGAAAAATACTAGTAGGATATGCAGAGGGATTGGAATTTGGAGAAACTGGTTGTTAAATTCATATAGAAAAAAGTTTAAAAAGGAGCCAAAGCGTATTCTGAAAACTAGAAGTAATAAAGGACCAGTCCTTCCACATATTCTCATTATAAAATTATGAGGAACTTAAAATAGTGTGGTGCAAGCATATCAATGAAAGTCAAATTAACATAGCAAATGAGAGGGTCCAGAGGTAGACATAATGCGTGAGGGAATTTTAATTTAGATAAATGGCATTTTCATCTTATGGGGGTAAATGGATTATCTAATAAATGGTATAGCGATAAATGGGTAGTTTCGTGGATATAGAGTTGATTTCTTACCTTTCACCTTATACCAAAATACATTTCTGATTAAAGATCTTTAGTTAAAAATTGAAGCAAAAAAAGTCAAGAAAGAACATGAAAAAAATTGTAGCATTCTTAGAATTGGGAAGGCCTTTCTAATAAAGACAACAAACTGAGAATCCTTAAGAGGAAAGATCATTAAATTCATCTCATAAAATTTTTAAAATTTGTACATGTAAAGAATTGAAAGACAAATGACAAACTGGAAAGAGCACATGTATTCTGTGTGTGTTACCTTAATATAAAAGAGATTCTACAAATCAGTAGAAATGACCAACATCCCATAGAAAAATAGGCAAAGGCTATGTATGGACAGATCATAGATAAGTAAATTCAGATTTCTTTTAAGTATGTAAATTTGTTCTTAGCTCTTCCTGATTTAAAATTGAGATACTTTTTTTCCTTCATTTAACAGATTATTGTTGATTTAAAAGTTTTGATAACGCTGTTGGCAAGGGTTTGGTATAACAGGCATTCATGTTGTTGGTGGAAGAATGAATTGGTAATCTGGAATTTGGTGATGTTTACCACAATTTAAAATGTATATACTCTCTTTTGATACAGAAAATGGACACTGTAGCCTGACCCCTGCATTCAGATCTGGGCTTCACAATTTCTTAGTTCTTTAACTTTGGGCAAGTTACCAAACATCTTTGACTCAATTTTCTCATTGTGTATTGGGTATATTAATAGTAACTATCCCATGGTGTGGTTGTAAAATTTAAATGAATTGACACTACATAGAGCATTTAGGACATAGTAGATATCAACAATGTGAGCTCTTATTTCATCAAACAAATAATTCACATATTCACACATCAGTGCTAAGATATATAAAGATATCTTGTAGCATAATTTGTAGTACAAAACATGGGAAGCAATCTAATCTACTACCTTTCACCTTATATCAAAATACATTAATAAATTAAACTGTAAAAATTGAAATGTATCTGAGTATAATAATTAAAAATAAAAGTGATATGCATATTTTGTTTATGAAATATTTCTGGGAAGAAATATAGGAAATACAGGAAATTGGCAATAGTGTGACCTTTGGGGACAGGAGGAGACTTAGTTTTTACTGCATATTGTTTTTTTTGTTTTTTTTTCACATGGGTAAGCACCGGGAATCAAACCCAGGTCTCCAGCATGGCAGGCGAGAAGTCTATCTGCTGAGCCACCGTGGCCTGCCCTGCATATTCTAACTATATTTTACTATATGCTTTTCACATTTTTTGTCACATGCATGTTACTTATATTTTTTAACAAAATTTTGCATAAAAATACTAGAGAGTGGTGGGGCAGTCTAACTGGCAGAATCCTCAGAGTATTTTCCTTCAAATATGCAAGTAATATCCATCATCTTTTCTTAATTTTGCCCTAGAATAACATCGCTATGGCCTTGGAGGTTACTTACCGGGAACGGCTGCATAGAGTATACAAGGAGATAAAGAATCGCCTGGACTACCAGATCTCTGTGCAGAATATGATACGTCGAAAGGAGCAAGAACACATGATAAACTGGGTGGAGAAGCACGTGGTACAGAGCATTTCTGTGCAGCGGGTACGTGAAATTTTGTAGCCTCTGGAGTTGTACTAACGCATCTCTGACAAGCATCTGCTAATGCTCTGTTAGAATGGGAATCGCTGGAAAGGACTTCTTAGCCTAGAAACAGTGGGCTTGACCCTTGTTCATTTTTCTCAGTATTGTTAATGTAGAGGTTTTTCTCCTTTCTCAAAGCTTGGTTACCAAAGGGCCTCTTGCCTCATAGGGCATAAACAGTGGGAAGATCATTGAGACCACTGGTTCGAGTTCCATTATTTGGGTAACATTAGCCAACATTTAATTTCTCTGGGGAAAAAAAAATAGGGACTAGACAAGACTATTTTTAAACCCCTTCTGTTTCCTAATTCTGTGATTTCTGTTCCATTTCCTCCTTCCAACCATTGAATTCATCGATCTTGAACAGATATTACCTCATTTCTCCCCTCCGAGATATATAGCATAATTAGATATTTCTGATCATTTTCTACATAAACATATAGAACTTAAAGACTGGATCTATCAAAACTTAATAGGTTTTTTCAACTATCTTTTACATAAAAGTGTAATAATATGCATGCTTATTTAAGAAACTTGAAAAATACAAAAAGGAGAGAAGCTAAAAATTATTCCATTCTTACTATTTTGCTACGGTTGGGATTGGTTTTTTTCAAGCAGATATTAGCTATATAAGCCAATGTCAGTGACAAATGGCTCCAGGAATATCTGCCCTCAACCAACCAGGTTTCACTTATAAAACCTATGAAACGGGATTTTTTACTTAATTCCCTGGAATTGTTTAAATTAGATTGTTTAATAATTAATTTGCTTCTAAGACTTCCTAGTTTATCATATTATGCCAGGAATACATCTTGAGGTTCTGATCTTATAGGAGGTATCCATTAGAATTATAGTATTTATCAACCCTTTTGTGTTTTGGCAAGGTCTAACCAGATTTCTCTTTCTTTGTCACAGGAAAAGGAGACAATTGCCAAATGCATTGCAGATCTAAAGCTTCTTGCAAAGAAGGCTCAGTCACAACCAGTTCTGTAAATGGATCTATCTCATTTGCCACAGCTAGAAACAGTTGACTGCCTAAATGGAAAATAGTTATGTGACAAAATCTTTGCTGCCTACTGACGTTACAGTTTACCCTAACTAAAAATGAAAAGTTTCAATCTGACATGGTAAGAGAATAAAACAGTCTGTTTGGCCAGTAAGATGTTTCTTATTCTTCTTATTCTGCCCTTTCAGTTGTTCCATGAGCACTTTTGAGTAAGTAGTTTGCTTTTAATGAAATTTGGTACCTGACTAGAGCTTATCAAATTATAATTTAAATTTGTAATTAGGTGTATCATCTTAAAATAAAATGACAACTGAAACAAGATTTTTCAAGTTGTATATTTTCTGAAATATTCAATGATTTTTATTATGGGTTAAAAAGTTGTCAATGAAGTAGTGTCTGGTTTAAGAGAAAATTCAGTAGTGAATTATTTCTTGCTACCAAGAAGCTATGGGGACTTAAATTTTTTTGTATTCTTAAAATAACTGAAGAAAATATTAGTATATCAAAGCATATAATTGCTCTTGTTATTTTTTAGTAACGTGTCTATAGAAAATATGGACACAGTTGTATCATAAAATCACTCTGAAAATTCTAGCAGATAAATCAAAAAATTGTGCCCTTCCATATAGGTTTGTATGCATTTAATTCTCCCATACTTGTAAAAGGTTTTACTTTTATACAAATAGGCAATTTAAATAGTAGAAAATAGTTGAAAATATGTACTATATGGATAATTACTATTCATTATATCAGTCAAGGTTTAATCAGAGAAGGAGAACCACTAAGCTATGTTTTTATATATAAAGGGATTTAACCCTATGCTATTGTGGGAGCTGGTTAAGCAGTCTCTAAGGCTGTTGTCTCTGTTTCTGAGACTGCAACTTGAACTTCACAGGGTAGGCAGTCAAGAAGGTAAGATGGATGTAAGGTAGAAGGCATCCACAATGGGCTGGAAACCACAAGCATAAATGGAAATCCATGCCAATAATTAAAACTTCTGATCTTGATGGTGTAATTTTCTTGTATAGGCCAGGTCATTCTTCCCACATATCTGGTCCAAAAGTTAGAGAACATGAAGGAAAAGATTGGGAAGTTGCAGGCCAACTGTTGCCTTCATTAAGGTGGTGAGCCAATAGATCAGCAATATGTTTGCACTACATAGCTGCTATTCCATCTCCTGTACAAGAACCTCTTGCTCATGCCAACCAGAAACATTCAAAGAGGAGAATTCTGGGAAATGTAACCAAATCACCACAATAATGTTGAACTAAATGGGTAATACTTAAAATTAAAATTCCAGTCCCAGGAAGTCAATGGAAACATCCAAAAGAATATGGAGAGAGCAAAAAAGAATAGGTCAGAAAAGAAATATCTGAACTGACATTTGAAAGAGGAAATTATCCAAAAGAGTATGTGGGGGGGATTAGAATCCAGGAAAAGTGGAGCAGTGTTTGTGATTATAGAGAAGTCAATGTAGGAAAGTGAGACTTATTTTTCATTTAATCTCAAAAAGTTAAGAGTGGAATATAAAATAGTAAGGAGTTACGTTAGGATCCCTAAATGCCATGCTTAAAAGTTAGATTTTGACTGAGGAGAGGACAGCCACTGAAATCTTTTAATCACAGGAATGATGATTAGATTTTTTGTTACAGAAAAATCACTAGCAACAATATAGAGCATGGTTTGCTGAAAGTAAAGACCAGTTAGGTTGTTGGATCATTCTAGCTAAAAAAGATTAAAGGCTTCAAAAGCATTGGCAACATGGATAGAAAGGAAATAATTGAAAATAACTAAAGGCGACTTTGGTAGGACTAGAGTGGGAAGAATATGGATGAAATAAAGACTCAAGTTGAGTCACAGCTTCTTGTTTGAAAGCATAGAGAAGGGGGTGATACTATTCACTATGATTTGGATTACAGGAAGAACTATAAATTTCCTGGACAAAGGAAATTTATTTGGGGTATGTGGAATTGAATGTACCTGATTAACATCCAACTGGAGATGTACAATTAGATTAACTGGGTCTGGTACTTATGAGAGGCTTAGGTTTAGGGGTCATTAGTGTCAATCTGGTGACTAAAGCTACTGGAGTAGATGTGATGATACTGGCAGAGCAGACATTTTGAGAAGAGAATAGGACTAAGCATTCAGCAGTGAATATCTGAAGAATGGCAGAAAAAGATTCTGAACAGAATGGTCAACAGAGAAAAAGCAGGAGAAAGTGTCATAGACGTTAAAGAGTGGAGAGCTGAATGTGCAAGGAGTCTACTGTAACCAATTTTTCACAGACATTGAAAAGAAGTACTGAAAGTGTCCACTGGAGTTAGCTCAGAGGTCTTTGGTGGTCTTTATTAGAGTAGCCTTGGTTGACTTGCAGGGATGGAAGGTAGATTGCAGTGGAACTAAAGGATTGAACAGCAGATGAGGAAATAGACTTAATGTAGAATAGTTTCCAGAAGATTTCACCCCAGTAGGTAAGGGATGGTTACTAAAGGGAGGAAAACTTGGCCCAGTTTTAAGATGAGAGATTTGAATAAATAATAGCTGTAAAGAAAAAGCCATAAGAAAGGAAGAATGAAAAGAATCAGAGGAATGATAGATACAGTAAAATTTCTAAGTAAATAGGAAAATTATATTCAGATGACAAGTGGAAGGAAAACTTCCACTGAAACTGGAAAGCCAAGGATAGAGCTTGAAAGAATGGGGGAACATTGCTAATTTAACACTGTTATAAAAAGTTACCATAAAAAAAAAAGCTTACCTTGTATTAGGCACTACTAGGAACTAGGGTAAATAAGACAAAATGGTCTCTCCACAGAGCTTACAGTCAAGCAATCTAAATATTGAACAATGTAAGTGTCCCTAATGTTAAAATAGTATGGAGTGCCAAGGGCATATATTAAGTGAATTTAATATAATATAGAGGATCATGAGTGGCCTTCTGGAACAAATTATATTTAAACTGATATCAGATATAGTAGGTTATCAGATATAGGAAACAGTTCATGCAAAGACCCTGACATGGGAAAAGGCATGACACCTAGAAAAACAATTCTAGCAAGGCTGGATCATAGAAAATGGAGTGACTGGAGGTAACACTGAAGAAGTGTGTGGTCCAGATTATGCCAGCTATGGCCCTTTATGTTCTTTAAGAGAATGAAAAAACAAGTTTTAAAAAAAATTTTAAGCAGAAGATCATGTAGATAATGGGCTAGAACAGAAATCAATGAACTTTCTCTTGAGGGATCAGATAGTGTAGGCTTTGTGGGCCACATAGCATGTCTGTCCCATGGCTTTTGTTCATTTGTTTTACAACTCTGACCCATGGAAGACAATAGAAGATAGGTGAGGAGATCAATAAGGATGTTATTAAAATAACCTGTTGTTTTAATCTGGAGCTGCTGTTGGCTTGGGAAAGGATGGTGACAGTGAGAAAGTAGTAGACAGGTTTGACATTTTAGAAACTGAACTGACAAGACTTGCTTATTACATAGGAAAAGAGGATTGTATTAGTTAGGGTTCTCTAGAGACACAGAATCAACAGGGAGCACTCGCAAATATAAAATTTATAGATGTGTCTCACGTGACCGCAGGAATGCAGAGTCCAAAATCCTCAGAGTAGGCTGTGAAGTCGACGACTCTGATAGAGTCTGGACGAACTCCACAGGAGAGGCTCACCAACCGAAGCAGGAATAGAGCCTGTCTCTTCTGAATCCTCCTTAAAAGGCTTCTTGTGATTAGATTAAGCATCACTCATTGCAGGAGACACTCCCCTTTGGCTGATTACAAATGGAATCAGCAGTGGATGCAGCTGACATGATCATGATCTAATTCTATGACATGTCCTCATTGCAACAGACAGGCCAGCACTTGCCCAACCAAACAGGTACCACAGCTTGGCCAAGTTGACACATGAACCTGACCATGACAGTCCACCCCTTGTCAACTTGGCAGCTATATATATATCACCTTAAACCATACCCAATTTCCAAATAAAAACAATAAAACACACGTTTTTTCTTTTACCTAACAATTCTCAACTGTCCTGCACATAACTGGAAACACATTAAATCTCTCCAGAATAGGGCACAAATCCTTGGCAACATTCATTCTTAAACTTGATATCTTACAACTTAAATAGTACAACATGAACAAAACAGCATTACAATCCTCGTTTCTGTAACTGATCACGTGATCAAAGTTCATATTTATCACTACCTTCTTCCAATACCCATTCCATGTACCCTTTACCCTCAGCAAGCACTTCAGCTGGCTGTGGTTCTTTGCCTGGTGGGGTGACCCAAACCTTCATTCCTGAAGTTTCAGAGCCATTGGTAGTCCTGCCTGGATGGGGTTGTTGCAGTTTTCCATTGATTTTAATCACAGGGCATGGTAGTACTAAAAGATGCCCTAGGGGGATCTCCTATATTCCAAGAAAACTCTTCTTTACCTCCATTATGTAGTTGTAGTCTTACTTCCTCCTGATATCAGGGTCAGTCACTCCAGACAATAATGTAATCCCCTTCTTGGCTTGTTGATCCAGTGGTATAAGTATCCCAAAATGACCAGGTGGCAGTCTTAACTTCCAGTTCATTGGAATTGTTTCTCCTGGAGGAAGCACTCCCCATTTTGGCACTAAAACCTGTAGACCAGCAGAGCTCAGGGTTGCAGGGACAGGAAGCAAAAACTTTCCTAGTGGATCACTAGGGGAAATAGTGAGTGGTACCACACCCATTTCCACCCCTTGGTTCCTGGACCCATGGATCCTGGCTATGGGAGAAACAGCACCATACAGCAGATGCTGATTCAGAGCATATACAGCTTCCTGGAGAACATTACCCCAGCCTTTCAAGATATTGCCACCTAGTTGGCACTGTAATTGAGTTTTCAAAAGGTCATTCTCCATTCTATCAATCCAGCTGCTTCTGGATGATGGGGAACATGGTAAGACCAGAGAATTCCATGAGCATGTGTCCATTCCTGCATTTCATTTGCTGTGAAGTGTGTTCCTTGATCAGAAGCAATGCTATGTGGAATACCATGATGATGGATAAGGCATTCTGTAAGCCCACGGATGGTAGTTTTGGCAGAAGCATTGCATGCAGGGAAAGCAAACCCGTATACAGAGTATGTATCTATTCCAGTTAGAACAAATCACTGCCCCTTCTATGAAGGGAGTGGTCCAATGTAATCAACCTGCCACCATGTAGCTGGCTGGTCACCTCGGGGAATGGTGCCATATCGGGGGCTGAGTGTGAGTCTCTGCTGCTGGCAGATTGGGCACTCAGCAGTGGCTGTAGTCAAGTCAGCCTTGGTGAGTGAAGTCCCTTTTGCTGAGCCCATGCATAACCTCCATCCCTACCACCATGACCACTTTGTTCATGAGCCCATTGGGCAATAACAGGAGTTGCTGGGGAAACAGGCTGACTGGTATCCATAGAACGGGTCATCTTATCCACTTGATTATTAAAATCTTCCTCTGCTGAAGTCACCCTCTGGTGTGCATTCACATGGGACACAAATATCTTCATGTTTTTAGCCCACTCAGAAAGGTCTATCCACATACTTCTTCCCCAGACCTCTTTGTCACCAGTTTTCCAATTATGGTCTTTCCAAGTCCCTGACCATACAGCCAAACCATTAGCAACAGCCCATGAGTCAGTATACAAACACACCTCTAGCCAGTTTTCCTTCCAAGCAAAATGAACAACCAGGTGCACTGCTCGAAGTTCTGCACACTGAGAGGTTTTCCCCTCACGACTGTCCTTCAAGGACACTTCAGAAAGGGGTTGTAATGCTGCAGCTGTCCACTTTCGGGTGGTACCTGCAAATCATGCTGAACCATCTGTAAACCAGGCCCGAGTTTTCTCTTCCTCAGTCAATTCACTGTAAGGAACACCCCAAGAGGCCATAGCTCTGGTCTGGGAAAGAGAAGGTAATGTGACAGGAGTGGAGACCATGAGCATTTGGGCCACTTCTTCATGTAACTTACTTGTGCCTTCAGGACCTGCTCTGGCCCTATCTTGTATATATATATGGGCCATCAAGTTACCATGAGACCTGAGTTGCCTATCACAAGCTGGGTTTTGTCTGACCCACCAAGCCATAAAGTTGGGCGTGTGCAGCTGCACTCTATTGTAAAACGGAAATGGTATATATATATACACACCATTATATATATATCATATATTTATATATACCATTTATATATAAATGAGGAATATGTTGTCACTGAAATCCAAAAAGACCAACTAGGTGTTGTGCCTCTTTTTTGGTTGTAGGAGGGGCCAGATGCAGCAATTTATCCTTCACCTTAGAAGGGATATCTTGACATGCCCCACACCACTGGACACCTAGAAATTTCAGTGAGGTGGAAGGCCCCTGTATTTTTGTTGGATTTATCTCCCATGCTCTGACATGCAAATGCCTTACCAGTAAATCTAGAGTAGTTGCTACTTCTTGCTCACTAGGTCCTATCAACATGATATGATCAATATAATGGACCAGTGTGATGTCTTGTGGGAGGGAAAAATGATCAAGGTCCCTGCGGACAAGATAATGACATAAGGCTGGAGAGTTGATATACCTCTGAGATAGGATAGTGAAAGTATATTGCTGACCTTGCCAGTTGAAAGCAAACTGTTTCTGGTGGTCCTTACTAATAGCTATTGAGATAAAAGCATTTGCCAGATCAATAGCTGCATACCAGGTACCAGGGGATGTGCTGTTTGCTCAAGCAATGATACCACATCTGGAACAGCAGCTGCAATTGGAGTTACTACCTGGTTGAGCTTATAATAATCCACTGTCATCCTCCAAGACCCATCTGTTTTCTGCACAGGCCAAATAGGAGAGTTGAATGGGGTTGTGGTGGGAATCACCACCCCTGCATCCTTCAAGTCCTTAAGAGTGGCAGTAATCTCTGCAATACCTCCAGGAATCCAGTAATGCTTCTAGTGGCTTCCACTTGGCCTTTCCCACCATAATAGCCCTCACTGCATGACTTAGAGAGCCAATGTGGGGATTCTTCCAGTTGCTCAGTATGTCTATACCAGTTATACATTCTGGAACTGAGGAAATAACTACAGAATAGGTCCGGGGGCCCAGTGGACCCACTGTGAGATGGACCTGAGCTAAAACTCCATTGATCACCTGGCCTCCTTAAGCCCCCACTCTGACTGGTGGACCAGAGTGACGTTTTGGGTCCCCTGGAATTCATGTCACTTCTGAACCAGTGTCTAATAATCCTCGAAATATCTGATCATTTCCTTTTCCCCAATGCACAGTTACCCTAGTAAAAGGCCATCGATCTCCTTGAGGAAGGCTTAGAGGAAGATTAACAGTATAAATTTGTGGCAGTGTAACAGGGTTCTCCCCCAAAGGGACCTGGCCTCCCCTTCATTCAAGGGGCTCTGGGTCTGTGTCATGGTTAGGGACAGGTGTCAACTTGGCCAAGTTGTGGTACCTGTTCATCCGATTGGGCAAGTGCTGGCCTGTCTGTTGCAATGAGGACATTTCATAGGATTAGGTCATGATCATGTCAGCTACATCCACAGCTGATTCCATTTGTAATCAGCCAAAGGGGAGTGTCTTCTGCAATTAGTGATGCTAAATGCAATCATGGGAAGCCTTTTAAGGAGGACTCAGAGGAGACAGGTTCCATTCCTGCTTTGGCTGGTGAGCCTCTCCTGTGGAGTTCATCCAGGCCATCCATTGGAGTCATCGGCTTCGCAGCCTGCCCTGTGGATTTTGGACTCTGCATTCCTACGGTCACGTGAGACACTTTCATAAATTTTATATTTGCAAGTGTTCCCTGTTGATTCTGTTTCTCTAGAGAACCCTAACTAATACAGTCTGTAAATTGTTTCAAGTCTGGAAATTGAGTAAGGGGCTGTGACTCTGTGTTTTTGTAATTCAGGTTAGACTTCTGTTCACTTGACCTAGAACTCTTTTGTTTATATAGCTAAAACAAGAATTTAGTAGACTGCTTATCTATTGTATTTCTAGGTACCCCATGATTTACTAGCCAATGCCACAAATCTCTATGAGTCATTTAATTTTGACACCTGCTTTGAGTTTGCTGTCTATTATAATAGCCACATCTACCCTGTCTTTGGCGATTAAGTGCTGCCACCTGGCTTCTGCCAACTCGGGATCCCATCATCCCCATTGTGTTTAAGGATTCCAGCTCAGTGACAGCAGTTCCTACAGTAATATCTGACCTACAGAGAAATGCAACCACTGAGCTCTTGAGGGATGATGGTGCTAGTCTCACAAACTTATTTCTCACTGTTCTGGTAAAAGGTGCATCCTCTGGACATTCCTAGAGTGTAAGAGCAGGCTTTGCATGATAAATCCACTCTAACATTCCAATCTCTCTAAGCCTCTGGATCCCCTCATCTACATTATACCAGGACAGTTCTGGCATTTCAACCTCAGGTAATGTTGGCCACCTTTTGATCCATGTTTCAAACAACCATCCAAACAAACTGTTAATACCTTTTCTAACCCCTCAAGCTATAACATTGAATGCAGAATCTCTGCTTAGTGGGCCCATATCAATAAATTCAGCCTGATCCAGCCTTATATTCCTCCCACCATTATCCCACACCCTTAAAATCCATTGCCACACGTATTCCCCTGATTTCTGTCTATATAAATTGGAAAACTCACACAGTTCTTTTGGAGTATAACGTACCTCCTCATGTTTGATACTTTGTACCTCACCTTTAGGGGCCTGTTGGGATTTTAGTCTAGTTATAGGTCTGGATGTCAAGATATCCCTTCTAAGGTGAAGGATAAGTTGCTGCATCTGGCCCCTCCTACAACCAAAAAAGAGGCACAACACCTAGTTGGTCTTTTTGGATTTTGGTGACAACATATTCCTCATTTATATATAAATGGTACATATAAATATATGTACCATTTTACAATAGAGTGCTGCTGCACACGCCCAACTTTATGGCTTGGTGGGTCAGACAAAACCCAGCTCATGATAGGCAACTCAGGTCTCATGGTAACACGATGGCCCATATATATATACAAGATAGGGCCAGAGCAGGTCCTGAAGGCACAAAAAATATATGACTAGAAACATAAATTAGGGTATTAGCAGCATATAATACTAAGTTAGTCTGGTAGGGGATGAAATAACCTAGGAAAATAGTATACAGTGGGAAGAAAAGGATGTCTTGGACAGATTAGATGGAGGGAATCAAGCAGGCAAAGGAAACATGAGGAAGAACCAAAGAAGTCAGAGGAAAACAAGGAGTGTGGTGCCTCAGCAAAAGTGGAAAGTTTTTGAGTTGTAAACTGATGCTAAAAGGTTAAGTAATATAAGGGCAAAGATGGCCTATTTGACACAACAGGTCATTGTCGCCATCAGTGGAAGCACCTTGGTGATACGGAATCCAGGTTGGAATGACTGAAAACGAGTTAAGGGAACTAAAAGAGCTAAAGAAATAGTGACAAGTTTTCTTTTAAGACGTTTGGCTATAACGAGGAAGAGAAAAAGATAATGATTGAGGTTGGATATGTGGTGTAAGAGAAAGAGTTTGGGGAACTTTTGTTTGTTTTTGTTTTTGTTTTGAGTTAAGAACAGCTTGAACATGTTTAAATGCCTTAGGAAGGAAAAGTAGACAAGAAGTTGATATGAGAGAGTGAGGGGATAATTGATAATGCAAGATTCCTGAGAAGGCAGGAGGTTTTAAAATCCAAGGCACAGTTAGAGGTAAAGGATTTTTTTTAATGCAGATTTTATTGAGATGTATTCACACAACATATAATCCATCCAAATTATACAATCAGTGCTTACAGTGTCATCATCTAGTTGTGCAGTCATCACCACAATTAATTTTAGAACGTCTTCATTACTCCAAAGATAAGGATAAAAAATAGGCAAAAAAGAAAACCCAACCTCCCCCTACACACACACAGTTCTTTTCCCTTCCTATAGTTGACCCTTAGTATTGGTGTGGTACATTTGTTAATGTTAATGAAAAAATATTAAGGTATTACTGTTAATGGTAGCCCACAGTTTGGAACAGGTACATTTTTTCCCAAATACCACTCTTATTATTTGCTCTTTGTAACAAAGTGTCATACATTTGTCCTGGTTCATTGAAGAACTTACTTATATATATAGTGTTAATCACACATCATCCTCCACAAGGTTTACTGTGTTATATCTTCCCATATTTTAATCTCTAGCTTTTCTTCTGATGACATACATGACTCTAAACAACCCCTATCAACCACATTCACAGACCATTCAGCCCTGTTAGTTACACTCCCAATAACATGCTACCATCACCTCAATCCATTTCCGAACATTTAAATTCAACCTAGTTAAAACTTCTGTACATATTAGGCAACCACACACCATTCTCTAGCCTCATTCTATCTCTTGGTAACTTATATTCTCGATCTTGACTATGAGTTTACATACTATAATTAGTTCATATTGGTGAAATCACACAATATTTGTCCTTTTGTGTCTGATTTATTTGTCTCAGCATGTCCTCAAGGTATATTCCATGTTGTCATGTACTTCAGGACTTCATTCCTTCTTACTGCTGAGGAATATTCCATCATATGTATATATCACATTTTATTTATCCATTCATCAGTTGATGAACACTTTGATTGTTTCCATCTTTTGACTTTCATGAATGATGCCACTAGGAACATTGCTGTGAAAGTATCTGTTAGCATCCCTGCTTTCAGATCTTCTGGGGATATACCGAGTAGTGGGATTGCTGGTCATAAGGCAACTCTATATTTAGTTTTCTGAGGAACTGCCAAATTGTCTTCCACAGCGGCTGTACCACTTTATATTCCCACCAGCAATGAATAAGTGTTCCAGTTCCCCACACCCTCTCCAACACTTGTAGTTTCCTGTTTGTTTAATAGTGACCATTCTAGTAGGTGTGAAATGATATTGTGGTTTTGATTTGCATTTCCCTAAAGCTAGTGAGGCTGAGCATCTTTTCATGTCCTCATTTAGCCACTTATATTTCCTCTTTGGAGAAATGTCTGTTCATGTCTTTAGTCCATCAATATTTGGGTTGTCTTTTTACAGTTGAGTTGTAGGATTTCTTTATATATTCTGATAACCCTTATCAGATATGTGGTTTGCAAATATTTCCTCCCATTGAGTTGGCTACTTTTCAACCTTTTGACAAAGTTGTTTGAATCCTGGAAGTATTTGATTTTGAGGTGGTTCCATTTACCTATTTTTCCTTTCATTGCTTGTGCTTTGGATGAAAGGGTTAAAAAGCTATGTCCTATCACTAAGTCTTGAAGATGTTTCCCTGTATTTTCTTCTAGGAGTTTAATGTTCCTGACTCTTAGGTATGGGTCTTTGATCCATTTTGAGTTAATTTTTGTATGGGATGTGAGGTAGGGGTCCTCTTTCATCCTTTTGAAGATAGATATCCAGTTCTTACAACACTATTTATTGAAAAGACTATTCTGTTCCAATTGAGCAGATTTGGGAACCTTGTCAAAAATCAATGACCATAGAGGTCCCACTGATGTGAACTGACATTCGAGAATAAACTTGGAATATGTCATTGGTAACAGAGTCCAACAGGAGTTAGAAACAGGGTAAGATAATGGGTGATTGGAGCTGAAGGGATACAGACTGTGCAACAGGACTAGGTACAAAAACTCAAAAATGGACAACACGATAATACCTAATTGTAAAGTAATCATGTTAAAACACTGAATGAAGCTGCATCTGAGCTATAGGTTTTTTTTTTTTGTCTGTCTGTTCGTTTGTTTGTCTTTTTTTTGTACTATTATTATTATTTATATTTTTTCTCTATATTAACATTCTATATCTTTTTCTGTTGTTTTGCTAGTTCTTCTTTTAAATCGATGCAAATGTACTAAGAAATGATGATCATGCATCTATGTGATGATATTAAGAATTACTGATTGCATATGTAGAATGGAATGATTTCTAAATGCTGGGTTAATTTCTTTTTTTTTTCTTTAATTAATAAAAAAAAACTACAAAAAAAAAATCAATGACCATAGGTTTGAGGGTCTATTTCTGAACTCTTAATTCAATTCTATTGGTCAA
Source organism: Tamandua tetradactyla (assembly GCF_023851605.1). Lineage (NCBI taxonomy): Eukaryota > Metazoa > Chordata > Mammalia > Pilosa > Myrmecophagidae > Tamandua > Tamandua tetradactyla. The sequence goes on along the minus strand of NC_135337.1, from coordinate 10,751,107 downwards.
TATGTCTATCTTTATGGCAGTACCATGCTGTTTTGACCACTGTGGCTTTATAGGAAGTATGAGTCCTCCCATTTTGTTCTTCTTTTTCAAGATGTTTTTGGCTATTTTACCTTTCAGATAAATTTGATAATTAGCATTTCCAATTCTGCAAAATGGGTTGTTAGAATTTTTATTAGTATTGCATTGAATCTGTAGATCAATTTGGGTAGAATTGACATTTTAATGAACATTTAGCTTTCCTATCCATGAATACAGGATGTCTTTCAATTTATTTAGGCCTTCTTTGATTTCTTTCAGCAACGTTTGTGGTTTTATGTGTAAAGGGTCCTTTATATCCCTGGTTGTTTATTCCTGGATATTTGATTCTTTTAGTTGTGATTGTGAATTGATTTTTTTTCCTTAATTACCTCTTCAGACAGCTTATTACTTGTGTATAGAAAAACTACTGATTTTTGCATGCTATAATCAATACACAACATCCTGTCACTTTGCTGAACTCATTTAATAGTTCAGCTAGCTTTGTCATAGTTTTTTCAGGATTTCCTATATAGAATCATAGCATCTGCAAGTAGTGAGAGTTTTGCCTCTTCCTTTCCAATTTGAATGCCTTTTTTTTTCTTTTTCTTGCCTAATTTCTCTAGCTAGAACATCTAGCACAATGATGATAACAGTGGTACCAGTGGGGATCCTTGTTCCATTCCTGATTTAGAGGGAAAAACTTCAGTCTCTCACCATTGAGTACAATGTTACCTGTGGGTTTTTCATATATGTCCTTTTATCATGTTGAAGAAGTTTCTTTTGGTTCCTACTTTTTGAAGTGTTTTTATCAAGACAGGATGCTGAAGTTTGTCAAATGCCTTTTCTGCATCAAACCAAAAATGATCATGTGGTTTTTCCCTTTCAATTTGTTGATGTGATATATTACGTTAATTAATTTTCTTTTATTGTATCACCTTTGTATACCTGGGATAAAACCCACCAGGCCATGTGTTTTGGTTTGTTAATTCTGCCAGAAATACAATGTACCAGAAAATGGGTTGACTTTTACAAAGGGAATGTATTAAGTTGCAAGTTTATAGATCTAAGACATAAAAATGTCCAAACTAAGGCATCCAGAAAGAGATACCTTGACTCAAGAAAAGCCAATAGGTCCAAAAACACCTCTGTCAGCTGGGAAGGCATGTGGCTGCTCTCTGCTGGTTCTTCAGCTTCTGGTGTCAAACAGCTTCCCTGGAGGTATTTTCTTTTTGCATCTCCAAACATCTGTGTCAGCAGTGAGTTTTTCCCAAAATGGTTCTCTTGTAAAGGACTCCAGTAGGCAACTCATCTTGAATGGGTGGAGACACATCTTCATGGAAAGAACTTAATCAAAAGATCCTACTCAACAATATTGAATCAGGATTAAAGAGTATGGCTTTTCTGGGGTACACAACAGTTTCAAACCAGCACATTCTACTCTCTGGACCTTAAAAGACATATACAAAATACATTCATTCATTACAATATCACAAAGCCTTAAACCATTTCAATAACAATACAAAGTCAGGAACAGTACAAAATATCATCAAGCTTACTTACAGGCATGGGCTGTCCTAAGGAAAAATTCTCTTCTGACTCTGGGCCTGTAAAACTCAGAATAAGTTACTTGCTGTCAATATACAAGGGAGAGACAATCATAGGATAGATGATCCCATTGTCATAGGGAGAGATTGGAAGAATCTGGGGTCACTGAACCCAAACAGGAAAACCTACTGGGCAAACTCCATTAGGTTTCAAAGTCTGAGAATCATCCTCAGAGCTTTAGAAAGTAGCAGTCCCACCCTTTCCAAGGGCATATGCATCAGCCCCGTTCTCTTCAAATGCTAGGTGCCACCTTGGGGAACTTTGGGGAAACTGCCTTTTCCTTGGCTCTACCCTCTCCAAGCGCCAAGGCAGATCTGGGCTCTGCCATCTCCAGCTCACACACTCAACCCCCTCAGAACAATGGGGTTGCAGCAAGGCTCTCTCTGATCCCCAAGGTATGTGTTCCACTCTGAGTTCGGGGACACCAAAACTCTTCCTGAACATCAAGGTGGAAGGCCCGCCCTCTGCCTTCAAGGCAAACTCACCCTCTCCAAGTGCATAGGCGGGTTCATTCTTCTGGTGGGTCCATTGTCCTGGCCCAAGATTTCGTGGCTTCAGACCTTAGCTTCCGTGTTTCCACCTTTGAAGTAATTTTTCCTTCAATCTGTCCCTTTTAGTCCAGACTGGCAGTGGTTCTGTTTATACAGGTTTTGCAAGGAACTTGTTGGTTTTCCATGCAGTGTTAATGTATGGATCACACCCATCACATAAGCGGAGCTTCCATAAATCCTTTCTGAATAACTCCATTTCCAATTCTGGCTTTTTCTGAAATGGCAGACTGGTTCAATGTTTGGCTAAATCCTCACATGGGACACTATTCTCTGGGGTGTCCCTTTCTGGAAGCCCAGAATTTTCCAGAACATCAATTTCTGGTTTCTTTGTATCCAAGAATTCACTTCTCAATTTATTTCTTTCCTGCTACATTTTACTATAAGCTGCAAGGAGCAGCCAGGCTGCATTTTCCACATTTAGTTTGGAAATTTCCTCAGCTAAGTATCCAGGTTGTCACCTTTAAATTCTAACTTCTGTCTAACAGCAGTACTCAATTTTGCCAAATCCTCTGCCACTTTAAAACAAGGGTTTCCTTCCTTCCAGTTTGCAATAACATAGTCATCATTTCATCTAAGTCCTCATCAGAAGTATCTTTGGAGTCCATATTTCTAATGACAGTCTCTTCAAAACAATCTAGGCCCTCTCTATCAAGCATATCACAATTCTTCCAGAATCTTCCCCTTATCCAAGTAAAAAGCTGTTCCAGCATTTTTTGGTTTTTGAAAACCACCGCACCCCACTTTCTGGTAACCAAAATTTGTTTTAGTTTGCTAAATGTTGCCAGGAAACAATATGCCAGAAATAGAATGGCTTTTAAAAGGAAATTTATTGTTACAAGTTCACAGTTCTAAGGCCACAAAAAGGACCAAACTAAGGCATCCAGGGAAAGACACTTTGACTCACATAAAGCTGATAGGTCCAGAATACCTCTGTCAGCTGGGAAGGCACATGGTTGGCATCTGCCGTTCCTTTAGCTTCTGGTTTCAGATAGCTTCCCCAGGGTATTTTCTGTGTGCCTCCCCAAACATCTGTGTCAGCTCTGAGCTTTTTCCAAAATGGTTCCCTCTTAAAGGACTTCAGTAAGCGACCCTCTATGAATGGATGCAGACACATCTCCATGGAAACCACCACAATTGAATGGGGTCACATCTCCATGGAAACAACTTAATCAAAAGATCCCACTCAATAATATCGAATCAAGATTAAAGAACATGGATTTTCTGAGGTACACAACAAATTTCAAACTGGCACATTATGGTGCAAAAATCCTTTTAATGTGCCATTGAATTCAATTTGCAAGTATTTTGTTGAGAATTTTTGCATTTATACTCATTAGGGAGATTGATCTGTAGTTTTTATTGTGGTATCTTTATCAGACTTTGGTTTTAGGGTGATGTTGGCGCTATAGAATGAGTTAGGTAGTGTTTCCTCTTCTACAATTTTTTGGAAGAGTTTGAGCAGGAATGGTGTTAGTTCATAAAATGTTTTCATAGAAACATTCTATGTCATCTGGTCCTGGACTTTTCTTTGTAGGAATGTTTTGATGACTGATTTAATCTCTTTACTTGTGATTGATTTGTTGAGGTCTTCTGTTTCTTCTCGTCAGTATAGATTGTTCACGTGTTTTAAGAAATTATCCATTTCATCTAAGTTACCTAGTTTGTTGGCATACAGTCATCCATAGCCTCCTCTTTTTATTTCCTCAGGGTCCGTGGTAATGAACCCCCTCTCATTTCTGATTTTATTTATTTGCATCTTCTCTCTTTTTTACTTTTTCAGTCTAGCTAAGGGTTTGTTGATTTTATTGCTCTTCTCAAAGAAACCAACTTTTGGTTTTATTGATTATCTCTGTTGGTTTTTTTTGCCCTCCACTTCATTTATTTCTGCACTGCCTACACTGCATTCAGTAATTTTGATATGTTATGTTCTCATTTTCATTCATCTCGAGATATTTACTGATTTCTCTTTCAATTTCTTTTTTGACCCACTGATTTTTTTGAGTGTGTTGTTTAACCTACATATATTTGTGAATTTTCTTGTCCTCTGGTTGCTATTGCTATCCAGCTTCACTCCACTATGACCAGAGAAAGCACTTTGTGTAATTTCAATCTTTTTAAATTTAAGACCTGTTGTATACCCCAGCCTATGGTCTATCCTGGAGAATGTCCCATAAGCATTTGAGAAGTATGTATATCCTGCTGTTTGGGGGTGCAATAATCTATATATGTCTGTTAGGTCTATTTCATTTATCACATTGTTTAGGTTTACTATTTCCTTATTGATCCTCTGTCTAAATGTTCTATCTATTGAAGAAAGTAGTGTACTGAAGTCTCCCACTATTATTGTAGAGACATCTATTTACTTCCTTTGGTTTTTGTTTTGTTTTGTTTTGTTTGTTTTTTTGCATGGGCAGGCACCAGGAACCAAACCCAGGTCTCCGTCAAGGCAGGGGAGAACTCTGCCACTGAGCCACCGTGGCGCACTCCCTTTGGTTTTGCCAGTGTTTGCCTCATATACTTTGGGGCACCTTGATTTATTTATGATTGTTGATTCTTCTTGGTGAATTGCCCCTTTTATTGATACATAGTGTCCTTCTTTATCTCATAACATTTTTGCATTTAAAATATATTTTGTCTTTGTTAGTATAGCTACCCCAGCTTTTTTATTATCATTACTTGCATTGAATATCTTTTCCCATATGCTTACTTTCAACCTATTTGTATTATGCCTGTTTGAAACTATTATGTAACCCACAAAAACCATGTTTTAATCCTGATCCGATCTTGTGGAGCCAGAACTATTGTCTAGGGTAGAAACCTTTGATCAGATTACTTCCATGGAGATGTGGCACACCCAATTGTGGGTGTGACCTTTTGATTTGATGGAGATGTGACTCCACCTGTTCTAGTTTGCTAGCTGCCGGAATGCAATATACCAGAAACGGAATGGCTTTTAAAAGGGAGAATTTAATGAGTTGCTGGTTTACAGTTCTAAGGCCGAGAAAATGTCCCAATTAAAACAAGTCTAAAGAAATGTCCAATCAAAGGCATCTAGGGAAAGATACCTTGGTTCAAGAAGGCCGATGAAGTTAGGGTCTCTCTCTCAAGTGAGAAGGCACATGGAGAACACAGTCAGGGCTTCTCTCTCAGCTAGAAGTGCACATGGCATCATCTGCTAGCTTTCTCTCCTGGCTTCCTGTTTCATGAAGCTCCCCGGGAAGCATTTTCCTTCTTCTTCTCCAAAGGTTGCTGGCTCGTGGACTCTCTGCATCTCATGGCTACATTGTTCTGCTTTCTCTGAATCTCTCTGAATCTCTCTCTCCAAAATGTTTCCTCTTTTATAGGACTTCAGAAATTAATCAAGACCCACTCAAATGGGTGGAGACATGTCATCCCCTAATCCAGTTTAACAACCATTCTTAACTAAATCACATCAACCAGGGAGATGATCTCATTACAATTTCAAACATACAGTATTGAATAGAGATTATTCTACCTTTACGAAATGGGATTTATATCAAAACATGGCTTTTCTTAGGGGGCATGCTTCCTTTCAAACCAGCACATTCCACCCTCTCCAAGCACTGGGGCCGCAGTAACCTTGACTACATTACTGGAGTCCTTTAAAAGGGGAGACATTTTAGAAAAGCACAGTTGCTTCAGAGCCAAAAGAGATGCAGAGATTTGAAGATGCTTGGAGTGCCATTACAGAGATAAATGCCTCGACCTGAACATCTAGAGATGCAGAGCCCAGCGGACATCGCCATGTGCCTTCCCATAAGGTGCTAAGCAAGGCAGAACCCAGAGCTGCATCTCAGAGGAGCTACTGGAAGGCCCATAGATGCTTAGAGAGGAAACTACTGGTCTCAGATGCTGAAAGCAACAGAACCAGAAACAAGGACTAGCTGACACAAGCCACATGCCTTTCCATGTGACAGACATTGCCCTTTCTTGAGTCAAAGTATCTTCCTCTGGATCCCTTGGTTTGAACATTTTTTATGGCCTTAGTACTGTAAACTTTTAACTTAATAAATTCCCTTTTTAAAAGCCATTCTATTTCTGGACTATTGTACTCTAGTAGTATTTAGCAAACTAATACATGTATCTTCTGTTCTAAAATGAGTCTCTTGAAAACAGCATATAGATGGATCTTTTTTTTTTTTTTTTTATCCATTCTGCCAATCTGTGTCTTTTGATTGGGGAGTTTAATCCATTAACATTCAGTGTTATTACTATAAAAGCCTCCATTATTTTGACTATTTTATCCTTTGGCTTTTATTTGTCAGATCTATTATTTTTCTCTCCTTTTATCCTTCTAGTTACCCTTACTGATAATCATCATTTATATCCTCTCCTCATGCCTTTCTCACCTGTTTTGTTTTGGGTGTTTTTTTTTTCAGCCAGCAGAATTCCCTTAAGTATTTCTTGCAGGGCGGGCCTCTTGTTATCATATTCTGTCAGCTTTTGTTTATCTGAATATTTCAAAGTCCCCCTCACTTTTTAAAAAATATTTTTATTGATAAATTTTAATGTACAAACAATCCATACATGGTGTACAATCAGTGGCTCACAGTATCATCACATAGTTGTGTATTCATTCCATAAACATTTTTTAGAACATTTGCATCACTCCAGCAAAAGAAATTAAAAAAAAACTCATGGGTACCATATCCCCTACCCCTCCCTCTCAATGACCACTAGTATTTCCATCCACTCAATTTATTTTAACCTTTTTCACCCCTATTATTTGCTTATTTTTTATCCATATTTTTTACTCATCTGCCCATACCCTGGTTAAAAGGAGCATTAGACACAAGGTTTTCACAGTCACACAGTCACATTATAAAAGCTATAGCATCATACAATCATCTTCAACAAACAAGGCTACTGGAACCCAACTCAAATATTCTTTCTGACCTTTTACCCTTATCATCTCCTTCAGGGATACCTATAATTCATATATTTGTTTGCTTCATGCTTCAATCATTACCCTGAGATCCAATTCAAATGTTTGCATTTTTTCCTCTGTTCTTTTGTGTGTTTGAATTCATCTGCTCTGCCTTCTAGTTCACTGCTCCTTTCTTCTGCCTCTTCAAATCTGCTGTTGAGTGTCTCTAGTAAAAAAAATTTTTTTTGTATGCTGTATGATGGGAGCACATTTCATTCTTTTTCCATGTGACTATCTATTATTAAAGCACCATTTTTAATTTTTCCTTTTCCAGGCTGTCAGTCAAACCCAGGTCTCCCACATCACAGGTGAGAATTCTACTACTGAACTACCCTCCAGTAAAATTTTTAATTTCATCTACAGTATTTTTGTATGTATTCTTTCAAATCCTATTTATGCTCTTCTAGTGTCTTCTTGATATCCTGTATCTCTTTACAGAAATTTGTTTGAACATCCTTGATTACTTCCAAATTCTGTATCTCCTCCAACTTTTTAATTTGATTGTTTGGCTTGGCCATATCTTCTTGTTTCTTAATGTGCCTTGTAATTTTTCCTATGGTTTCTGGCCATCTGATTATCTTGATAAGATTATTTTGAAAGTTGATTTCCTTCTCTTGCCTAAGATTCTTTTATTGCTTGGGTTTGTATTAAAGGTCTCCTTTAGCACTTGGTTCATCAGTATTTCCCAGCCAAACCAGGGCCCCAGTCCCATGCAGGGGCTGCAAACCTTTTCAGGATGGTTGTAGAGGCTGGAGAGAAAAGCAGCTTTCCAGTCTGCACTTTCCCAATCCTCCCAGCAGATGGCGTTCTTTGACAACCTATTCCTCACACCCCTGCCTCTGCCAGACCACAGCAGCCTGCTGGGCAGGGTCCAGACTGGTTCAAGTTCTGGGGTTCAAGGCAGGACCCAAAAGTTTGAACTTGCCAGCCTACTGTTAGATGAGAACTATTCTGAATCTCCCCCTTTGTCTGAGGAGAGGGCATCCCTGTCTCTCCCAGACTGGGCACACTGGAGGTTGTTGGCCGCGTAAGTGGGGGATGAGTGTCTGGCCCCACAGTGGAGTTTCTTTGGATTTAATGGAGTCTCTAGGCTGCAGACTGAGAGGGTTAATTTTGCTGCCACCAGCTGAACCAGGACTGTGATGAATTTTGCCAGCCAGCAAGAACCAGGCTAATGCACAGCTGCTGGTCTTGGGAGAGGAGGATGGGCACATTTGAGTTCACCCCTATTTCTCAGTTATAATTTCTCTGTTTTCCATCCAGCTCTTCCTTATTTATATGTGGCCATGCTCTTTCCTTGGTTTCCTGATCAGTTGATCCTCCTCTCAAAATTTACTACAAATCTGCCTACTTCTACCACCACCCTAATTCAAACACTATATCTCACATAGACTATTATAATATCTGCTGTACCCCCTTTAAAACTATTATTTGTACCCCATCTGTACTAGTTTGAAGCTGTTATATACCCCAGAAAAGCCACGATCTTTTGATTCAATCTTGTGAAAGGAGGCCTACTATTGTGTGGGTCCTTTTGATTAGGTTGTTTCCATGGAGATGTGACCCACCCATTCAACGTGAGTCTTAATCCACTTACTGGGGTCCTTTAAGGGGGAGACATTTTGGGGAAAGCATAGATATTTGGACCTGCAGAAGGAAATGCCCTAGGAAATATAAGGACTCACAGGAGCTGAGAGAGTTGTTTGAAACCAGAAGCCAGAAGAGGACTGCAGACATCACTTTGTGTCCTCCCATGTGAGAGAGGAAACTGGTTGCCAGCTGCCTTTTCTCTGAGAATGTATAATCTTGTTGGTGCCTTAATTTGGATATTTTCACAGTCTTAGAATTGTAACTTATAACTTAATAAATCCCCTTTATGAAAGCTAATCCATTTCAGCAGTTTTAGCAAACTGAAACACCAGCCAAATTGATCTTCTTAAAATGTAAACTAAATCTTATCACTGCTCTGCATAAAATTCTCATAATGCCCTATCACATTTAGAATAGATTCTAATCCTCATTAGAGTTTACATGGCCCTATTTTATCTGGTCCCCAGCTACCTCTCTGACCTTATCTACCACTCTCCTTGTTCCTTCTGCTTTGGTCATATTTTCCTTACTGTTCCTTAAACATTCAAACTTTCCCAGCCTTTGCACAAGCTCAGAGCATCTCAATTAGGTGGTCATAAATGGAATATAGGTATGCCAAGAGATGCTGATTTCCTCAGTCCTTGGGGCTGTCAGGCTGGACTTGAGGCTATCAAAACCTTCAGGCCAGTCACCTCAGACTGACAGCCGCTTCAACTGGGTCTCCTCAGGCCTCCTGAAAAGCAGAGTCTGACAGGACCCTGAGGAGTGACGTCTCGCGTTGACAGCTACCACCGCACCTTGCTGTAGATGGTCAAGACAGTTCTCTACCACCGCAGCATTACATTAGCTGTTAACTTCAGGGCACCACTGCTCCTACTGGACAAGGGGCCTATGGAGGTGCTGGAGAAGTTCACTCACCTGTGCCCAAGGAGTATGGCATCAACCCAAGTGGAGTCAATTGGTAGGAAGGAGATTGTTCTAGTTTGCTAGCTGCTGGAATGCAATACACTAGAAACAGAATGGCTTTTAAAAGGGGGAATTTAATGAGTTGTTAGTTTACAGTTCAAAGGCAGAGAAAATGTCCCAATTGCAATAAGTCTATAGAAATGTCCAATCAAAGGCATCCAGGGAAAGATACCTTGGTTCAGGAAGGCCAACGACGTTCAACGTTTCTCTCTCAGCTGAAAGGGCCCACGGCGAACATGGCAGCATCTGCTGGCTTTCACGTGGCTCTACCAAAAAAGGGACTCGCTCCCAAATGTTTCCTCTTTTAAAGGATTCCACTAAGCAACTCCACCTTCAGTGGGTGGAGACACACCTCCATGGAAATCATCTAATCAAAAGTTACCGCCCACAATTGGGTGGGTCACATCTTAGAAACAATCAGAATGGTCCCACCCAGCAATACTGAATGAGGATCAAAGGGCATGACTTTTTTGGGGTCCACCACAGATTCAGACCGGCACAGAGATAATGAGATTGAGTGGGGTTCCTAGAAGGCAAAATTCCAGAAGACAGCCACAAATCTCTACCTTTACAAGTATCAGAAATTTATGTCTATGTGGTTGATATGGTTTAATGCATGCAAACAGGCTGCATGGTGATTGGTTGTGCAATCTGCAAGTTACCACAATTTTTTTAATACATGGTATAAAAAAGTCCAGTTGAATTTGGACTTTTGTAAATTTGTATTAGCAGAAGATACATATTACATGTGTCAGTGAAGAGAAAGGAGCTATAGATTCATTTAAATTGTTATAAATTTTAGAATAATCATAAAATAATTTATCAGTGATAATTTACAAGAGTTTGAAGAGAATTCCAAACAAGTGGCCAATCACCCTAATTCAGTGATTATTCCTAACATCACTCATGGTGGGACAACTACGTAGTTTCCTAATAAAATAAATGTGACAAAGTATAAGGTACACACCATCATCTATGAAAATATAAATATAAAAAATATTGAACTTGATTCTATTGTGTCTTAAGATATTAACTCCAGTTTCCAGGAAATGCAGGGGATAAAGGAACAAATGTATTCCAGAGGGGGTAATTAGATTGGGGATTATTTTTTCCATGTATTAGGTCTTAAGTTTCTTTCATTAAAATTTTAGAACATTCTCCATAAGGTCCTGCATCTCTTCTGTTAGATTTACTCTAAGAACTTTCTATTCTTGGTTAGTATTGTCTTCAAAATGAAATTTCATGTTTGCTGTTGGAGTTTGAAATAAAATTAAGATCCATAGCCCTAGAACTTTTTTGTTGAGAACAATATATAAAAAAGAGAAGGCACGATTCAAGGATATAAAGGAACCAGTAATGAATATCCTACAGACATTACAAAGAGGGCAAAATGATCAATTTTATATGAATAAATATGAAATTTTACATGAAGTAAACAAATTGCTAGATAATACGATGACTGACCCTGGTGAGAAGGAGAAAGCCAATGCTACAGATGTCAGTAAAACCTGTGCATGCTTGTGGTTGGAAGACAACCGCCATGAAAATTCAGAAGGTTGGCATTACAGAAAAGTTTCTAGGGATCTAGTTACCTGGAGCATGAGAAAGGGATGCAGCTGCACTTTGCACCACCTACCTTAAGAAAGCAGCCCAGTACTTACTGGACTTCTTTAGATTTTGGAGGTAATGCACACCACATATGAATACACTGATCTGACCTATTTACTAAATAACCAGTCCATAAGACTGCCAGCGTTGAGTGAGTCCTTGAGCAAGAATAAGCTCAAAATACTTCAGATAAGTGACAACTGTTCTAAAACCTTGGTCTCTCCCACCTGGCCCTCTATTTTTTTTCCCAGATGGATCAAAATTCTAGGCAGGAGGGGGCAGAGTGGTAGGGAAAGACAGGAGACAATCTTGGGAGCCAGGCAGATACCCCTCCCTCATCTGGGGAGCACTCCTAACTGCCTACAAGGTCCCATTACCCAAGAATGGAAATCCCTGAGAAAAGTGCAATCTAAAAATGGGAAAAACCTCAGGGTGGAGCCACAAGACCTAAATTCAAGTACAGACCATGTTGCTCTCTTAACTTCCTCATGTATTGATACACTCATCTATAAAACTGCAGTAATAATACCCATTCATTTTATTTTCGTGGTTATTTTTTATATTTTACTTAAAAATTTCCAAAATTTACAAACACTTTATACCCTTAAAACAACAACTTCCCATTCCCTCTCCTCCCATCTCATGGTAACCTCTAATCTACTTTCTGTCCCTATGAATTTTTTTTTCTGGATTTTTGTATACATGAGATCATACAGTATTTTATTTATGTACTTTCTTATTTCATTCAGTATAATGTTTTCAAGGATCATCCATGTTGCAGCACATCTGAGAACTTCATTCCTACTGATGGCTAAACAATGTTCTATTGTGTATATATATCACATTTTGATTATTCATTCATCTGTTAATAGATATTTGAATGGTTTCTAACTTTTGGCTATTGGGAATAATGCTGCTAAGAAAATTGGTGTAACAAGTATCTGTTTGAGTCTCTGTTTTCAGTTTCCTTGGGTATATATCTAGGACTGAAATTGCTGGGTCAAATGGTAATGCTATAGTTAACTTTTTGAGGAACTGCCATATTGCTTTCCACAGTCATTGGACTTTATTAACCAGCTAAGCCAGAGGTGCTCAAATACCTAAGGCAAATAGAAATGATACAAGAAACCTCTAGCAAACCTCAAAAGAAGAATCACAGCAAAGATCTCCCAGGATTTTTGAGAATTGCCAGGACCTCTTCCACAGATTCTCCTCTTAAAAAATAGCTCTTCGCAGCCCGGAACGCGAATGAGGGCTTGTAATTCTGTGTAGTTTAACGAAATACCCAGAAACATCCCAGAGTCTGTTGGGAATAATTAAAAAGTATTGGCAAAGTATGCCATGAGCTTTGTTTAACAGGAAAACAGTACCACAGCAACACCAGAGGTAAATATCGGGGAGAGGGACAAGAGTTAAGGGGAAGTTAAGATGTTCTATTTGGTAAGGGTGTATTTATTGGTCGTCTTTCTCTTGGTACAATGAAATTATCTAAAACTGAGAGTGTTGCTGGACTATTGACTTTGGACATTATACATAGTGCCCAACGAATGGAGGTGGCTGAAGGATGCACTGACTGAGAAGCAGATTCGGTGAATGATGGTGTACACATATGATCAAATATTGTGCTGCTACAAGAAGGAACAAAGTTGTGAGATATGCAGCATTGTGAATGAACCTGTGGGACTTTAGTGAGGCAGAATGCCATAAACAAAAGTGCAAATATTGTGTGGTCTCATTTAGAAAATACTCATGAGAAAATAGGGGCCTAGATTCTAAGCTCTTATAGCAGTCACATTTAGCCCAGAGCAGTAATTGTCATTTCTGGATTTTGAGAGACTGTTTTATATATGTATACCCCAGTATTTAGAGATAAGAAAGAAGTCAATCTGCTTGGGATTAAGGGAATACAGAATACAGGGGTAAGGAAATCATTGTCTATATTTTAGAACCTCATCTACTCTTTGAGACTGAAGGAAGAAAGGTTTACTTTGTCCAGAACCTAAATTTTCTGTACTGCATAATCTAACTCAACCCATCTGGATAGATCATTTAAACAATCCAAACACAACTAGCCCAGAATGAGAATGAGGACTTTTAATCCTGTATAGCTTAATGTGATGCCTGAATACATCCCAGAGTATATTAAGCCAAAAATCAAAACACATTGGCAAAGCCCCTTGAAGGATGGGAGAAAAATTATGGAATTATTAAATTTTACCACTGGAGAAACCCCTGGTACTGTGAACATTAGGGACACACAAATCAATGGGCCATGCCCTTGATGTTGAGGTTTGCTCTTGTGAAATTGATGTATGTAGCAGAGAAGTTTAACCTACCTATAGGTATACCTAAAAGTTACTTCCAGATGACCCCTTTTGTTGCTCAGGTGTGGCCACTCTGTCTCTAAGTCCAACTCTGGAAGTGAAACTATTGCCCTCTCCCTTATGTGGGACATGTCATGTGGGATGAAAGTCTCCCTGGTGACACGGGACATGACTCCCAGAGATGAGCCTGGCCCTGCCACCAACAATGTCATCCTGACCAAAAGGGGGGAAAAGTGTAACAAATAAGGTATCAGTGCTGAGAGAGTTCAGATAGAGTCAGGAGGCTACCCTGGAAGTCACTCAATGCACGCTTCAGTTAGGCATTGCTACCTATCATAACTTACCAAACCCCAACCGAAACCATTCCTGCAAGTCCTAAAGAACACCTAAGGCATTATATAAAATTCTACAAAGGTTCTATGCACTAGGGTAACTTTCCAGAAACCTGCAACCTCCAGATGGGTCCCTGCACCATGTAAGTCCTGAAATACAGAGGGGCCAGCCCTTCCAAAACATCAACTAGTTCCATCCCCCTATCCCATATTATTTAAAGCTCCTTTCAACATGAAAAATTTAGAATGGCCATAGTCGAGATACTCCTAAAGAGTGGGAGAAAGATCAAAGGTGATGGTGGAGTTATACAGAGAAGGTAGGGTTTAACAAATGAGTGTGATTTCTCAATATAGCAAATGAGTGTGATTGCTGAACCATTATGTTGATATTTCTTTTAGTCTCCAATATCTTAGAGCAGCTGGAAGTAAAAACCTAAAATTGTGGAATTGTAACACATACCAAACTCTGAAATCTGTTCTATAACTAACTGTTGCGATGTGCTTTGAAACTTATTGTTTTTGTATATATGTTATTTTTCATAAAAAAGGGGAAAAAGCCAAAAAGAAAAAAAATTAGAATGGGCAGCACCCACCCAAACACCCCTAAAGATGGAGAGAAGGATAAAAGGAGGAGGAGTTATAACAGAGAGGATAGGATTTAACAACTGAGTATCAGTGCTGAATCATTATACTGATATTTCTTTTAGTCACAGTGGCTTGGAGCTGCTAGAAGAAAAAAACTAAAATTGTGGAAGAGTAACCCATGTCAAACTCTGAAATCTGTCCCATAACTACCTGTTACAGTATACTTTGAAATTTATTGCTTTTTTGTATGTACGTTATTGTTATGTACGTTATTAGTTAGGGTTCTCTAGAGAAACAGAATCAACAGGGAACACTGGCAAATATAAAATTTATAAAGGTGTCTCACGTGACCGCAGGAATGCAGAGTCCAAAATCCACAGGGCAGGCTGTGAAGCCAACCACTCCGATGGAGGGTCTGGACGAACTCCACAGGAGAGGCTCTCCAGCGGAAGCAGGAAGAGCCTGTCTCTTCTGAATCCTCCTTATAAGGCTTTCAGTGATTAGATTAAGCATCACTCATTGCAGAAGACACGCCCCTTTGGCTGATTACAAGTGGAATCAGCTGTGGATGCAGCTGACATGATCATGATTAAATTTTATTCATCACAACAGACAAGCCAGCACTTGCCCAATCACCACTTGGCCAAGTTGACACATGAACCTGACCATGACAGTTATATTCCATAATAAAAAATGTTTTTAAAAAATAGCTCCTTGCTTTTCAATAGGCCCTGATGAAAATGGAATGCCTGATCATGGGACTCAGAGTGACTATGCAACCTGAGCAGCCCAACATAAACTGAGTGACATATTTTCTGTTAAACCACAAAGTGGGCTTATACAGCAGCATCCACTGTCCGGTGTAAGTGATATATTTGTGAACTGGCTTTAAGCAGATTCTGAAGGCAAAAGTAAATTGTAGCCATAAACGATGGAAGCTTCTATGGCACCTTTTCCTATTGTATTGGCACCTCTCCCTCAGCCTATACCCATGGCCATGTGGGGAGTTGCCTGTAACTAGTTGACAGAGGAACAAAATATTGAGATCTGATTTATAGTTGATTCCACATGATATGTTGGCCCCACCTGAAAGTGGACTGCATTTATGCTTAGCTAAAGACTTGCCTTCAAGATCAGTGAAGAAGTTAAATGCTGGCAGTGGGAAGAATGTGGAGCAAAGGAAATGAAGTAAAACTCCTAAGAAAAATATTAGCAAATCTAAACCAGCATCTATCAAATATGCATTATATTATATTATGACTAAGTGGGATTATTTCAGGAAGACGAGGTTTGTTTAAACTTTGAAATCAATGTAACTCACTACATTAACAGAATTAAGAAGAAAAACCATATGATTGTCTTAATAGATGTAAAAATGTCAAACTAATCATATTAAAACTCTTGACAAACTAGGGATTTCCATAATTTGATAAGGGGATCTACCACAAATAACCTATACTTGACATCATGCTTAATGGTGAAATATGAAAATTAGAAACAAGTCAAGCCACTATCACTAACTCTATACAGTACTGTGCAGGTTATCCTAGCCATTATAATAAGGTGAGAAAAAGAAATAAGGGGCATGAAGATTGGAAAGGAAAAAGTAAAATGGATATTATTCACAAATGATATAATTGTACAGTAAAGAATCCAAAATTATTGTTCACCCTTCTGAATGGAAGTGCTTATTAGAATTATTCTGTCCCCATTCCATCACTGTATTTTGGGTTGTGAGTAGGAGTGCTAAAATGCAGATAACTTGGTGGTTTTTATTGTTGATATTATTCTGTTCTGTTTAAAGTTCTCCAGACCAAGAGTGGCTGCATTGGCCCTGATGCACATCTGGACATTGAGCTGGAAGCAATATAGAAGGGACTCGAGTTGCCTCCCTTAGCTGTGGTTGAGTTTATTTTATGGGTGGGAAGAAAAAAGCAAAGAGATATTCATTGAACAGAAGGACATGCTTGTGATAGTGCTTAGCAACTGTGCTGGTTTGAAAGAAAGTATGCCCCCTAGAAAATCCATGTTTTAATCAAAATCCCATTTCATAAAGGTAGAATAATCCCTGTTCGATACTGTATGTTTGAAACTGTAATCAGATCATCTCCCTGAAGATGTGGTTTAGTCAAGAGTGGTTGTTAAATTGGATTAGATGACATGTCTCCACCCATTTGGGTGGGTCTTGAGAAGTTTCTGGAGTCCTATAAAAGAGGAAACACTTTGGAGAATGAAGGAGATTCAGAGAGAGCAGAGCAGAACGACATAGCCACGAGAAGCAGAGTTTACCAGCCAGCGACCTCTGGAGATGAAGAAGGAAAATGCCTTCTGGGGAACTTCATGAAACCGGAAGCTAGGAGAAGCTGGCAGATGACACCATGCTCACTATGTGCCCTTCCAGATGAGAGAGGAACCCTGACTGTGTTCGCCATGTGCCTTCTCATTTGAGAGGGAAACCCTGAACTTCATCAGCCTTCTTGAACCAAAATATCTTTCCCTGGATGGATGACTTAGAATGGACATTTCTATAGACTTGTTTTAACTGGGACATTTTCTCAGCCTTACAACTGTAAGCTAGCATCTGATTAAATTCCCCCTTTTAAAAGCCATTCCATTTCAGGTATGTTGCATTCTGGCAGCTAGCAAACTAAAACAGCAACTATTTCATGTGCTCGCCTACATATCCCGGTTTCCTTTGCAGTTGTATTGGAGCCAGATGACTGCTTTTGGTCAATGAAGTAGTAGTGATATGTAGTATGTTACATCCATCAACAAGGCAGTTAAGAATCTCTCTTCTTCCAGCTTCCTTTTCCTCTGACCCATTTACAGGAAGAAGGAAGCCTAGATCTCTGAGTCAAAAGACAGAAGAGACTCTCCCCTACCTGCATCAGATGTTGCACAAGTAAGAAACTTCTATTTTATTGAATCAAACTATTTCATGGTTTAATTGTTTAATTGTTAACCGCAACATAGCCTAGTGTAAATCATCAATTTTCAGACTCCTTTCCTAAATAAGCATTTAAGATTTTACAGGATCCAAACTAGTACCACATTTCCCATCTAGCTGATTGATCTGACCCTTAAGTCTCTTTAAATTTAAAACATGCTGGTTTGAAAATGTTTTATACCCCAGAAAAGCTATGTTCTTCTAATCCAATCTTGTGGGGGCAGACCCATTGTTGGGCGGGACTTTCTGATTAGGTTGTTTCCATGAAGACATGACCCCTACCCATTAAAGGTATGTCTTAATCTGCTTACTGGAGCCCTTTAAGAGAGGGACATTTGTTGAAAGATTTGGGGGAGGTGGGGGTGTAGTGAATGGGGTGGGAACTGAACCCAGGTCTCCTGCACGGCAGGCGAGAATTCTCACTGAATGTTCCTTTGCATCCTCTTTGTAAAGAGCATAGAGCAAACTTTTTTTAAAAATTCAGCTTGGCAGCTTTTGACTTAAGTGCAGAGTATAGTCTATTTCTATTTATTGTAATTACTGTTATATTTAGATTACTTCTCATTAACATATTTATGCATTTTCTTTCAGATTCAGTAGTTCTAATTCCATTTTTTTTCTGTACTAGTTTGAACTATATATTATTTATCTCTTCTCTTCATGGTTAACCTAGAAATTTTAATATGTCTCTTATCTTCTCTTTCATGTTTTATACACCATTGTCTGTGTTATATTTCTAATTCACGAATTCCTACTTGAAGTGTTTCTAACTTGCTGTCTATCTCAACTATTGAGTCTCAAATTTCAGTTATTACTGTTTCGTTTCTTTACCTTCTTGAAAGGTTTTAAGATATGAGGTATTTGAGAGAAAGGAAAGTAGACGAAAGGATTGCAAATGAGCGTGCTTTATTGGCTGCGCTACTGGGCAGAGCTCACTGAACCCAAGAGGGAGAGAGGTGAGTTCGCGCGGGCTTTGGCGAGAGCAGTTTTTAAGGGCAGGAGTTAGGTGATGACATGAAAGGGGCTGCACATTAAACAAAGGATTATAATGCTAGCGGGTTGAGCAGCGGTGGTTAGATGTCCGTGAATAGATGTTTGCTGCGCAAAGACCTTGATTGTAACGGTTCACCTCTCCTCCTGGAGTGACTTCATCATTCCAGCCATAGAGCCCTCCCTTATTCCCCCGACCTAACACTCCTATTTATCCTTTTTCAAATTCTGGCTATTTTTGGTGTTATCTTGTTCTTTCATTACACTTTCAGTATCCATTTTACTTACCTAAATATATTAAACATAGATTTTCTCTTTTGCATCTGATAATTTCTATATCTGCTGTCTTTATAGATCATTGTTTCTGGCTGTATTAGTTAGGGTTCTCTAGAGAAACAGAATCAACAGGGAACACTTACAAATATAAAATTTATAAAAGCGTCTCACGTGACCGCAGGAACACAGAGTCCAAAATCCACAGGGCAGGCTGTGAAGCCGACGACTCTGACGGAGGGTCTGGATGAACTCCACAGGAGAGGCTCACCAGCTGAAGCAGGAATGGAACCTGTCTCCTCTGAGTCCTCCTTAAAAGGCTTCCCGTGTTTAGATTTAGCATCACTAATTGTAGAAGACACTCCCCTTTGACTGATTATAAATGGAATCAGTTGTGGATGCAGCTGAGGTGATCATGACCTAATCCTATGAACTGTCCTGATTGCAACAGACAGGCCAGTTGACACTTGTCCCTAACCATGACCCTGGCTTTTACAGTTTGCTATTTCTGTTGTCTTTCTCACAATGGTTTGCTGACTTAAGTGATTTTGTTATTTTATTGTTGTTATTGGCTCTTGTTTATTGGAACTTTATCTGTGGAAAAAGTCTTTGGTACCTGGAAGTGAATGCATTCTTTTTTTTTTTTTTTTTTTTTGCCACTTTTTTTTTAATTAATTAAAAAAAGAATTAACAAAACAATTAGAAATCATTCCAATCTACATGTACAATCAGTAATTCTTAATAACATCACATAGTTGCATATTCATCATTTCTTAGTACATTTGCATCAATTTAGAAAAAGAAATAAAAAGACAACAGAATAAGAATTAAAACAATAATAGAAAGAAAAAAAAACAAAAAAAACAAAAACAAAAAACCTATACCTCACATGCAGCTTCATTCAGTGTTTTAACATAATTGCATTACAATTGGGTAGTATTGTGCTGTCCATTACTGAGTTTTTATATCCAGTCCCGTTGTACAGTCTGTATCACTTCAGCTCCAATTATCCCTTCTCTCTCTTTTTTTTTTTTTTAATTAACGGAAAAAAAGAAATTAACCCAACATTTAGAGATCATACCATTCTACATATGCAATCATTAATTCTTAACATCATCACATAGATGCATGATCATCATTTCTTAGTACATTTGCATTGGTTTAGAAGAGCTAGCAACATAACCGAAAAAGATATAGAATGTTAATATAGAGAAAAAAATAAAAGTAATAATAGTAAAATCAAAACAAAACAAAACAAAACAAAACAAAAACCTATAGCTCAGATGCAGCTTCATTCAGTGTTTTAACATGATTACTTTACAATTAGGTATTATTGTGCTGTCCATTTTTGAGTTTTTGTATCTAGTCCTGTTGCACAGTCTGTATCCCTTCAGCTTCAATTACCCATTGTCTTACCCTGTTTCTAACTCCTGCTGAACTCTGTTACCAATGACATATTTCAAGTTTATTCTCGAATGTCCGTTCACATCAGTGGGACCATACAGTATTTGTCCTTTAGTTTTTGGCTGGATTCACTCAGCATAATATTCTCTAGGTCCATCCATGTTATTACATGGTTCATAAGTTTATCTTGTCTTAAAGCTGCATAATATTCCATCGTATGTATATACCACAGTTTGTTTAGCCACTCTTCTGTTGATGGAGATTTTGGCTGTTTCCATCTCTTTGCAATTGTAAATAATGCTGCTATAAACATTGGTGTGCAAATGTCCGTTTGTGTCTTTGCCCTTAAGTCCTTTGAGTAGATTCCCAGCAATGGTATTGCTGGGTCATATGGCAATTCTATATTCAGCTTTTTGAGGAACCGCCAAACTGCCTTCCACAGTGGTTGCACCATTTGACATTCCCACCAACAGTGGATAAGTGTGCCTCTTTCTCCGCATCCTCTCCAGCACTTGTCATTTTCTGTTTTGTTGATAATGGCCACTCTGGTGGGTGTGAGATGATATCTCATTGTGGTTTTGATTTGCATTTCTCTAATGGCCAGGGAAATTGAGCATCTCTTCATGTGCCTCTTGGCCATCCGTATTTCCTCTTCTGATAGGTGTCTGTTCAAGTCTTTTTCCCATTTTGTAATTGGGTTGGCTGTCTTTTTGTTGTTGAGATGAACAATCTCTTTATAAATTCTGGATACTAGACCTTTATCTGATATATCATTTCCAAATATTGTCTCCCATTGTGAAGGCTGTCTTTCTACTTTCTTGATGAAGTTCTTTGATGCACAAAAGTGTTTAATTTTGAGGAGTTCCCATTTATTTATTTCCTTCTTCAGTGCTCTTGCTTTAGGTTTAAGGTCCATAAAACCACCTCCAGTTGTAAGATCCATAAGATATCTCCCAACATTTTCCTCTAACTGTTTTATGGTCTTAGACCTAATGTTTAGATCTTTGATCCATTTTGAGTTAACTTTTGTATAGGGTGTGAGAGATGGGTCTTCTTTCATTCTTTTGCATATGGATATCCAGTTCTCTAGGCACCATTTATTGAAGAGACTGCTCTGTCCCAGGTGAGTTGGCTTGACTGCCTTATCAAAGATCAAATGTCCATAGATGAGAGGGTCTATATCTGAGTACTCTATTCGATTCCATTGGTCGATATATCTATCTTTATGCCAATACCATGCTGTTTTGACCACTGTGGCTTCATAATATGCCTTAAAGTCAGGCAGTGCAAGACCTCCAGCTTCGTTTTTTTTCCTCAAGATGTTTTTAGCAATTCGGGGCACCCTGCCCTTCCAGATAAATTTGCTTATTGGTTTTTCTATTTCTGAAAAATAAGTTGTTGGGATTTTGATTGGTATTGCATTGAATCTGTAAATCAATTTAGGTAGGATTGACATCTTAACTATATTTAGTCTTCCAATCCATGAACACGGTATGCCCTTCCATCTATTTAGGTCTTCTGTGATTTCTTTTAGCAGTTTTTTGTAGTTTTCTTTATATAGGTTTTTTGTCTCTTTAGTTAAATTTATTCCTAGGTATTTTATTCTTTTAGTTGCAATTGTAAATGGGATTCGTTTCTTGATTTCCCCCTCAGCTTGTTCATTACTAGTGTATAGAAATGCTACAGATTTTTGAATGTTGATCTTGTAACCTGCTACTTTGCTGTACTCATTTATTAGCTCTAGTAGTTTTGTTGTGGATTTTTCCGGGTTTTCGACGTATAGTATCATATCGTCTGCAAACAGTGATAGTTTTACTTCTTCCTTTCCAATTTTGATGCCTTGTATTTCTTTTTCTTGTCTAATTGCTCTGGCTAGAACCTCCAACACAATGTTGAATAATAGTGGTGATAGTGGACATCCTTGTCTTGTTCCTGATCTTAGGGGGAAAGTTTTCAATTTTTCCCCATTGAGGATGATATTAGCTGTGGGTTTTTCATATATTCCCTCTATCATTTTAAGGAAGTTCCCTTGTATTCCTATCTTTTGAAGTGTTTTCAACAGGAAAGGATGTTGAATCTTGTCGAATGCCTTCTCTGCATCAATTGAGATGATCATGTGATTTTTCTGCTTTGATTTGTTGATATGGTGTATTACATTAATTGATTTTCTTATGTTGAACCATACTTGCATACCTGGGATGAATCCTACTTGGTCATGATGTATAATTCTTTTAATGTGTTGTTGGATACGATTTGCTAGAATTTTATTGAGGATTTTTGCATCTGTATTCATTAGAGAGATTGGTCTGTAGTTTTCTTTTTTTGTGATATCTTTGCCTGGTTTTGGTATGAGGGTGATGTTGGCTTCATAGAATGAATTAGGTAGTTTTCCCTCCACTTCGATTTTTTTGAAGAGTTTGAAGAGAATTGGTACTAATTCTTTCTGGAACGTTTGGTAGAATTCACATGTGAAGCCATCTGGTCCTGGACTTTTCTTTTTAGGAAGCTTTTGAATGACTAATTCAATTTCTTTACTTGTGATTGGTTTGTTGAGGTCATCTATTTCTTCTTGAGTCAAAGTTGGTTGTTCATGTCTTTCCAGGAACCCATCCATTTCCTCTAAATTGTTGTATTTATTAGCGTAAAGTTGTTCATAGTATCCTGTTATTACCTCCTTTATTTCTGTGAGGTCAGTAGTTATGTCTCCTCTTCCATTTCTGATCTTATTTATTTGCATCCTCTCTCTTCTTCTTTTTGTCAATCTTGATAGGGGCCCATCAATCTTATTGATTTTCTCATAGAACCAACTTCTGGTCTTATTGATTTTCTCTACTGTTTTCATATTTTCAATTTCATTTATTTCTGCTCTGATCTTTGTTATTTCCTTCCTTTTGCTTGCTTTGGGATTCGTTTGCTGTTCTTTCTCCAGTTCTTCCAATTGAACAGTTAATTCCTGCATTTTTGCCTTTTCTTCTTTTCTGATATAGGCATTTAGGGCAATAAATTTCCCTCTAAGCACTGCCTTTGCTGCTTTCCATAAGTTTTGATATGTTGTGTTTTCATTTTCATTTGCCTCGAGGTATTTACTAATTTCTCTTGCAATTTCTTCTTTGACCCACTCGTTGTTTAAGAGTGTGTTGTTGAGCCTCCAGGTATTTGTGAATTTTCTGGCATTCTGCCTATTATTGATTTCCAACTTCATTCCTTTATGATCCGAGAAAGTGTTGTGTATGATTTCAATCTTTTTAAATTTGTTAAGACTTGCTTTGTGACCCAGCATATGGTCTATCTTTGAGAATGATCCATGAGCACTTGAGAAAAAGGTGTATCCTGCTGTTGTGGGATGTAATGTCCTATAAATGTCTGTTAAGTCTAGCTCATTTATAGTAATATTCAGATTCTCTATTTCTTTATTGATCCTCTGTCTAGATGTTCTGTCCATTGATGAGAGTGGGGAATTGAAGTCTCCAACTATTATGGTATTTGTGTCTATTTCCCTTTTCAGTGTTTGCAGTGTATTCCTCACGTATTTTGGGGCATTCTGGTTTGGTGCATAAATATTTATGATTGTTATGTCTTCTTGTTTAATTGTTCCTTTTATTATTATATAGTGTCCTTCTTTGTCTCTTTTAACTGTTTTACATTTGAAGTCTAACTTGTTGGATATTAGTATAGCCACTCCTGCTATTTTCTGGTTGTTATTTGCATGAAATATCTTTTCCCAACCTTTCACTTTCAACCTATGTTTATCTTTGGGTCTAAGATGTGTTTCCTGTAGACAGCATATAGAAGGATCCTGTTTTTTAATCCATTCTGCCAATCTATGTCTTTTGATTGGGGAATTCAGCCCATTAACATTTAGTGTTATTACTGTTTGGATAATATTTTCCTCTGCCATTTTGCCTTTTGTATTATATATATATCATATCTGACTTTCCTTCTTTCTACACTCTTCTCCATACCTCTCTCTTCTGTCTTTTTGTATCTGACTCTAGTGCTCCCTTTAGTATTTCTTGCAGAGCTGGTCTCTTGGTCACAAATTCTCTCAGTGACTTTTTGTCTGAGAATGTTTTAATTTCTCCCTCATTTTTGAAGGACAATTTTGCTGGATATAGGAGTCTTGGTTGGCAGTTTTTCTCTTTTAGTAATTTAAATATATCATCCCACTGTCTTCTAGCCTCCATGGTTTCTGCTGAGAAATCTACACATAGTCTTATTGGGTTTCCCTTGTATGTGATGGATTGTTTTTCTCTTGCTGCTTTCAAGATCCTCTCTTTCTCTTTGACCTCTGACATTCTAACTAGTAAGTGTCTTGGAGAATGCCTATTTGGGTCTAATCTCTTTGGGGTGCGCTGCACTTCTTGGATCTGTAATTTTAGGTCTTTCATAAGAGTTGGGAAATTTTCAGTGAAAATTTCTTCCATTAGTTTTTCTCCTCCTTTTCCCTTCTCTTCTCCTTCTGGGACACCCACAACACGTATATTTGTGCGGTTCATATTGTCCTTGAGTTCCCTGATACCCTGTTCAAATTTTTCCATTCTTTTCCCGATAGTTTCTGTTTCTTTTTGGAATTCAGATGTTCCATCCTCCAAATCACTAATTCTATCTTCTGTCTCTTTGAATCTATCATTGTAGGTATCCATTGTTTTTTCTATCTTTTCTACTTTGTCCTTCACTTCCATAAGTTCTGTGATTTGCTTTTTCAGTTTTTCTATTTCTTCTTTATGTTCAGCCCATGTCTTCTTCATGTCCTCCCTCAATTTATCGATTTCGTTTTTGAAGAGGTTTTCCATTTCTGTTCGTATATTTAGCATTAGTTGTCTCAGCTCCTGTATCTCATTTGAACTATTGGTTTGTTCCTTTGACTGGGCCATATTTTCAATTATTTGAACGTGATCCGTTATCTTCTGTTGGCGTCTGCGCATTTAGACAGATTTCCCTGGGTATTGGATCCAAAAGTTTGGAAGATTTTTCTGTGAAATCTCTGGGTTCTGTTTTCCTTATCCTGCCCAGTAGGTGGCGCTCGTGGCACACGTTTGTCTGCGGGTCCCACCAGTAAAAGGTGCTGTGGGACCTTAAACTTTGGAAAACTCTCACCGTCCTGGGGGTTCGCTAGCCGAAGCGGCTTGAGCCGGCCCGGGGTCCGAACGCAGGGAGGGTTGCTGGTCGCCGCAGCCAGGGAAAGAGCCCGTCCGAATTTCCTAGTCGGCCCTGGGCAACAAGCGTGGCGGGAGGGCGCCAGCGGCAGCGGCCCGCCCGAGAGAGTGCACGTTCCCCGGGAGTCACGGGTTTGGAAGGGGCCTCCCCCACCCGTCACCGTTCTCTGCGGCCTGGGGGTTTCCGATCCAATTCTCTCAGTTGGTCCGGGGGCTGCGCGTGGTGTGGGCACCAGCCGCCTTGGTTTCAGGGGACCACCTCTCCAATTCTCCCAGCCGGCCCGGGAAGGGGGAAGGGAGTAACTCCGGCCGCTTGCCACCCCGCCCGGTAAGGCCCGCGCGCCTCGGCGATCTCACCCGAGCTGCTTCTCTCAGCCAGCCAGCCGTTCCAGGATGGGGTACGCTGTCTTTTTTATCTCTGTTGTGGCTTTGGGCGATTTCTGTATCGTTTCTACTCCCCTAGTAGGTGTCCTGGAGAAGAAACTAAGATCCGCGCGTCTTACTAAGCCGCCATCTTCCAGGAAGTACCTGAATGCATTCTTATGCAGACAATTTCCATTCTCTTCCACCAGGAACCTGAGGCATTACCAAGCTAGAACCAATTTTTTTTTTTTTTTTTTTTTTTGGTATGCTGTATGCTGGTAAACATTTCATTATTTTTCCATGTGAAGATTCCATTATTGCAGCACCATTTGTTGAACTTTTTTCTTTGTTTTTTATCTTTTTTTCTTTGTTTTGCTTGTTCGTTTTTTGGGAAATGCATGGACCAAGAATCGAACCTGAGTCTCCCACATGACAGGCAAGAATTCTACCAAGCTAGAACCAATTTAAACTAAATGTTCAATTTAGTTTCTGAGGTACCACAGATTGTGCAAAGTCTGGTACTAAACCTCTTAAAGTGGGCTTGTGGCTAGGAATTCTCATGAAAAGTTTCTTTTTTCTCTCTGTCCTTCTCCATCCAACCAATAATGAGATAGGCAAGGGTAATAGATAGAATTCAGGGATGTACCAAGAGCTGCCCTCTCTGCATTGCTCCATGCAATTCCCTCCCCTTGAGTGCAGGTGGAAGATGTGACTTGCTTTTAATCCACAGAATATGGCAGAAGTGATGGGATGTCACTCCCATCCTTATATAACATTATAAAAGACTCCATTTTAGCAGATTGGAGAGAGGTCTTGATGAAGCAAATGGCCATGTTGTGAATTGCCTATGGAGAAGCATTTGGCAGGGAACTGTGGGTTGCCTCTAAGCCCTGAGGGCAGACTCCAACTGACAACCAGTGTTCTAGTTTGCTGGCTACCAGGATGCAATATACCAGAAACAGAATGGCTTTTTAAAAGGGGAATTTAATAATTTGGTAGTTTACAGTTCTAAGGCCAAGAAAATGTCCCAATTAAAACAAGTCGATAGAAATTTCCAATCAAAGGCATCCCTCCAGGGAAGGATACTTTGGCTCAAGAAGGCCAGTGAAGTTCAGGGTTTCTCTCTCAAGTGAGAAGGCATGCGGCGAACACAATCAAGGCTTCTCTCTCAGCTGGAAGGGCACATGGCGAACGAACACGGCCTCATCCGCTAGCTTTCTCTCCTGGCTTCCAGTTTCATGAAGCTTCCTAGGAGGAGTTTTCCTTCTTCATCTCCAAAGGTCGCTGGCTCATGGACTCTCTGCTTCATGGTGCTACAGCATTCTCTGCTCTTTCTGAATCTCTATTCTCCAAAATGTTTCCTCTTTTATAGGACTCCAGTAAACCAATCAAGACCCACCCAAATGGGTGGAGACATATTTCCCCTAATCCAGCTTAACAACCACTCTTGTCTGGGATACATCTCCAGGAAGATGATCTAATTACAGATTTAAACATACAGTATTGAATAGGGATTATTCTGCCATTACAAAATGGAATTTCGATTAAAACATGGCTTTTCTAGGGTCCATGCATCCTTTTAAACCAGTACAACCAGTAAGAAGTCAGGACCTCAGTCATACAACAAGGAAATGAATTTTGCCAACAACCAGAGGAAGCTTGGAAGTGGAACTGTCCCCAGTCGAGCCTCAGAAGGACCACAGCCCAGGCCAATATCTAGATGGCAGCCTGGTGAGACCCTGAAGCAGAGAGACTAGCTAAGTTGTGCTAAGACTTCTGACCCACATAAGTTGTGAAATAATAAATGTGTATTGTTTTAAGCCTCTAAATTGGTGGTAGTTTGCTGTACAGCAACAATAAATTAATAAAGTAAGGATCCCTACCATCTTTATATGTGACAAGGGTTTTGACAAGTTGCAGCAGGGGTTCCCTGTCCAGGGATTCCCAACTTTATGTAAGGGTGTGTAATCCAAATTCCCATCACTGTTCAGACCTTAGACTTGTTCCCAACCCAATACACAAGTATGGCCTTTAAATCTGCGATACAGGTCACCAGCTGCCAGGGCAAACACAGCTCCAGTCCTCATTCAGCTCTCTTCATTTCTGACCTTTGACGATTTCCCACTTCCAGCTCAGTCAGGCATTTTTTTTTTTTTTTAACATAGGCAGGCACCGGGAATCGAACCCGGGCCCTTGGGCATGGCAGGCAAGCACTCTTACCTGCTGAGCCACCGTGGCCCTCAGTCAGGCATTTTTTAATTGTAGTTTCTAAAACATTTTATTCAGCATATGAAAGGAATCTTTAACAAGAGGATTTCTTTAGATATCTAACCTGCTATATTACAGGAAGTTTCCATTCATTCTTCAACCTTCAATTCTTCAATTGACCCACTACCCTCAATTCTTTGGAAAAATTGATTATGATATCTTAATTTCCAAGCCCATTAAGTTCCTTCCAGCCTTCATCATTCTTGGCACTTTTCTTCATAACTTTTCTGAACCCTTCTTTATACCCCTGGCTTTTAAATTCTCACTCATTGTTGCTTATGCTATTTCTGGTATAGAAATTTCTCCTCAATTGCATTAATTGACTCCACTTTTCCACCTCCCTTTCGTCCCAACCTAGAAATTTCTTTCTCATTCTATGACTGGTTGATCTTAGGCATTTCCATGAGTTCTATTGCCATATGTAGGCTATTGAGTTCCTGACAATATCTCAAGTTGAACAAGCATAAATTACATTAAGTGAGATAAGTTAGTATTCCAAATTTTCAGTGGCTTAAAACAAGAAAAATTTACTTCTTGCCCATAGAGAGTCCACTGCAGATTCAGGTGACTTATCCGGAGATTCCTTATGACGACTCAGCAATTCAACCTTAGCACTTTCAACTTCACTTTCTCATCAAAATATCTCCCTCATAATTGCCCTTCAGAGGGAAGGGTCGGAGAAATTCTGCATCAGCAATTAAATGCTTCCCCTGAAAGGGGCACACGTCACTTTCATTCGTAATCCATTGGCCAGAACTTGTCATGTGGCACCACTAAACCGAAAGGGAAGAGAGAAGAAGCAGTTATCACTGAGAAGTATTGCTATCTGCCACACAAATCTAAACCTATTTCATGAGCTCCAGACCTGTGCAAGCAAATGTCCTCTCAACATCACCACCAAATGTTTCACAATCACCTCAAATTATTGTGTCCAAGATTAAGCTTCTTTATTCTCAATCCTCCACCCACTTTTGTGATCATTTGAAGCTGTACGTACCCCAGAAAACTATGTTCCTAAAGATAATCCATTCCTGTGTGTAGATCCACTGTAAGTAGGATCTTTCGGTGAGCAGAATATATATATTTTAATTTTTGTTTGTTTTTTAGTTAGTAAAATTGAATCTTAACTTCAGATGTCACCCAGGGTGGGTCTTAATCCTCTTACTGGAGTCCTTTATAAGAGAATCAAATTCAGACAAAAAGAGAGAAAGCCGTGGAAACAAGAGCTGAAAGCAAGAAACTGGGAAGAAAAATGAGAGACTAGCAGACACCACCATGAGCCTTATCGTGTGACAGCAGAGTCCAGGATCGCAGACAGCCAGCCTTCAAGAAGAAAGCATTTTAGGGTATCTGTTTCCGGCAGCATGGGAAACTAAAGCACCTTCTATATTCTCAGTATTAGTAAATGGATGCAATGCAGCAACCTGGGAGTTATCCTAGCCTCCCTTCTCTCAAACTAATAAATGACCAGGTTCATCACCTAGCCTCTTCTTCTACATGACCATTGTCGCATTCAGATCATCCTTGTTTCTCATCTGGAATGCTGCGATAATAAAGAAGGCCCAGCCACTGTCTGGCACCTCACCAGTCCATCCCACAACCTGCAGCCTAAATCCTAACGTGCTCTTGTTACTCTCTCTTCGGCAGTCTCTCCACTGCCTATAGTGAAAAGTTTGCTTAGAGTCCTCCATCATCGGGTCTTGTCCTTCCTGCATAGCCTCTCCTCTTTCCCTTCCCCACTTGCATTCCCCCTAGCACCAGATACTTGACAAACACATCTTTACTCATACTGTCCTCTGCCTGGATACCCTTCCTTCCTCTGTCTGCCTAGAAAAGTTGATTCCTCTTTCAAGACTCTGTCCAAACATCATCCCCTCTATAAAGTTTTTCTTGACCTCCACCCTCACTCTTTATTGTATTAACTGATCCTTTTCTCTTCCTTGATGCCCCCCCACCTCCATTTGGCACAGATATCTAGCATAGCATCTACAACATTTCATAGCAATTAATTACCTGCCTAGCCAAGCCAGAACACAGCTTTATAGTTGAATGAAGATAGGTGTGTCTTTTTAAAATTGAGAAATCCCTGAAGTCAAGGACTATGTCTGGCTTATTGTCTCCCAAGAACTTGGAACAGTAGCAAATTAATAACGGTCTGATTAGTTCATTTATCCTGCCTCTAAGCCTTGAACTGTCTCTGTTTCCTTCTCTGGCTCTTCTTCCTCCTTCTATCCTATGGTGTAATCTTTATTACAGTCTTTGATTTTTTATCTTCCCCATTTTTGCTTTTACTTTCCTAAAATAATCTCTTGAATCCATTCACATCTCCTCACCTCTCTACTGTACCACAAGACCATGTTACTATTATCCCTCAATTAGATTGCTACATTTATCTCCTGACTTGTCTATTCTTATCTATTCTGGTTGACTTCCAATCTATTCTCCCTGTCCCAGTTTTAATGATTGTTTCAGAATGCAAATCTTATCATGTCACCCCTGCTTAAATACTTTTAGTATAGATACCACAAATAAACCTATATCTCTTATAATAAAGACAAAATTCCCCCCCTTACCATAGTTCACCAAGCTCTGAGTAAACTGGTCCCTTCTTGCTTCTCCAGTTTCATCGCCCACCATCTTCTGCATCCCCCCACCCCCACCCCACTCCTCTCGCCCACCCCAGCACACTTCCTTGGTCTTTCAGCTGTTGTCATACTAGCCTTTTTGGGGGGGGTGGGAGTGGAGGTGGGGCACGACCTTAAACTTCTTAACCTTCCTTTCTAGCATGGGACTTTTGAACATGCTGTCCCCTCTGATTTTTCTTTGCCTCTTGGCCCAGTGGAACTCCAGTCCTTTCAGCAGATTGCAGCTTAAATGTTTTCCTCCAGTAATCCTTCCCCAATCCCTTGTATCGTAGGCTACCCAAACTGGGGTAACTCACTCCCACAGCACAATAGCTACAATTTACTATTTCTTTAGATGGGAGCAGCCCCCTTTGCCAGCCTAAAACTTCCATGAAGGCATGAACTTGTGCTCACCATCAAATCTTCAGTGCTTATTATAGTACATGGCACAAGTAAATGTTCAAATAAATGTTTTCCAGTGAATGAAAAAATGAATTTTTTACAAGTCAGCCACTGAGATAAAAAACATAATCATTGCCTCATCCTGATATTTCCCCCCAGCCCCCGCATGGGCGGGCAATGGAATCGAACCCGGGTCTCTGGGATGGCGGGTGAAAATTCTGCCCCAGGGCCACTGTTGCACTGCCTTCATCCTGCTATTTTATTTCCCATATCCAGGTCCCGGTCCTATTCATTTGTCCTCCAATTTTATTATACCTATGGCTTCCTCTTCATTTCTGTGGCCACATTCCATATTAAATAATACCTAGAATATTGCCATACTCTCCTAGCTTATTTCCTTGTTACTCTGCCCACAATTTATCTTCTATGGCATGGTATAATCTTCCTTAAAGGTCATGTTTGTTATTGTTCTAGTTTGCTGGCTGCCAGAAACGGAATGGCTTTTAAAGGCGGGAATTTAATGAGTTGCTAGTTTGCAGTTCTAAGGCCGAGAAAATGTCCCAATCAAAACAAGTCTATAGAAATGTCCAATTTAAGGCATCTGGGGAAATATACCTTGGTTCAAGAAGGCCGATGAAGTTCAGGGTTTCTCTCTCAACTGGAAAGGCACATGACGAACACAGTCACAGTTTCTCTCTCGGCTGGAAGGGCACATGGCAACAAGCCATGATCTGCTCCTTTCTCTCCAGGCTTCCTGTTTCATGAAGCTCCCGAGGAGGCATTTCCCTTCTTCATCTCCAGGGCCGCTGGTTGGTGGATTCTGCTTCTTTTGGCTATGTGGTTCTGCTCTGCTCTCTCTGAATCTCTCATTCTCCAGAATATTTCCTCTTTTATAGGACTCCAATAAACCAATCAAGATCCACCCAAATGGGTGGAGACATGTCATCACCTAATCCAGTTTAACAACCACTCTTGATGAAATCCCATCATCCAGGGAGAGGATCTGATTACAGTTTCAAACATACAGTATTGAATAGAGATTATTCTACCTTTACGAAATGATATTTTGATTAAAACATGGCTTTTCTAGGGGGCATACTTTCTTTTCAAACCAGCACAGTCATGTTATATATCAGGTCAAAGGCCTTTTGTGGTTCCTTATTTTCTTAATACTTTAAAAATATGCTTTGTTTGGCTTTGAAGATCTCAACAATGGAGCCCTAATCCATGTGTGTAACTGATCTCCTGCTACCCCCACAAGTGCCTTGTCCAGGCTAATGGCCCAGGGACACAAAGCTTGAATCCCAGCCGCCAGTCCCTGGGCCTGCTGTGGAGTCCCTGGGCTCCCACAGCCCCTCTCTGCTCCCTCTATCCACACTCCATGCTTGCCGTAGGCCCAGGCACACCTACACACAGCCCGGCCTGAGTTCTCAGCCCCGCCCCTTTTCTAGATCTACGAGCTTGCTTTCCCTGCCTGGCTAGCTCCTTCCCATCCTTTACTTCTGTGAAAACTCCAGTTTCTAAAAGAAGCTTCCCTAACAAACCTTCATATCTAAAAATAATCTTCCACTGTCTGGTTTCTAACACAGCCCTCTTGTGTCTTTCCTCCATAGCCCTTAACATAATGCATGACTAATCTATTGTTTACCCATTTGTCTTTTCTCTTCCCAGTTAGAGGTAGGCTCCATGAGACAAGGAACTTTTCTGCCTTGCTCTCTGAAATAGCCACACTGTCTGACTGTAGCATTTATTTAATGAATAGACGCATTTGCATTTTTTTAGAAATAAATATTTTATTTATTCATTTATTCGCTTTTGCTGTGAAGGGAACTAAAACCCTCTTAAAGTCTGCATAGCTAGCACTTAACTGTTACACTGTTCTTTTTCTTCTGTCTTAAAAAAATGAGCCTCATAGCCCTGGTTATAAAATTCCTGATGACAATGCTATGACACCACAATATCTGGCATGGTGGTTAAACTAAATAATAAATAATTCGAAACAAACTTGTCTCTCCACCTATGTCACCTGTATTTTTGTGTCAAAAGATACAAAAGAAGCTGTCTCTGGTTAGGGGACAAAAAAAGAGGAAGTCTGTCCTGGAGCTTACACAAGATCTTTGCAACACATACTTGGTGGCAGCAGCAGTGACGGGTAATCTTTATTTTGTTATTTCTGAAAAATAGGAGTGGCAAAGGAAGTGAGTGAAAAGTTCAGTCTTCAACAGTTGGATCTCATGATTGGACTTTTTCATGAAAGGTAAATGCTTTTATCACACACCTTTAAACTACACGATATCATCATTCACCAAGAGAAAATGCCGTCTAACTGTCAGTGATTTCCTCTTTTCTTTAATTTTTGGGGGGGGGGGGTAATGTATTCGAATGAGCATATAGTTGGTGGATTTCGTGGCAATGAGTAAGATTTTCCAGTGTCAGACGGAACATGAAAAAGTATATATAGTGCTGTTTCTATTTTAACTTATGCTTCTGTCAAATGTTTGGATTGTTGTCTTCAAAAGGAAGTGTGTTTCCTGCTTTTCTTGGCCCCAATCTGTAAGTAATTATTTCCCTGTGGCATTGTGTGACAGTCTTGTCTTTGCAGGTCGGGTGGCTTAACTTTTTATAAGTGGCTATGGTGATGTTTCTTTGGGGTGGTTGTAAATTTAGAGCCACTGATGCCAAGGCCGGATTTTACAGAAACCTATGGTTCTCCTGTCTTCTACCACCCCAGTGGTACAGCCTAGTACAAAATATAGCTCTATTTAGTACAAAGATACATTTCATTATTTAAAAGCACCTACATCAGTACTTTATGGTGTTCTACAAAGAGCACTGTTGATTTATAAACTAAGAAATGGAGGAAAAAAGTGCTAGAAAGAATCATTACCACTAGTGGTTCTGCTGTGGGCTGCAAGCATTCTGTTCTTAAGAGTTCAGATGTCTGACCAAATTTCCTTGTTGGTGCCTTTCTCATGGTACTTAATCTATGATCTAAAAATGTCAAATATAAGGTATTTGGTAATGTTGCTGTTATAAGTGGTATATGGCAATGAGATGACCTTCTCCCAAACTTCCCCCATGGCCAAGGACTTGGCAATTCACTTTAGGAACAGAACAATTAAACACATAAATAATTGATGACATTTGTTGTCTGAATAAATTACCTCAAACAGAAATAACAGAGCCAGAAATTTTATCATGGGTTTTCCTGAATATGAAGCAAAATTGTGGCCTTTAACCAATAATCCGGGTTGCATAAAAAGTTTTTAGGCACAAAAATGCTCATTTCATTGTTGTGTATTTAAATAAAAATTGGGAACAATTTATGTCAACAATCAGGAAACTGGTTAAACATGTTATAGTATTTAGATATAAGAGAAAGATCAATCACTATTAACAGTGTTTATAAATATTTTTAGTGGCATGAGAAAATGCTTATGGTAAAAAATGCTTCATGTAAGAGGAAGATATAAGCTCCTATATGAAGAGGTATCTCAGCTAGCTTTAAAAAAATGCATGGAAACACAACTAAAAAGAAATATGCTTAAATGTTAATAATGGGTAGTGGGAGTTTAGATGATTTTACTTTTCTCTTTCTTCATACTTTTTGGTACCAAAAAAAAAAAAGAAAGAAATTAAAAGGGTAACATATAGGATGTTTAGCAAAACCTAAACAAGGATATTGGCATACTTGAAAAGACAACCTGTGAACAGAACAGAGATGTCTGATGGAGTCTAGAGAAAGGACCTTCAAAGTGTGACTAACTCTGCCAGGGAAAAGAGAGGGGGATGCATCTCATCTAGGTGACGTTCAGTATTGAAGTCATTCATTCATCTTCTCTCATACTTACTTCAATTCATGCTAACCAAGCAAAAATATGATTATAGCTTGGCTTCTTTTTGGACGTTCTGATGGATGGAACACTCTGCTTATACCAATATGGCACAAGGGCCAGTTTATGCATCAGGCTCCTGTGAGTTGGTTGTGGGAATCAGTTCTGGAGACATCAGTCCATCGTTGGCATCCTAATAAAATCAGATTTCTGGAGTTGCAAAGCTGAGGACCAGCTGCTGGACTGCGGTAACACCACCTCGAAATCTCTGACCTCTGGCCTAATTAGAATACCCATGACTTGCCATTCTAATTACTGTTCTTCTATTAATGTCACAGTCAGAGATTTGGCTCCTCAGCTGCTCCTCAGTTCCGTGTTTTCTAAGAGTTGCCTTTTTTATTCCCAGGAGAAGGCAGCATGGGAGCAAAACCCTCCACACCTAAACCCACTCTCGGTGAGTCCAGGACAGGAACCATCATTTCACTCATTGCTGGCTTGAAATGAAATGGAATAACTGGAAATAGTGCTGAACAGCTGTAATGGGATGGTCCTGGCAAGTGTAGTTCTCAAGTTGGAAGAATCAAATTTTACCATGACGCAGAATCTAATGCCAGGAGAGGTAAAAACGATACCAGAGAGAACCTGCAATGAACCTGCAAATTTGAGTGAAGATTGTCTTCTATGCCTGGTACTATACCTGCTGGGTAGTTTAAGAAAATTGAGTTAACTTTCCTTGCTACCGTCCCATTTGTGGTTTAGGCATTGGGAACTGACCCTAGCTGCCCTTAGCTAGGCAATGTTAATAGATGCTTGCAAACAAATGAGCAAAACAACAAACAAAAAAGTCAACGGTTTACATGGTCAAACTGACTTTGAGAAATTCTAGGTGTGGGTTTCACTTTGGTTCTTTATTGCCTAGACTTGTGAGCCTTTACTTAGGCCAGAGGGGGCATATCTCCCTACAGATTCCTATCAAAATCTTAGATTATCCTTCTCCTGCCAATCTATAAAGGGAGAGACCTGAGATGCTTATCAAAAGAACATTATGGTGCTATGAAACACTAAGCTCTTATTTCATTTGTGCAGCTGACACTTTTTTTATTAATTTTTAAATTTTTTTTTAAAAATATGACAAGAAACACAAACACTCTTACATATGATCATTCCGTTCTACATATATAATCAGTGATTCACAATATCATCACATGGTTGCATATTCATCATCATGATCATTTCTTAGAACATTTGCATCAATTCAGAAAAAGAAATAAAAAGACAACAGAAAAAGAAATAAAATGAAAACAAAACAAAATTATACATACAATACCCCTTACCCCTCTCTTTCATTGATCACTAGCATTTCAAACTAAATTTATTTTAATGTTTGTTCTCCCTATTATTTATTTTTATTCCATATGTTCTACTCATCTGTTGACAAGGTAGATAAAAGGAGCATCAGCACAAGGCTTTCTCAATCACACAGTCACATTGTGAAAGCTATATCATTATACAATCATCTTCAAGAAACATAGCTACTGGAACACAGCTCTACATTTTCAGGCCGTTCCCTCCAGCCTCTCCATTACATCTTGAATAACAAGGTGATATCTACTCAATGCGTAAGAATAACCTCCAGGATAACCTCTTGACTCTGTTTGGAATTTCTCAACCATTGACACTTTGTCTCATTTCACTCTTCCCCCTTTTAGTCAAGAAGGTTTTCTCGATCCCTTGATGCCGAGTCTCAGCTCATTCTAGGATTTCTGTTCCACATTGCCAGGAAGGTCCACACCCCTGGGAGTCATGTCCCATGTAGACGGGGGAGGGTGGTGAGTTTGCTTGTTGTGTTGGCTGGAGAGAGAGGCCACATCTGAGCAACAAAAGAGGCTTTCTTGGGGGTGACTCTTAGGCCTAAAATTTAAGTAGGCTTGACCTATCCTTTGTGGGGGTAAGTGTCATATGAACAAACTCCAAGACTGGGGTGTGCAGTTGATATTTAAGTTCCAGTTCTAATTTTGATTTTAAAGGATTCCAAATCTAGGAGGTAATTTCTTCCTGTATTTAAAGTAACAGCCCTATCATTGATTACTCTTTGTGTAGGCAGGATGGGGCCTCTGGGGACTCATTCTTAGTTTGCAAGGATTTTGTGAGAAGTAGCAGATACATTAATCCATTTCCTGTTCTCTTGTAGACCTCCTCTCCTTCACGACAGACCCACCGGCTACCTCTGCACCCTTCTCCACTAACTGCCCCACCAAGTAAACGAGCATTCTCCCTCCTGTTTCATCTTGTACTCCCTGGGCCTTGGCTTGGGGAGTTGGGGGTGGGAGTCAAGGGAGAAAGAACCAGAAATTGAAAGAACTGAATCCTTTTTTTTTATCTTAGGAATGTGGTTCTTAATTTGGGGTCCCCTGAACTTCAGGAGATCCATGAACCCCCTAAACATATAAGTAAAATTTGCTGTACATTGGCCTATGAACATTTTTGTGGGGTAAAGAGAGTTGACAGCTTTCATTGAAGTCCCAGATGGATCTGGGACTCTGAAACAAAAGTTAAAAACCAGTGAATGAAAGTGAAAGTCAACTAATCTGAGTGAAACCATTTCAGGGGTTTTCTGTTGGTGGGAAAGGACTTCAGAAAGTTCAGCAGTTCATCTGCTCCCTTTCTTTGCAGAAACAGCAAAGTGCCTCTTCATTTGATTTTGGCCTTTTTTGCGGGAATTCTACTGACACTGCTGCTGATGGGCTTTGTCTTCCTCATTATAAAGAGTTACAGAAAATGTAAGATTTCTGCAAGACAGGGAACAGCCCATCTCTTGGAGAACAAAGTTATCTATGAGTGGATAATGGGAGGTGGTGGAGCAAGGGGGAGTAAAATCTGCTTAGCCCACCCTCTGCAGACTGAGCACTAGAATCCTTTACTTCTCTTCCCTCCTGCTCTCCCCACCCTCCACCTTTCCTACCCAACACCTCCTCTCCACCCTTGCCCTTCATCCAAGATTGTAAGGAAAGGTTTCTGATTCCTCCAAGCCCTATTGGTGAGACTTGTCCCTCTTTTTCCTGGCACTTGTGGCAGGTCATTCCAGCTCTCCAGCCCTGGATCCTTGCTCAGATTCTCCAAACAAGGTAAGGTAATCATATTGTTCCCTGGACACTTTCCCTCTATTCTCTGGCCTAGAACAAGTGGCATTGCCTTCTGTACACTTGGCGAGTGACTATTGGAAGGGTTTTCCTGGTTCATTAAGGTCTTCTGTGATGATCTAGACCAAAGCTTTCCAAACCTCAAGTTGCTTCTAAAGAGAACTTTATTTCATTTCTCCAAAACTCAGCTCACTTCTCCTTTTTCTTCCTCTGCAGTTTCCAGTCCCAGAGGAGGCACTTACCTATGCCAGTATGACTTTCAAAACCTCAGAAGAAAAGAACAATCACTTGACTACAAACTGTTCTGCAGGCTTGGACTCCACTGTCTATACTCAAATTAAAGTGACAAACTAAGCTGCCCTTTCCAATGGGGTTTGAATCCAGTTCCTCTCATCTCAGCTCCATCTTTGTATATTACTTTCTCTTTTTTTGCAAATTTTGGACCACAACCTGTGTGAGCCACCATTCAAAGTTTTTTGGGGTTTTATTGATCTGGCAATATTATCTAGCAGTTTTGAAGACTGATGTTCAGTATTTTTCCTAGCCAGAGAAAGGATTATTGGGTCTCTGACTTGGACTCTTGAGGGGGACTGTCTCCCTTGTTCCATTTCAGAGTTTGTGGCACAGAACTCAGCACACCAAGAGTATTTACTGAGCATTACTGATTGACTTTGGAGGAGCCAACCAAATGAACACTCCTTCAAGAATTTTAAATAAAGGGGAACCCTCTGCAATGTGGGCTCCTTCCTCAAAAATTTGTCTGTCTCTGTTGCCTTCTTCAGAGGCCAGGAATAAAAGTCCAGAGCCCATCCACAGCCAGAAAAGACTAACAGATCGACAGGTTGATGGGGTTCTAGAATGAGCTCAGGATTAACTGGGGTGCAAATCTCAAACTCTGCCACTAACCAGATGCATTATTATGGGCAAGTTTGTCAATCTTTTAAAACCTCAGTTCCTTCATCCGGAAAGCAAAACTAATAACACTTACTCTTAGAGGTACTGTGAAGATTAAATATCAGATGTATAAGCACTTTAGTCATCCCAGAGCTCTAGATAAATATGAGACCCTTATTATGTAAAGCACTATTCAAATATAGATTCCTATCTCCTTGCTAGTTAAAAATATTCTTATTTTTAAATTTAGAGTGAAATGCTGGTGATCAGTGAGGGGGAGGGGTGGGGGGGTAAGTGACCAGTATAACTACATTATGTGGGAACTAAATGTAAAGATTAATTTAAACATAACCCCCCCCAAAAAAGCCAATAGAGAATCTGATAGACAATCCCAATAAAAATAAGATTATTATTTTTTATTAATTTTTTAAAATACTAAAAAACACCAAACACAAACATTCATAATTTTTTATCATTCTGTTCTACATATATAATCAGTAATTCACAATATCATCACAGTTGCATATTCATCATCATGATCATTTCTTGGAACATTAACATCTATTTAGAAAAAGAAAACAGAAAAAAATTCATATATAACATACCCCCCACCCCTCCCCCTCACCAATCACCAGCATTTCACTCTAAATTTAAAAATAAGATTATTTTTTAACTAGACAAGCTTTTTTTTTGCATGGGCAGGCACTGGGAATCAAACCTGTATCTCTGGCATGGCAGGTGAGAACTCTGCCAGGTGAACCACCATGGCACGCCCTAGACAAGCTTAATTCTATTCCATTGATTTATACCTGCACCATTACCAAATTATTATTAGTTACACTTAATAAAGCAATAATCTTAATTGGTAGGGTTAGCCTTCTCACATTACTTTGTTTTTTTCAATGTAAGAATCTTCCTGGACTTGCTTTCTTGTTTATTGCTTATATAAGAACTTTTCTAACTTAAGAAAGTGGAAAAAATAATCACTAAACAAAAAGCAATGACCCATGAATGGAAAAAAAATTACTGTTAAAAAAAAGGAAAAGAAGAAAAACATTAAATCATTAGAAGAAAACACAGGAGATTTTTTTTTTAATTTCAAGAGTGAAATAGGACTTTGGACATATGGCACAAAGCCCAAA
Source organism: Tamandua tetradactyla (assembly GCF_023851605.1). Classification (NCBI taxonomy): domain Eukaryota; kingdom Metazoa; phylum Chordata; class Mammalia; order Pilosa; family Myrmecophagidae; genus Tamandua; species Tamandua tetradactyla. The sequence continues at coordinate 10,711,144 of NC_135337.1, read as the reverse complement.
AGCTAGAAAAAATTATCTTTATTTATAAATATCATTTAAAAATGCAAAGAAAAACTGACAAGTTTGGAACACATTTGCAGAACATCTCACAGAAAAAAGCACTATTTTTTCTTAATATATAAAGAGCTCTTATAAATTAATTGGACCAAAAGTTAACGACCCAATAGAAAAAAAAAAGGACAATGGAGAAGTTCAGAAAATTCATAAGGAAGGAAAAAGAAATGGCTCTAAAATATATGGAAAGGTACTCAACCTCTTTATAGTAAGAGAAACACCAATTAGAACTACAATTAACTAATGTTTTATATCTGTAAGATTAACGAAATTCATGAAGTTTGCTAACAAAGTGTGTGGACATGTTTATGGGGTACCAAAATACATACACTGCTGGTGACAGAGTAAGTTGATAGAACTGTAGAAGACAATTTGGCAATAACAACATTTTAAATTCTATTTTTAATCATTTCTAAGCAATTCTATTTCTAAGACTATATCCTACACATATATGTGGAAAATTACCTATATAATTTTAATTGCAGCATTAATAAAATTGGCTAACACTTACTAAGGTTTATAATAAACTATGCACTATTGTAAGTTTTCATTAAATCTTCTCAAAATACTATGAGGCAAAGCTTAGACTACCTATAGGTTTGCCTAAGAGTTACTTCTGAAGGACCTCTTTTGTTGTTCAGATGTTGCCTCACTCTCTATATAATTAGGGTTCTCTAGAGAAACAAGATCAACAGGAAATATTCATAAATATAAAATTTATAAAAGTGTCTCAAGTAACCATGGGAACATAGAGTCCAAAATCTGTAGGGTAGGCTGTGAAGCTGATAATTCCGATGGAGGGTCTGGACAAACTCCACAAGAGAGGCTTGCCGGCCAAAGCAGGAAGATAACCTGTGTCTTCTGAATCCTCCTTAAAAGGCTTCCAGTGATTGAGTATCACTCATTAAAGAAGACACTCCCCTTGGTTGATTACAGATGAAATCAGCTATGTAGCCGATGTGATCATGATTTAATTCTATGAAATGTCCTCATAGCAAAAGACAGGCCAGCACTTGACCAATCAGACAAACAGGTACCACCACCTGGCCAAGTTGACACATGAACCTGACCATGACACTCTCTCTAAGCCCAACTCTTCAAGTGAAATCATTGCCCTTCCCGCTACATGGGGCATGACATCCAGGAGTGAAAGTCTCCTTGGCAACATGGGAGATGACCCCCAGGGGCAAATCTGGCCCTGGCACTGTGGGATCAACAATTTCATCCTGACAAAAAGTGGAAAAGAAGTGTAACTAGCGAAGTATCAGTGGCAGAGAGAGTTCAAATAAAGTTGAGAGATTACTCTGGAGGTTGTTCTTACACAAGCTTCAGTTAGACCTTGCTACCTATCATAACCTGCCAAACCCAACCAGGACCATTCTAGCCAATCCTAAAGAATACCTAGGGCAATATATAAGATTCCACAAGGGTTCCATGCACTAGAGCAACTTTCCAGAAACCTACAAACTCCAGATGGGTCCCTGGACCAGAGAAGTCCTGAAACCTAGAGGGCCCAGCCTCTCTAGAACATCCAGTAGTTCCATCTCCCTACCCCATATTAGTGAAAGATCCTTACAAGATGAAAAATTTAGAATGGCCGTAACACAAACACCCCTAAAGAGAGGTATGGAAAGATCATAGATGATGGTGGAGTTATACAGAGAAGACAGGAATAACAAATGAATATGAATGTTGGATCATTAAATTGATATCTCTTTTAGTTTCCAGTATCTTAGAGCAACTGGAAGTAAAAACCTAGAATTGTGAAATAGTAGCCCATGTCAAACTCTGAAATATGTTCTACAACTGATTGTGGTACTATGCTTTGAAATTTATTGCTTCTTTACATATGTGACTTTTCAAAAAAAAAAAAAGGAAAAAAGTCGATTGTGATGATAAAACAATTTAAGCCTTCTAGCCTCCTATATTCTGGAGCAGCTAGAAGGAAAAATGTGAGAGGATTGTATGGTAGCCCGTGACAAATTCTGGAATCTGTCCTGTAACTACTTTTTGAAGAGCACTTTGAAAACTATTGCTTTTTTTATTTCTCTGCTTTGTATATATATACTATACTAGACAATAAAAAAGTTTAAAAAACAAGCATAGCAAAAAAATATTATGAGGTTACAGTTATGACTATTCTCATTGTTTAGGTATGTAAATGGAGGCACAGAGAGGTGAAATGATTTGCCCTGTTCACACTGACTCCAGAATTTGTGTCTTCATCCACACGTTCAACTCTCCATAAGAGTGAAATGAAATACAGAAAAATGGATGTTGAGAGGGGATTGGTTAATGGCGTACAATGCCAGTCATTAAAAAGAATGAGGCCACCATCCATGTTCTAATAAGGAAAGATCTCCAAGGAACATTGTTCAATGAAAGTGCAAACTGCTAAATTCTGAATATGATCCATTTATGTACAACAGACAATATATACATATATTATATAGAAACATATATACATACATATATATACATTTATATATGTATTTAGTGTCTCTCTGGAAGAAAGCACAAATAATTTGTTGCAGTGACAGCTCTGGAGAGAGGAATTTGGGTAGGAGGGATGCTTTCCCTTAGAAGCCTTTTGGTAACTTTCGAAGTTTTCATTTACCATCTTGAGGATCTTCAAAGGGGCCCAACAGATACCTTAGGCTCCTCTCTCCCACCTGAATTCTGAACCAACCAAGAAATAAGATAAAGGACTCAGCAGACGGAGACCAAAATATTATCTTTATTATGACTACAGTAAACACTGGCAAATGTGGCTTTTACTAAAGCTGCAGGGAGTGGACTTCAGAATACTAAAACCCATGGTTGACAGCACTGGGTCAGAGCAAGTGCCCACACTCTGTCTCCCCCAAACCAAGGTGCAGAAGAGGTCATGTGCTTGTAGAAAGCTGCCCATCCCTAAAAGATTTAAAAAGGAAGATGAAGAGACAGAGTGAATATGTCCATCTCCTACTCTACGCTCCATCTGGAGCCAGTCCCCCCACCTCCCCTGAGGAGTCAGTGAGGAGAGTCAGCTCAGCTGCTCAGTCCACAGGGAAGGAAGCTGGGATGGAGGAGAAACATCCTCTACTAATCCCTTCCAAAAATACATTAAATTAAACCTTTTCAAAAGGTAAGGTAATTCAAGCTTAAGTCAATGAGATAATTTACCCAAAGTCATCTGTCTAAGAAGTGGCAGAACCAAAACTTAAATCAAGTCCTCTGACTTCAAATTCCTTGCATCCTGTCTCCATACCAAGCCCCCACCTAGCACTTGTAGTGGCAAGAAGACTAGAAAGGCAAAGTCAGGTGAGAGATCAAGAGAGTGAGAGCTGGCTGTCTGCTGGATTATGAGAGAGAAGACTGTGGGACAGAGGTCTGATAAAGAAGGAGGCCCTCTGAGGGAGTGAACAGGTCTAGAGAAAATGCCTGTTTAGGAAATAGTACAGCGAAGAGGTCACAGTCCAGACAGAGCAGCCTGCTCCACGTGGACCTCAGAGATGGGAAAGATGCCCTCCTGTTGGCCAACTCAGGGAAGCCTCTCAAGATTTCAGCTTTTCCCAAGCTATCAGCTGATGTCAAATGGTTCTGCCAACCCTGAAGCTAGAAGCCACATCAGCTGTGCAGTGCAGAGCCAGTGCCTTGGAAATCCAGCTCCAACGGTAGGATCAAGAACTGTGCTATGACCATCCACTTGTAAATGAAATAGCAAACAAATTGCTCTTCCTGCTGTGTTCCTGAAGCTTCCTATTTCAACACCACAGCCCTAAACTGAGTCTTGCTTTCTATGTCCCCAGCCTGAGAACTGGTGTGCTCCCTGCCTTGCTGGAGGATAAAATGAGTACTTAATTGACCACAAATTCAAAAGGTCTTTGCTAGCTAGGCAAGGGGAGAAAAAGACTCTTGAACCCTGGATAATGGATTCAGAAGAAACCCGTAGGATTCTTAGGGGAAACAGCTGTCCATATTGGGTGAATGTAATTTTCCCAACTCATCTATAGATGAATTCATCTGCCATGTAAGATCAATAGATGCCTGCCATCTTGTCCTGTATAGTAAGATGTCCCAACAGCACAAACTGGAATGTATTTGCAGAGCCAGTCAGCCTGTGACGCCTTTATGTAAGCCCATAAAAGACCCCAGGGGAGGGGTTGAGGTGTGTTTGTGGTTGAGAGAAGAGAAAGCAAGATGTTGGTTTTTTTAATGTTAAACCATTACTCCCTAAAAAAAAAAAAAATTCTGTTTCTGTTTATTTCCAAAGTGAAATTGAAATATAATTCAAGTAAACTGGTTCTTAATTTTACAGTTTATGGCTTTATTTTTCAAGACTTACCTGAAAAATCTATGCTATCAGAATATATATTATGTTGTTTGTCTTTAAAATAACAAATGATGCTTTATTGTGTAAAGAACAGGCTTGACATGCTTATATATTTTAATACAGAAGAGATTATTTTGCATTTAAGCTAAGAAACATAAGTCCAGTTTTTCCTTGCTTGTTATTTTTTGTGCTGTCTGATATACTAAATGCAACATGTATCTTCAAGGAACAATTTATGCAAAAATAAGCTAAAGGGGCAGTATCCCATTTCAAATGTTTATGCTCATTTTGTTTGCAGAGAAAAAGTGGGTCAGGTTCTGTAGTATAATCAATGGAGCTATCACCAGGTAAATATCCCTAACTGAGAGCCATGGACGTGGCTGCCTTTTCCTTTGTAGCAATGTGAAGGTGGTTCCAGTACCTGGTCTGACATTTCCCAGCTGTTCCTACTGAGGAGGTCAAGCAAAAGCACACACAGCAACTGAAAAGGAGCCATCCTTTTGAGGGCATGGTTGATTTTACTTCTGATTCCTGCCACGCCACAGAGGGGCCAAGGCCTTCTCGAAACACTTGACCCATATTTGCTGACAGGGAAAGTGGGTGATTTTTACACTCTATGCCTGCAGGTCTCTGAAGATATGTACAGACTGGAGTTCACCCTACACTGCTTTGTCAGCAGAGCTGTGGCTTTCTTTGACAGCTGTGAAAGACTTTTGTGATGGAAGGCATTGAGTATAAAAAATTTGCTTTCTTCTGTACACCAGTGACTGTACTATGTAAAGTTTTACAATGTAGAGAGCACTTTTGATGTAGCTTGCTGAGCTTCTGGGAGTGGGGGCTGTATGGAAATGTGGAGGATAGGAGGAGAGGGATGGTACCCACACCTGATCCCCTCCCACCAGGCTATTGAGTAGCTTTGCATTCCCTACTCATGGAGAGAGGGTTTTGGGTGGAAGCTGAAGGAACCCTGTTCATGAAAGCCTTTGTGAGACTCTGGACCTAAACATGCAGAGTGCATGCAGAATTGTGTCAAGAGCCAAACAGCCTGTCCCAACCCTGCCTCAGACCACAGGGCCATTTGAGTATCCTGAGAACTGAAGCTGACCACACCCTATCAGAAGACACCATGGAACCAAAAAAGCAGGGTTCTTATAAGAGCAGGAAGGGCAGTGCTGAGGACCCCCCTGGGAACTTCCAGAAATAGCAGGAGAGACACTGTATGGGGAGAGGTAGGAGCTAAGAGCTATGGTCATTCCGGCATTAATGATATCGTAACCTCACTTGCACCCACAAGCTGCTGAAAGCTTGTTCTTGATTTGTTTCTATATTTGAATGGATATTTCATCCACATTATCACTCCTTGGTTTTTATTTACCAAAAACAGCCATTCATTGAGTCTGGTGACATTTTCCCATAAAGGATGCAACTAGTGGTCCACAGCCTTTTCACCAAGAGAACCTTAGTACCACTGATTAAGTCAATCTCCCTTTCTTTGGGCAGGATAGCATTTAATACCAATTCAGAATTGACAATTTCAAAGAAACTTTTCCAGAAATATTTTCCCAGTGACATCCCAGGAGAAGTTAGTCACACCTTGGAGTTCTTTCGACATGTATCAGAAATTTATTGGCTAACAAATAAAATACAGGTCATCTCCTGCCCCACCCCCCAACCCAGATTCTATCTCTCTTCTTCCCTTCTGGCTATTCAAAGCCAAGAGAACCAAGATCTTGAGATGTTATCTGATGGCACCCTTGCTCAGGTGTGGTACATCATGGTTGCTCTGAGTTCTACTGATCTTGTTGCCGAGCTGCAAATGAAAGCTGGTAAGGTTGGAGGGTCCTTCAGAATGCCTGAGAGATCAGAATCAATCCCCCAGATGTCAGTCAGTTGTCATAGTGATTCTACTCTAGCATCACTTTATGTATAAACTAAATAAAAGAAATCTTCGGTCACATCTGTTCAGTATGAGCCATTTCCTTTGAAGTCAGGACACATTAGAAGGGCTTCAGAGTTCTCTACTTTGTTGAGGAATAGAAAAGGAAAATTGAGTTAATCTCTATCACCTCCCTCAGCTTTGTGTTTCTGCAGCAAAAGTTGCAAACGCTCTCAAGGGAGTTTCATGGGAGCTTTCAGGGCTCCCATCAAACAAAAGCAGTTTGTTTTCAGGGCTGAAATCAGATGTCGTGATGGTAAATGTCATCAGTTGGTCAAGAGGAAAGCTTGGTACATGGCACTCACATTCAATTCTCACCAAGTTTGGTGACATGAGTGCAACAAGACTCAAGAGCCCAAGAATGTGAAATTTAGAAGGGACCAAATCCTTGATTCAAGCTGCGATGTTTCAATTGCCTGAGTATGAGGAGACAGGCCATGGCTAAAACAGATTGTACAGCTCCTTGCTAAAAAGCAATAGTGTTGGGTTTCGTTCCCTCAACTTTCACAGCACCTTTAGTGTCAAGTATTTTACTTAACAATTGTACATTTGGGTGTGCATATGGCAGTTTTTCTTTCTCCCACACTGTATTTTAAGCCTTGTGAAGGCAGATGTTGCTTCTTCTGCTCATCTTTGTATCCCCAGCATCTAACTTGGCAAGGAATGAAGGAAGTAGGGAGGGTGGGAAGGAGGGAAGGAGGAAAGGAAGGACGGAAGGAAGGAAAGAAGGAGGGAATGAAGGCAGGAAGGCAGGAAGGAAGGAAGGAAGGAAGGAGGGAAAGAAGGAAGGAAGGAAGGCAGGATGGAAGGAAGGAAGGAAGGAAGGAAGGAAGGAAGGAAGGAAGGAAGGAAGGAAGGCAGGCAGGCAGGCAGGCAGGCATTCCTGGTGAATATGAGAATGGCATCTCCAATTTATAGGGAAGTAAATAGGCCCATAGAAGTGAAAAGTTGCCCAAGTTCACATCTTAAAGAAGTAACAGTGTATTTTGCAAAAACCTAAACCTGAATTGTGAACCAAAGGGAGTGTTCTTGGGCAAAACTAAGAAAGATGTTGCTCTGTCTGTATCTCCCACCTCCACAGCGCCAAAGGTCCTAAAGAGCAGAGGGCCAGGAATGCTGTGAGGCCACTACTTACACTCTTCAGTCTCTTTCTTTGCTCCAAGTTGTTTTTGTGGTGTATGAACATTAAAAAAAAAAAAAAAAACAACTACTTGTTGAACTATGGCATGGGTGTCTGTGTCTAGTGTTCTTCAGCTGTGTATGTGCTCTAGAAGTTAGCAGAATCACCACATGGTGGCCTGGAGGCTCTACTAGACAAGGAGATGCTGCCCCAAAGGGAAATATGACCAAATCCTCACAATCCTTTCTTAACAAAGCACCAGCATTCTATTTAGGAATGAGGAGGCATCGGGGCAGAGAGTTGTGAGGCAAAGGGTTCAGAACAAAACAGCCAAGGAGGAAACTTACCAAAGGTGTGGGGACCACAGAAGAACCCTGGCTGTCTTTCGGGCTTCTAGCAAGGCCTTCACCTATAATCATTCAAGGGCAAAAGGGAATACAGGCTAAAGGGTCACTCCCTTGGTTCAAAATTCATCTCAAAGAGACCTTTCTATGCTACTTACCCAGGGATCCCCAAAGCTTCTTTGAAATGGGCCTTGGTTCCTATTCCTTTAGGTGAGCATTAAGTTTCTTTCAGTCAAAGAGTGAGGCTGTCTCCAAATTCTTTATGCTGGAGCCATGTGCCTTCCAGATACACAACCTGGAGTATGCTTGTCTCAGGACCTCCTTTCTCCCTGATCTCTCACTCCTCCACTTAAGAAGGCCACCTTTGTGCTCTGTCACCTTTCAGGATGCTTGTGTCACTATGAAGCACGTATTTTCCCCAGCCCATGGACTGGCTGAATTGGTCTCCACGACCAGGCAGTAAGTGTGTGGGGGTGGGGTGAGGTGGGAAGGGACTCATTCACTTGCTTGAAAGCTGCTCCCCAATCCCTTTTGTTCTCTGATTCCTGCCTCCCCACCCCCACCCCCACCCCCACCCCCACAAACTGCTACTTACTCCTTCTACTCCTTGGACGTCTCCGTCTTTTGGACAAATGACTGAGTATAGTGATACTCCCCAGACCTGTGATCAGTATGCAGATGGTGAGAATGGACAGCCTGGAAGGAACCACAGACAGATCTCAAAGTTCCTTGGAGGAAACCACCTTTTGGTTCTCTGCTCAGGATCCCTTCTTCTGGGATCTGCCTGCCCCCACCCAGTGACTGTAGCTTCTGGAAACCTTATTCCTATAGAGTGACCCTATCCCTTGGACCACACTTAACTTGACCAGGTTGGGCCAATAAGCCCCTTCCTCAGCACTGGGAGTGAATCATGCCCCCCACAAAAGATATGTTCACATCCTCACCCCCAGTCCTGTGGGTGTGAACTCATTTGTAAAAAAAGATCTTTGAAGATGTTATTAGTTAAGGTGTAGATTCATTTGTGAATAGGGTCTTCAAAGATCCTATTGAAATGAGACCAAAGTGAATCAGGGTGGGCCTTAATGCACATGACTGGAGATCTCCTAAGGAGAGGAAATCTGGAAAGAGACACTGATGACTGAGTAGAAGTGGAATTCAGAAGTCAGCAGAAATCAGAGGGGTAGAAACAAGAAAAGAGAGATCATTATATGATGGAGGAATTGCCCAAACAGACTCCAGGACAAAGTAAACCCAGACAATAACCTTAACGTTGGACTTAAAACTGTAAGACAATAAATTCCTGCTGTTTACCAGTCCACTGTGTGATATTTATTATAGCAGACCTGGCAAACTGAGACGCTCTGGAACTAAAGTGGGACTGGGAGTAGAAGAATCCAGGGAGACAGAAACTCAGGAGCTATAAATGATTGTCTTTTCCCATGGGAAAAAATAAATAAGGACAGTCTAGAAAAAGAAGGAAGCAAACACACATAAGAGTAGCAGATTAGAGACAGAGATAAAGACTTGATTATACTCCTATCAAATTCTGAGGGTGAGTACATCCCTTCCCTTGAATTTCATGAGACTCTGTCCCCTCCTTATGATGAATTCCTCCCTTTTAATTAAAATAGCTACAGAACATTTTTGCTGCTTACAACCAAGAGTCCTAAACTATACTAGTTGGAAATAAACCAAATAGTCACATTAAGGATATATAGTTAGTTGGAGAAACAATACATGGGCAAAAAGTAACAGGTGCAAATCAATTGTCATTTTGTGTTGTTGCTGCTACCCCCCCCACCTTCCCCTCACCCCTACCCTGCCTCCTAAGATTACAACTCACCTGGAGCGATCTGCCTTGTGGACAACTTTGGAAGCCCTGCACGTCCTATTCTTGTTGCCTGGTAGGTCTGAATCAGAAAGGATTTGTTGAGAGTCAAGTAAGGCTCATACCCATAACTTCCTTGGCCTTCCAGGTACCTCTCTCTCATTTTCTCAGTCTCCTGAGAATGAGTGCCTTGAATGACTTCAGTAGAGCAGATATGTCACCCATAGTTGTTTGTGCCAGACCCAGGGGACAAGTAGGGGCTGAAATCTGCCCATATTCCACTTGTGAAGACATACACCCTGGCACTGGGCACCATGTACCTGAGGAAAGGGCACCTTTTCCAGATTTGCACAAAGGCACTGTATCAATCAGAAGTGGCCTGTGGCTAGAGTCCCAGGCTTGGGTTTATGAGAGGAGATACCAGATGTCCAAAATCCCTATCAGTAAGGGGTTGGTCAATAGGTAATATAATTGCCACAAAGTGCTTCTGACAGCCAACCTGTCCCACTGGGAGAGGTCCTACCCAGCCATCCACATTACCTCTTCCAATAAGATCTGGGAGGTAATGTGGATGTACTTCATTTAAACTAAATAAGGCATTAAGGTGGGACTTCTCTCATCCTGAGCTTGAAACTCAGGACACACTGCCCAGTCAGGTAAAAGCAGAACGTCACCAAAGTAGAAATATTAGGTATGAAAGATGTTACACATTCCATAAGAAGCTTGTTGAATGAACGAATGACCAGTTGGTCAGGCATGAACAGGGCTCTTTTCGTAGCACCATGGTTTCCCATACGGTCTTCTGGTTTGTTTCCCTACATCTGCCCTACTGGATCTGCCCAACTGCCCTCTGAACATGCCTTCTAGAAATGGAAACAATGAGAAGCCACAGAAGAGAAAGGCTAGTGCCTTCCATAAGCTCTCTGCCTAAGAGACATTGGTTTTCATAAAAAAGGAGGGTATTTGAAAGAAGAAATTTCTTCTTCGCCCTGGCCAAAACTCTAAGTCGAGTGACTCAGACAACCTTCTATCTATAGACTCCAGTTCCAGCCATACCTTCCAGCAGCCTCTTAATGTAGATTGCATTCCAAAAACAGTGAAGGAGGGCACTGACCAGTTTGACAATGGCATTCCCCCCACCCTGTAAATTCTTAAATTATTTCAATTGACAGTTTTTGAGGGTATTTTTACATCCACTGGTCATGTTTTGCAGCCTCAGCCACCTCTCAAGAAACTAATCCCCAAGATTCTAGACCTGCCAAGCTGACACCAAATCATGGAGTACAGAGATTTAAAAGCAAATCCAATGCCTTTCCTGACCATCATTTCATTTCCTCCTTCAACCCAAAGACCTCACACTCATTGGATGCAAAGAGGATCTTCGAATTCCATGAACCAGATCACTGCGAGGGAAGGGAGGTTCCAAGAACTTCCCAAAGCCCAGACTCCTCCTGTTCTAGTTTGCTAGCTGCCAGAATGCAATATACTAGAAATGGAATGGCTTTTAAAAAGGGGAATTTAATAAGTTTCTGGCTTATAGTTCTAAGGCTGAGAAAATGTTCCAATTAAAGCCAGTCTATAGAAATGTCCACTCGAAGGCATCCATCCAGGGAAAGATACCTTGGTTCAAGAAGGCCGATGAAGTTCACGGTTTCTCTTTCATCTGGAAGGGCACATGGTGAACACAGTCAGGGTTCCTCTTTCATCTGGAAGGGCACATGGTGGCACAGTGTCATCTGCTAGCTTCTTCTCCTGGCTTCCTGTTTCATGAGGCTCCCTGGGATGCATTTTTCTTCTTCATCTCCAAAGGTCACTGGCTGGTGGACTCTGTTTCTCGTGGCTATGTCATTCTGCTCTGTTCTCTCTGAATCTCTTATTCTCCAAAATGTTTCCTCTTTCACAGGACTTCAGAAACTAATCAAGACCCACCAGATGGGTGGATTAGGTCCAAACATCACTGGAGATGGGAATCTCTCATTCTCCAAAATGTGTCCTCTTTTTTTTCAGTTTCTTCAGAAACTAATCAAGACCCACCCAAATGGGTGGAGACACGCCTCTACCTAATCCAGTTTAACAACCAGTCTCGATTACATCACATCTCCAGGGAGATGATCTAATTACAGTTTCAAACATACAATGCTGAATAGGGATTAAATGAAATGGCTGCCTTTACAAAATGGGTTCAGGATTAAAACATGGCTTTTCTAGGGGACATACATCCTTTCAAACCAGCACACCTCCTCTTCCCCAAACTCCTGCCTAATACCCTGCACCATCAACAACCATCTGCCTTGAGATTGGAAGAGATCTTGGTTTCCCCAAAGAGGGAGAGTCTTTGTTGGTGTTCATTGGCTTTAGTGAGCATTTACCACACCAACAAACACCCACTTACTATGGGTAATTACCAGCTAAACCCTCAGAAAGATCCTTACCTTTTTTAGACCAAAAATCAATGTGGGCTCCTCTGTGGTCAGTCACAACCAACTCTGTAAAATCCATGTCATCTCTGGCAAAGTTCTGCTGGATGCCACACCAGTACCAACCTGTATCCTCCTTGGTCAGGCAGGACACAGTGACAATGAGCTGGTTTCCTGTGTCCCTCAAGACCACATGGTCAGTGCTATTTGGTGTGAAGGCGATGATGTTGCAGAAGTCCCGGAAGTAGCCCCGGCACCAGTATTTGGGGTAGTCCTTATAGTGGGCATCGTAGTTGCAAATGGCAGAAGCTGTGTCCAATACAAAGATTTCCTTGACCTTTTCATCCACAACCATGGCATCTGTCAAGACATACCCACATACACCATTATTCTTTCAAATCTGTTGCAGTTTCTACCCCCCTTAAGGATAATTGATCAAAGCTCGGAGACTGGTTTTTTGCCTCATTTGAAAGGGCAACCTTGGGGAAGTGCCTTTTCCTGGCCTAAGGATGGATAAAATGGATGCCCCCCACCTGAAAGAATTTAGGGGGCCCTCACCACTGCTTAACATAGAGACTAGAATTGCCTGTGCTTTGTTTTTAAGTAGAACCTCTGCCCTTACTCCCACCCAATCATAGCATGATCAAAAAGAAAGTGAGAACGTTTGATGATTATTTTCTTCTGCTACCTGGATAGGACTGAAAACAAAGGGAGTTAGGTACTATCTTTAGGAGCTAAGAATTTCACATTTTCTCCACCCCAGACAGGTGTGGCACCTCTCTCATCTCAGGGTGTTGCATAATGAGGAAGTCACGTGTACCATGTGCTGTTTGACTGTGTTTGGTGAGAGGACTCACCAAGAACAGATGGGCACAGCATGCTTCAACTGTGGCTCCCACAGGCTAGGACTATCTTGCCAAGCAGAATCACATCCTTGATTATCATTTTATTCTCCTAACAGCCCCACAAGGAAGACCATGTGACCCTCGGTTTGGAGGCACAGATGCTTCCACAGAGAAGGTGGAATGACTCTCAAGGGTCACACAGCCAGAGGGTGGCAGAGTCAGGACAGCCCACTCCTTGAATCTCATCTTTAGGGCCCTGTGTAGGAAGAAAGGGAAAAGTTCCTTGCCTGCATATCTGCACAAACATTTTTGAAGGGAAAGGGGGAGGGGAAGGGGAACTTAAGTAAACAGAAAGAGAGGATATGGAACCCTCATTTTTGCTGAAGGTTTCACATTCCTCACAAACCTTCTTACCAGAGCCAGAAACAAAACCAACATAGACATGGTCTATTTCCATCTCATTTTGTTTTCCCGTCCTACTCTTTAGGTGGGTAGAGCTAATAAGCAGGTACTCAAAATAGGAAAGGAGAAGAAAACACAAAGTGTCTGGAGAGACCACAGCTTGGAGGGCTGGAGATGTTCCTTCTCCACCTCTTACCTGAAAAGAGAACCAAGGAGAGCAGAATGAAGAGCATCATAACTGGAAGGAAGCAAACTTCACCAGGAATGGTAGAATGCCCTTGGGGATCTCAAGAATGCTTGATCTGTTTAAAGGAAACAGATGTTTTTGAGCTTAAGAGCATCTTATACCATTTGGAGAAACCCGTGAAAAGGGGATCGATCAGATAATGCAAGCAAGGCTGCCATGTCTAGGCATCCAGGATAGGCACTGCACAGGGGTAGTTCAGCAGATGGGTGCTGCTCATGGCTATTATCTGACTCATATAACATGGAGCGAATTGGGAAAATTCTGGGTTTCCAGGCCAAGTCCAAAGCAGTAGTGAAGATTCCTCTCCTGTAAAAATCTATGCTGGCACACAAGTCCTTGTACACACTCAGCAAAGCATATGATGACACACACCGTCTCTGGCACACATTTGTGTGTGTGGTAGCTGTGCCCTGTCCTGCTGATGGCCCAGGCATCCCCAGAGACCACTCCTCTTGTCCACCCACACTCTGGGAGGACCAATTTCTATTTAGCTGAGAAGAAGCTTAGTAGGGAGATTCCTAACTAACCCTACCCAAAGTGGACATTGCAGCCTCACTCAGGGGTGAGGTTTGGGGGTGAAACACACTGTTGTCTACATCGATGCATGCCTCCTGATTTTTTAAAAGCTTTTCTGGACAGAGCTAGGTCAAATCAAGGAGATATGGTCATGCAGTAGCAAAAGCCTCTCCAGATTTCTAATGGGATTCGTGTGCTGACCGCTGATCTTGAAAGCCTGAATTATGGAGCCACCCCCGGATGCTACTTATCATACCCCCATGCTAGCACTTCCCACCAAAAGCCAGAGCTTTTCTCTAATTTGCAAGGAGTCAGCACATGGGCCAATGGCAAGTATTAGGTATCTGCTTTACCTATATTGCCTCATTTAATCCTCATCAAAAACCTCTATGAGTTCAACAAATCAACTGCAAGGAAAAAAAAGAAGGGCCTATAGATTTGGAGACTTAAGAGAGATATTGACAAATGGCAAGATCTGGAATCGATTTGGATCCTGACTCAAGAAACAACTGGGAAATTTTGAGCATGTCCTACATAGTTGATGATATTTAAAAAAAAATTATTGTCAATTTCTTTTTTAGGTATGATAATGGTATCGTGGTAACCTTGAAGATAATGCCTGATACTCACACCTTTTGGAGTTCCGGAGCCACATCAAGGGCTGGACTGTGTGACCAATAAAATATGGCAGAAGCGAGGGTGGATGACTCCCAGGACTTCCATGGCACTCACCTTCTGCTGTGGCCTCTTGGATCACTCCTTCTTGGGGAAGTCAGGAGCTGAGTTGTGAGTACTCCTAGGCAGGCCTGCAGAGAGGCCCCTGTGGAAAGGAACCAACTTGCCAGACTCAACCTGCCAGAGGTGTGGGAGAGTGGCCCTGGGGGTGGCTCCTCCAGCCCCAGCCAAGCCTTCAGATGACTGCACACCCAGCAAGTCCTGAGAGACCTGAGCCGAAGCCCCCAACCGAGATTCTCCTCAATTACTGACTCACAGAAAGCAATAAATGATTATTGTCCTACGCCTTTAAGTTTGAGGGTAATTTGTTTCATAGCAATACCTAATTAACACAGATCTCATGCAACACTTGGTTATACATCCTTCAAGGCAATGCTTATCTTTGAATTGCTCGGCGATGGCACCTCTGACATCAAAGAAAACACCAGCAGAAAGAGAAACGGATCGGGTACAGATAGATAGAAGTAAAAGGCCAAGACATGGAAAAGTAACACAGTAAAGTAAATAAAAGCCCCAGAGCTTACAGAAGATGAACGGATATGTCCATTAGTATTCTGTGAATTCCCTGGTGCTACTAGTTTTGTTTGCTGTTGAGGATACAGATTAATTTTCACTCTATTTAGATGTGTAAATAAAAGGTAAATGGGTAATGGATTTAAAACATCATTTAGAAATACACATTGAAAGTTTACAGATGAAATAATTTGACGTCCAGAACTTCAAATAATCAAGGCAGGGCAAATGGATGGAGATATAAATAAAACAAAGTAGTCCTTAAGTTGATCAATATTAAAGTAAGGTGACAGATATTTGAGGGTTCATCATTCTAGTCTCTCCACATTTGTACGTTTGCCATTTTCCATAATAGATAGTGAAAAACAAAATCTTTGACACAGGTACTATTAGTCTCATTTTACAAACAAGGGAAATAAAGGATCAGAAGTTTAAATAACTTGTCAGAGTTCCCATATCTAATTCAACCATTATGATCGGATGCAAAATCTGGGAGAGAAAAAAAAAATCAACTCTTTCCGTCATAGTATGCTGCTTCTCCAATAGCAATAAAACTTTAAAATTGTAGAGCACTTTATGATTTATAAAGAGACCTGACATACACCACTGTCATTTAAGTGGTTGGAGCAAGATGCAGTCCTAGTCTTCTTATCTTCATTATATCTTGCTCAACTACCTAAGGGAAGAGTTTCTCTAGAAAAAGGTGCATTTAGTTGACGTGATAAAAAAAAAAGAGAGGGCGAGAGAGAAAAAAAATAGAATAAAATCCAGTTACTCAAAGTATACCTTTGTTCCAGCTAATTCATATACAAGGGAGGAAGCAAACCTAGGTTTTGTCTGTGTGGTCTTTATCTCTTACTCCTTTAGAATAAAAGCCAAACAACTACCCTTTCTTGCTTAGTTGAAAGACAGCTAGCTAGGAGAGGGGATCTGGGGAAGATTCCCAAGCACTAAACTCTCAACCTGAAACCAGGGTGTGTCTCACTACTTCTAGCCAAGCACCTCACCCATGACTCTTAGTTCATCTTTTTTGAGTCCACTTCAAATGGCATTTTCACTTTATGGGTTTCTTCTTGGCTAATAGAACATAGCATCTCGGAAAATTCCCATTTGGCCAATAGCAACAAAAACAAAAACAAAAACAAACTTCCTGCAAACCATCAGTGGATTTGCTAAGCAAAAGTAATCAGGAAGAAAATGAAAGAGGAGAGGGATGGAAGGGGAGGAAGGAAAAATGTGTTTCTAAAACTCAGGACATACAGCTCATCTAACGACACAAATGAAATAAATGTATTCACCCAGGATAGGCTGCTGTTTTGTTTTGAGGGAAGCGGTCACTTTAAATGAAGTTTCCCGGAAAAGCCTGTGCTAAGTGTCGCTAAGGCAACTTGGTTAGAGATTGTTTGTAAAATAAAAAGCATCGTGTGAAGAGCCTGAGATTCAAAGGGCACATCCCCCCAAGTCCCCAACTGGGGAGACCTTGCCTCTGGTGCAAAATCTGTTGTGTACCCTGGTCACCAGGAGCCCCAGAATAAAAAAGGGGAAATAGCCTTAAATCAAACCAGGAAACACCATTAAGGGGGAAAAAAAAGGTTTAGTTGGCTTGTAATTTTAAAGAAAGAAAGAAAAAAATCCCCCAATATCTGCAGGGGAGATTGTTAGGTGTAAAGAATTTTCCTCACCCCAGTTACCCGCAGATACTTTGGAGTTGTGTTCTCACGCTGCTCTTCCCTTAAGAATATTGTTGGGGGGGGGGGGGGGGATAGGAAGAAGGAGTTAGTGACAACTCCTGTGAAGCATTAGTAGGAAAATATATGCAAAATTTAAAAATGTCCTAGGTAGCACTAATTCTTCATGGGCTTACAAGAGATGAAACAAGGACCCTTTGGTGAAATGACAGTTTAACAAGATAAATATGGTTATCGAGCCTCTGGCCTAAGAGATAAGGTTTAAGAAGTTGCTAAGAATTGATGGAGAAGGTTATTAGACATGCTTATCTTCCTTGACATTGTTTAATGGAAATCTCTATCTTGCTGCTCTCACAAGTTAAATACATCATCCTGGGAGGGAAAATCCAGGGTTACCAATTTGCACAGAGCAAACCCAGGATGCCACCTGGAATCTGCAGAGCCACATTCATTGCCCCCCAAAAATGTGCCTGGCACTCTATCCCTGTCTGATATCCTGATTAATTGGAGATCAGCAATAACAGCGAAAGAAAAAGTTACCCTCATGTGTACAAACTGAAATTTCTGCCTATTTATCTGTTAATTGCACATAAGATGAGCTTAAGCGTTTGGACTCTGGCAAAGTCAACAAGGGACTTACGACTATTCTCATGCCCAAGAATAGGTGCTAGTAGCTTGGGCTCCTCTTGCCTGAGGGAGGGCTGAGTTGAAATCCTGGCTCTACTACTTATTAATTATGTGACTATGGATAAGTTACTCAACCTCTCCACGCCCCAGGAGTTTCTTCTGCGAAACGGAGATGATAGTGATGATACCTACCCTCACAGATCATCAGGATTAAAAGGTCTAATGCACAGGAAACCGTTCAATAAATAATAGCTATCCGTTGTCTCTTTCTGCCCCACTCCCACAACTCCTAATAAAATCAGACACCAGGGAAATGATTAAGGACTCAGCTCTAGAGAAGATATCATTCTTTCTCTAACAACGGATCAATGATTCATAAAGTTGGCCAATACTCTGATCAGCCCAGGAATAAGGGACAGAACATTCTGGGGAAAGGGGCAAGAAGCCCCGAATTAACATAGATGAACATGTCACCTGGCTTCAGGTAGCAAAGCAGGCTGAGTGCCAAGAGCAGACAGCTTCATCTTCAAGGCCCAAATGACCCTGGGCCCCACAAAGAGCTACACAGCTGTTAGCTATCATTTTTTATTTACTCAGACACATTCACAGGTGAATTCAGTACTCAGAACTCTCCTTGTGCTCCCAGCATCTCTCAGGCATCTCACTACAGTGTTCTGAGAAGCTGTCATAAACTGGAACTGAGTTACCATCACACGCACATCCAGCCCAGCTGAGGCCTTCTGTAGGTAAGTTAACCACCGCCAGGCTCATGACTTCTGTATGAGAAGGTAGAAGAAAGGCAGAAGTAATGACAGCACATTGTCCTCAAGTCTGGCCTCCAGAAAATCAAAGTAGAGGAAGAAGGTAGGGGAGGTACAATTGGAAGCAGCCAGTCAAATGTACCCCACCTCAGTGGCAGGAACCAAGGGATGTTAAAGCCCCTGTGCCAGCTGGATAGATCCTCAGGTATATGGATTCTGAATCTGAAGGTCATCTTTCACAGATAAGTAACTACTCAGAAGTCTGCTCACTGCTTGCGTCCAAGGAATCAGAAGGCAGGCAGATCACACAGGATTTGAGGATCAAGAGGTAGGTTTCCTTGAACTTCTTTATCTTATAAGCGTAGACAATAGGATTCATCATGGAGTTAGCATGGGACAGCAAGATGCCCAAGTAGAGCACAAGTTGTGGGACTTTAACATTAAAGTAGGTAAGACAGTTCATGATGGATAAAGGCAGCCAGGACAAAGCAAACAAGGAGAGAACCAGAAACAGGGACTTAGCTGCCTTGAACTCCCGTCCATAAAATGCACCTGTCTCTTTGGAAGTAGAAAAGTTCTGATTGAGTTTGTTTCGAATGACATAAAAGATGTCAAGATAGATGGTGCACATGACAAGAAGAGGGATGAAAATCCAGGTGAAGAAACTGAAGTAGACCATGTAGTCCATCCTCACAACGGAACTGAATTTGCACTGAAGGAAGGTGACGTTCCTGTCGTTTCCCGGGATCAGTTTCATGTTCCAGCCAAGCATGGGAGTCACTCCCACCAAGAACGACACGAGCCAGCAAAGACCCAGGGCCAGCCATATTCTTCTTTGAGTTGTGACTCTCCTATATCTGTTTGAAGGGAAAAGAGCCAGTGAGTTCATGGCAGGAATGGCTGTGGGCAGGTGGGGGTCAGGGAAGACGAGAAACTGGTAGAAGAGAAAGAGAAGGAGAGATAAAGCACAGCTTCTCTCATTTCCACAATATTCTGTTTAGAGAGGTGCGCACTGATATTCTTTGATAACTGCTGCTAAACTCTACTGGAGACAAAGACAAGATGGGCAGACTGATTACAGAAAAATCCGGGGAACTTCTCTGGGGATTTTTCTAAAGAAGTCCTATCTAGAACTGATTGGGAATATCTTCATTGCACACCTCATTCATGGCTCCATTTCCAGTCCAAGAATTCTTCCATTCCTAAGAGGTAAGATTTTTCTAAGTCTCCTGGGATTCCCCACTTAGTGAGAGTCTCCTCAAAGCAGTCTCACCTGCTGTGCTCTGCTGGGTCTTGCTTGGCTGTCATGCTGATGTCCATAAATTACAATCTGCTTCTCTCCCATTTTCCTTTCACCTGTGTCTGCTCCTGGCTCTCTATTTGCATTAGCATGCGTACGTGCTGTTTGAGTTAAATGACCCAGTGGAGATGTAAAGGCTGTGTTGAAGTGTGTCGAGGACCTTGAAAACTCATCCAGTGAGAGTCACATTGCTCCTTCAACCATCCTTCCTGACACTATCCTACACAGACCGTAAGAAGGAAACTAATATTTTTGAGTACCTACTATGTACTTTGTAAGACTTTGTCTGAATTAAGCCTCACAACAAACTGAAGATATTTTTATGATAACCTTCATTATATTGACGGTAACAATGAAAACAGTAGTAGCTACAGCTTCCATTTATTTAGCATGGACTATGTGCCAGGTATTTTTCTAAGAATTTTACATGTGCTAATATATTCACTCTTATGAGGAAGGTGCAATTATTATCCCCATTTTATAGATGAATAAAGTCAGGTTAATCTGAACAAGCTAGAAGTGGAGCTAAAACTGAAACCAGGTAAGTGTGAGTTCAGGGCTTCTTAACCCTATGGTAGAGATGAGAACACTGAGGGAAACTTAAAACAAACAAACAAAAACTTGCCCAAGATTAAATCCCAATATCTGGAATTTGAACCCAGACTAATTCATATCTACAGCTTGTTTGTAGCTCCCTCACCAGGCTCTCCCAAAAGAAGGAAGGACAGACATAAACCAACACAGTTCAGGAATTTGGATTTTCTCCACTTGACAGTCTGTTCTCTTCACACAAAATGTTGATACTATTTTTCACAATGGAGAGCTTTTGGGGGGGGATGGGTATCATATATGTGTGATATATATAGCTATGATTCCTTTCTCAACATGGGAATGGGCACGGAAAAGGAAACAAAGTTCAAACAGCCAACATCTGCAAAACATCAGAATCATCAGTCTAATACCTTTTATTTTTCTCTGCCCATCCTTATCTCATCTAATAAGTTTCCATCATTTCAAAAACTCAAGAGTATTTTTTACTAACTAGAGATGCATCAAGTGCTCCGTGTTAGCCACCCCAAGCAATCGGGCACACACCCCTAAAGCAGGAGATATGGGACTGGAACATTCCTCTATTTCTAGTGGCCAAGCTGTGGTTCACATCCCTGAACCCCTCATGCAGCAGATCGTGGGAAGACATTTACTGCCCCCTTTTCAAGCTCAGGGGCCAACCTGCCTCCTTCTCACCGGAAGAATCTGAGCTCTGAACTCTGCAGCCCCATTTCCCAGGAACCTCCACCACTGCTCCCTCCCTTCTCTTCTTCAGGCAGGTTACCTGACGGTGAGCTTGACCCGCAGATATCGGTCCACAGCGATGGCCAGGAGGGACATGATGGACGCGTGGGTGAAGATCAGGAGGAGGCAGGTCATGAAAAGGCAGCTGTAGAAGTGAATCGTGATGCCCAGGCTGATGACAATGGCCAGAGGCATGACCAGCACCCCCACGGCGATGTCAGCCAGGGCTAGAGAGACGATGAAATAGAAGGTGGTGGTCTGAAGGCTCGGGTTCAGCTTGACCACCCAGATGACCAGCACGTTGCCCACCACGGCGCAGAGTCCGATGAGAATCTCCACGCTGATGTAGGTAGCGCTGGCCAGTGACAGGGCGGTGCTGTTGTCAGCCATCTCGCTTTCCCAGAGGGTACTCCCAGGGGACAGGTGGGCCGGCAGGGTCCCGGTGGGCCAGCAAGCCTATCTCTTGCCAACCTTCTTGCCAGAAGTCAAGTGCAGCAACTATCCAAAGTTCACAACTCCCCCATTCCTTCTCTTCTGTGGCGGGGAGGAGGGGGTGCTCTGGGGGAGACAATCCCCCCTTAGAGAATGACCATCACACAGCGATCACCTCCAGCCCCTCTGAGGGCCACATCTCCCCAGGTCCCGGAAGCCTGCAGGACAGCTCTGTGTGGGCTGAATCTGAACGCACTCTTGGTTCTCCAGACAGATACACTCAAGGTCTTTGCTTTCTGCCGCTGCCCCCAGTCTCGAGCTCATCAAGATAAGCAGTCCTTTTCAGGGGTGTTTGAGGAAGTGGGAAGGGTGAAGAGGAAGTACAGAGATAGGAATGCTCAGCAAGAAGAAGGGAAGAGCCGGGGGCAGGGGCATGGTGAGTGCTACGGGAAGGCTCGCCACAGGACCATTCACTCAGGGACTGGATGACAGTGTGGTGCCAGGTGGGACAGGAGCTGCGATTACTGACTGCATAATATTCTGGCTTTCTAGTAGCTGACCAGAAAAAGATCCCGTGATCAGGAGGCAAACCGTGAGAAGTAGAAGAACAGGAAAGAGATTTTGTGGCCCCCTAATCTTAGCCCGAATTATTCTTTGGTCATGCCTAACAGCAGGCACTGAGAATTCGCCTGCATGAGCTGACTCTTTGCTGAGGACAGCTGAAACCCAGCCTCGGCATCAGTGAACCTTTGCCAAAGGAACAAGCTAGGATTTGTGGCTTGGAAGAGCCAAAAACAAACAAACAAATCTCAGCGTTTCCCATTAGCATTATACCCAGGAACCCTCCATTTCCCCACACAGCCCACACACCCAGCAACGCCTCCCACGTCCTCATGCTAGCAACCAGCAGGTGTCAAATCTGTCTGAGCAGCACAGGACAATGGGATAACCAGCCGTGCAGAATGGAGGGAAGAGGGAACATGTGCATGTAATCAGGTGGCTTACGGTCACCCCGCCCCCTCAGGGACAGGCGTCTGTCTGGGAATCTGACCCCTGTCTCCGAGGAATAGCGCTTACTGGGTCTGAACCTTCTGGATCAGATGTTTGAATGTGATTGCTGCCCAAAGGGGTTATTTCTAACCAGACGGATTATAGCGACAGCAAGAAGGAATACGCGGGACCTAAGTCCACACAGTGGACCAAAGGGTCTACCTTAAGCGTCCATGTATGCACAGCCCAAAATAAAGATCAACACTAGCGACAGCGCTGCTCCTGTGTTTCCAAAAAACACTCCTCATCTTGGGCATCAGAGAGAGACGCCGCTACGTGGGTCCTGCTGGGTCTTCGTTAATTGTCCTGCTTCTACGTCAACCTTGGTTGCCCCCACTGTACCCTAAGCTGGTCTGAGTTCATCTATATCCTACGCCCATGCCTCCCTTAACTAGCCACCCCGCCCCCCAACCCCGAGGGGCAGCCCCAGGCTTGTCGCCATGGTCACATCCACGCCCTGCTGCAACTCAGGCAAGGTTTGCCCACTTAGGCCCACCGACCTTTCCACTCCAGCTGCTCTCCTCATCTCCGCTTTGGAGGAGGAGGTTACAGAGAGTGATTTCCAGGAGGCCGCAGGGTACTGAAAAAAAGAAAGAAAAAAAGTCTTTCCCACTCTAAGACAATCGTTAATTCTTAGTGACAGGTGGTAAAAGTCCACTGTCCCTTCTCTCAGCCCCGGCCACCTGGTAGCAACAAACAGCCTCATGGGAGAGAAAGGCCCCTCCCAGGTCGGGCCACCTGGACACTGTGGCGATGGCACAGTGAAGGCCCAGTTTCCTGGAGGCCCTGGGGTCACCGTCATGCCGAACCTGCAGGGGCTGAGGACAGACAGGGCGGGCTGGTGCCACGCGGGGGCGTGGGGATGTTTGCTTCTCATTCGAGGAGAGCTGCTCAGTCTATTGAGCAGTTTCTATACTTAGGAAAAAAAAGATAACATCTCACAGTGGGCCATGTGCCAGGAGCTAGGGGGAAGGAAAAAGCAGAAGAGGCCGGGACAAGTGCCTGAGAAGTGGTTTCAGCCCCTCGGAGGGGACTGGTGTCGTAAGCAGCGAATTTTACACCCAGATCTGCAAATTCAACCAGTTTGTGTTGTCAGATTCTTTTCCATTTCGTTCTCCTTCAGCGTGGAGCTGGTTTAAGGAAAGCAAGGAAAGGGGCTGTGTCCCAGCACCAGGTGAAAGAGTAGCTTGGTGGAGAGAGACTAATCCCGGGAGAAGAACCCAACAGAAAGGGGAGAGGCAGTGGACACACCTGGGCCCATCCACCCCACCACCTCTGCCCACTCAGGAATTCTATTTCCAGAATTCCTTACCACATAGACCCTGGAGGGTTCTTTCCGGGTAGCAAGGGAAGCCCTTCCTTACATTTTCTCAGTAGGCAGAGTCCATCCCTGCTCTGGAGGGGCTATTTCAGAGGTCACAGGGAAAGCTCTGCAATTACTTAACACCGTGGCCCAGGACTGGCTCCGGATTTCATTTTCACTCGGGATTGAGAACAGAAGCCAATGTGGGGAAGGGGACAGAGAAGCCAGGGCCCATTTCTACACCTGCACTGCCCCAGAGCCACTTTCTCACCAACCCCCAACCCCTCATCAT
The DNA here is from genome assembly GCF_023851605.1 of Tamandua tetradactyla. Taxonomy (NCBI): domain Eukaryota; kingdom Metazoa; phylum Chordata; class Mammalia; order Pilosa; family Myrmecophagidae; genus Tamandua; species Tamandua tetradactyla. The sequence goes on along the minus strand of NC_135337.1, from coordinate 10,687,126 downwards.
CTCTCACTTGAAAGGCCCACCTCGGCCTCCTCTCCCAGCTCCCTGATGTGAGGGTCCCCACCACCTTGCGGACCAGAATGATCCCGAAGGATGCTGAAACCCACCCATGAGCATGGTACCCCCTCCTTAAAAACCGGCTAAAGTCTCTAGGCTGCCCTCAAGATCCAGTCCAGAAAGACGCTGCAGATTGGTTCACAAGAGCCTCTACGGTGGGCTCTCCCAGACGCGGCAGTCTCCTGTCCCGGTTTCCCCACAGAAACCATAAGGTCCAACGGAGCTCCGCAGCGCGTGGCTCCCCAAAGGAGTCACGCTCTTTCACTTCCTCTCCCCTTTGCACACGCTGTTTCCCCAGCTTCAAAAGGCGCTTCTCCTTCGTGTCCACCTACAAAACACTTTTCCTTCACAGCTATTCCCAGACAGCATCCTGGAGACTTCCCAGACACTGCCTCCCCTCTGGGACCACAGAGCTACATTTTTTTTATTTTATATAACCTCTGTGCTTATGTCACCTCTCTCCTATTATCCTCCAACCCCCCTGGGGGACAAGGACCATCACTTTCTATTTCTGCATTTCTAATCCCTACCACAATGCATGGCTGGTAGTAGGCACACAATATATTTTGACAAGTTAATGAATAGGAAAGTGCCTCTGTGAACCCACTGGTATGACGTTGGCACTGGAAATATAATGATAGTGCAAATAAGTTTGGGCCCATGAAGCACTTACCATTATACCGGCTTTTGTGTTAACCATTTTGCACGCCTATACCCATTCAATGGCCTCTGATGTCAGCTGATGAGTGTTACTGTCATTACTGCTGAGAAAGCTGAAGCTCAGAGGGGTTAAGTAAATTGCCCAAGGTTGCACAGCTAGGAAATGGCACCGTTGGCATTCAAGCACAGGCTGCTGGCTTCAGAGCCCAGGTTCAAAAGGATTCACTTGGCGGGCCGCGGTGGCTCAGCGGGCAAAGTGCTTGCCTGCTATGCCGGAGGACCTCGGTTCGATTCCCGGCCCCAGCCCATGTAACAAAAACGGAGAAACAAAATACAATAAAACAAGAAAATGTTTAAAAGATGTTTCCCTTTCTTCCTCCCTTCCTTCCTTCTATCCTTCCTTCCTTCTCTCTGTCTTTCCTTTAAAAAAAAAAAAAAAAAAAGGATTCACTTAACACTAGAGTAAGTGAAAGAGCAAGTGAATAATCATATGAAGCTTTTATAAGTACAAGGCATCCCTGGGACTGAGTTGCCATATCATCAATAGGAGGCCCTAATTTCAGCCCTGGAAGAGACTGTGGCAACCGAGACTATGAGATAAAAGCACAAGTATCGCGTGAGCTTGACAGCTGCTCCGAGTTAGCGTTAGGAAGGAGCGGAGGCTCAGAAAGGAGACTGCAAGGACAGCCGCTGCTGTGACTTGAGGATCCAGAAGGGGAGCCAGGAGTTGGACCAGTGTGCCAAAAGCATGCTTTACAAGTGAGATGTGGGTCAGGGGATTTTCTTACCTAACAGAGGATCATGAACGATTTCACTCCTACTAGAAGAAACTGAACTCCATGGAGGAGGAAAGGGTTTGGGTAGAACCATCGAAGCCTTGAATAGCAGGAAAACCACCTGGAGTCCTGAGGAAGGCCTCACCTACCCTAAACCTGGCCCGGAGCCCACGTGGGCCTGATGTAACTAAGAGCAGCTCAACCACAAGGCTGCAACCTCGGGGTTGGGCCTAACATCCTGAGAGCTGGCCAGAGGGACAGCCCGTCTGATCCTTGGCAGCTTCCAGAAAAGCCTCGCAAAGCCCCCGCAACCAGCCTGCAATAACAGCAAGATTCCGGGTCAAGAAGAGCCCAGGGAAAGGACCTTCGGAAGCCCCGTTCTGCTCCAGGGGGCTGCTGAGATGGGTGTCAGGCAGGATGGAGCTGGCGACGTCTGCCCCCTGCCTTCTCTCACCGACGTGTCTGCCACCAACGGAGTTGCGCAAAATCAGTTTGCTCACTTCCTCTTGGCCCTGTCTCCGCTTGCCCAAATTTTGGTCTTGTATTTTTATTCAGAGAGTTAAGTTTGCAAGCGCACGTGGTGCAGAGGTTTAGACAGACAAGGGCTCAGTCACCACTCTGAAGGTGGCTGGCTCTCCCATCACCTCACCCCCTCCCTATCAAGCCAAGGGGGAGGGGACTGTGGCTTGGGAGAGGGCCCTGGACTGAGAGAGGGGGCTCAGCCTCTGCTCTCACCCACCCAGACAACTTCCTTCTAGAACCAGCCACTTCAGCTGCTCCAACTGCGGCCAAGCACCCAGAGATCCTCCACTCTGATAATGGAGCCCCGCAGACAGCAGCCACGCTGAAAACCAGGGCAGGGGTGAGGTGAGGCCCTGAGACCGAGGACAAGGTCCCTTCGCTGGTGAAGTTTCCTTTGCGTTGAGTAACGGGAAATCCTGCCCAGCACAAGGGGAACTTAGCTGCGCAGGTGCCCACGCCCCACCCACCTGGCTGACCCTTCGCCTCGCACAGTGTCAAAAGGTGCCCGGTAGAAAGGAGGATCCAGAGGAGGGTTTAGCTATAAATTTGTTCCCGAGTCTTGCTCCCCTCCCTCTCCCCCCAAAAGTGAAGAAGTCTTGAACTGCATGTATCTTAGACCGGGAGAGTCTTCCTGTCCGTTTCAAAAGTCTGAAAGCCCTATTCCTGCTTTGGTGCTGAGGCGCTTTGCTCAGCTCTGGCCACTAAGTGGCAGCACGTTTCCACTGCCACTCAGGACCAGGGCTGCTCCTGAGAAAGAAAATGGGAAGGGAAACTTAGCGGTACTCCCCTGGAAACACTGCGTAGACCAGCAACCTCAGAGGTGGCACGGAAAGCAGGACATGTGAAAACTTAAGGACAAAGGACACAAGAGTAGATTACCAACTGCTTAAAATCAGTTCAATACCATAGAATACTTCTGAGCAATTATACCAAATTCAGTCCCCTTCACTCAAGAAGGTTGAGTAGAAATGACTTCTCCTTTCAAACCTGTGAGTGTACCAGTAAAAAGAATATTTGTTCCTTTGCTTTATAGCATGCAAAGCTCTTCACACACTCCACCACATGAAATTAATTAACACAGCAACCTCAACCTCAAGAATTACTCATCTCATCTCACAGAGGGGAAACTGAGGCAGGGAGATTGAGTGATCTGCTCAAGATGGTACAACTGATAAGAGGCAAAGCTAGGATGTGAATTCTGTCCTTTAAGGTGGGGACAAAGAAGACCAGGGGACAGGTTTGCCTCCATAAGGGTCTCATTGGGATACCCATGTACCTACCAAACATACCTCTTTAGGTCTTTCCTTGCCCCCTGCCTATCTCCCAACCTTTCCTCTCCCTTCTGTGGCCACAGGGCCCCTGGTCAATTTTCCTGACCTTTGCTGGAGGGCTTCCTGTGTTTTGGAGCCCATGGTTTTGTCACAGTCCCAGGTTCTGGGAGCCTGCACCGGCGGTTCCACCCCTATCAAGTATTGCTGTTTCTGTCCAAATCCCACAGTGGTCAGACCTCACCCACTGATCTCTCATGAGCCACTGATCCATCCTGATAGAGATCGCCCAGGCCTTTTAAACACTGGAAGGTACAGACGTGCACTTTTAATAAAGCAACTTCCAATCCTAGATGCTTATAGCATGGCCGTGTCCTGCTCCTGACAGATGTGATACGGCTTAACAAATTGGACGGAAACCTTCATGCCATCACAGGAGACAAGAAACCGCCATTTAGATGATATGTCTTCCCTCCTACACCACAAGGTACTCTTAATTATAACAGCTGCCTCTGGTGGCATGCTCGTTAACATATGCCAGGCGCTCTTCTAGGTGTTTGACATTCATCATTTACAATTCTTACAGCAATCCTACATGTACTGTTAGACCCATTTCAGAGACAGGAAACTGAGGCTTGGTAAGAACTGAGTGACTCTCTCTCTAAGCCGACATGGCAGGTGAAATCACTGCCCTCCCCCTCTACGTGGGCCATGACTCCCAGGGGTGTAAATCTCCCTGGCAACGTGGCACAGAAATCCCAGAATGAGCTGGGACTCAGCATCAAGGGGTTGAGAAAACCTTCTTGACCAAAAGAAGGAAGAGAGAAATGAGGGGGAAAAAAAGGTGTTAGTGGTTGAGAGATTTCAAACAGAGTGGAGGGGTTATCCTGGAGGTTATTCTTACGTATTATATAGATGTCCCCTTTTAAGTTTATGGTGTATTGGAGTAGCTAGAGGGAAGTACCTGAAACTGTTGAGCTGTGTTCCAGTAGCCTGGATTCTTGAAGACAATTGTATAACGATACAGCTTTGACAATGTGACTGTGTGATTGTGAAAACCTTGTGTCTGAAGCTCCTTTCATCTAGGGTATGGACAGATGAGTAAAAAATATGGATAAAAAATAAACAAATAGGGGGAACGAAAGTTAAAATAAATTAGGTAGATGGAAATACTAGTGGTCACTGAAAGGGAGGGATAAGGGGTATGGTATGTAGGAGTTTTTTGCTTTTTTCTGTCTTTTTCTGGAGTGATGCAAATTTTCTAAAAACTGATCATGTTGATGAGTACACAACTGTATGATGATATTGTGAGCCACTGATCATAAACCATGTATGGAATGTTTGTATGTTTGTATGTTTTTTATTAATGAAAATATTTTTTAAAAATTGTGGGGTGCATGGGTGGGTCAGTGGTAAAATGCTCGCCTTCCATGCAGGAGACCCAAGTTCGATTCCCGGACCATGCACCTCCCCCCCAACCCCCCCCCCCAAAAAAAAAGAACTGAGTGACTTACTCTGGGCAACTCAGTTCATAAAGGGCAAAGCTGGGATCTGAACCCAAGTCCATCCTGGCCTGAAAGCCCTGACTCTTTCCCGTGAACCCACAGGACAACAGTTCAATATCAATTATGCTGGAACCCCAGCTGTCATTATGGGCAGAATTTGGTCAAGACCCTAATGGGTCAGATTTGTTTCACAGGCTGCCCAGCGATTGGGGGCAATGCATTTTGCATCTGTCATCTGCTCCACAGCCCCTGTCATAGCTCAGTCGTGGCCACTGTCATTCAGAAGCGTAGGAGACCTGGTGGCCAGCACATCCCCTGCATTCTCTGTGTGCTGCCCCTCAATCAGGCTGATGATCAGATGACAATGTTGTGAAACTCTGTGACTCTGGTTCCCCACTGAAATGCTTTCCCAGATAGCCTTATTCCTTCTGCTTTTTATTAAAGGTTAAAATAGAAAACTGTCGTGTGAAGTATGTCTCAGCATTTCACTATAATTAGAGATACTATCTGCTGTTGTGTCCTTTAAATAGCGTTTCATGGGATAAATTTCTCCATGGAACCTCGTGCTAGAAAAGGAGTCGCTTTTCTTCATATCCTGGTCTGCTTTGTTTAACTGGTTCTTGGGAGCCCTGGAAATTCATTTTGTGTGTGCAGAGGAGGTGCAGAGCTTTCTATCAATCTCGGTAACAACACTCTGCCTAGGTTTCCCAGGACGTCTCTAGGGCCTGTTTCAGCCTTCGGTTCTTGATGTTTTCGTCATTTTAACCAAGCCCTCTCCTTTTCTTATGAGCACCACATCCTTTGGAAAATAGGCTAGGGATACATAATAAATACATGCAGCCCACATTAGAAGGATGATTAATCGTTAACCTTCGTCTCTAAGATATGTCTGCAGCTTGATTATTCCACCTTATTTTACAGGGATTCTTGTTAGTCCCCCTTTAATTTGGGGGTGAGGTTTTCCCCCTCAGGTAGTCCACAATCATGTTTCAAAGTATTGGGCTGGAAAAGAGAAAAGAAAAATAATGATGAGACTAAAAATGCACCCAGAGGTTGAGTTCTTTGGGGAAAAGCTTACAAAACAGCACTTGTGACATCAATACCTAGTAAACGGCCCATTAGGAATGGTGCTGCATAAAACATAATATTATGATTCCCCCAGTTATGAGTTAGTTTTATTTATGTACACCCTACCTCCTTCCACGGAGGATTTGAAGTCACTGCCAGGCTGAGTTAATAGCTTCCCCCTCTGTACTCCCACATCGGCTTACACATTTCTCTATTTGAGCACTTATTACACACCCTTTCCTTTTTACTTACACGGCTGCTTCCCCCACTAGCTAGTAAACTCCTCTAGTGGAGAGAGCATGCCTTATTAATCTTTGTATCTCCCATCCCACTCCCTTTCTCCAAAAAGCACCAAGAGCCTAAAATAGTACATGGAACATAGGAGACCTGCAATAAATTCTAGTTGAGCATATAATGCATTATTCCCAGGTCTATCTTCTCAAGAACCCTGAAAGAATACTGAGTGTACCTCTCTACATCCAAAGAGAATTCAGGAGAGTTATAGGAAGACCTTTTCCTCAACAAAAATAGGTTTTTGGACCTTCTAATTTCAGTTCCAAGCCACTACAAAGAGCAAGCGGCCTGTGACCTGTGAGTCTAACTGAAAGTACGTAGAATATGTCTAATATTTACAGAGTAGTTTATGGCTTCAGCATATTTACGTGCAATAGCCCATTTCATTTTCTTGTCTAAATGAATAATGTCCCTCTGCGCAGGCACACATGGGCATTCTCCACCATCTTACTGTTTATTTCCTTGTTTATTCACAGTCAGAGCTTGTTTATTCATTTACTTGGTTTTGTTCAGTCTCCTTGTCTTCTTTGTTCACTGCTCTGTTTCCAAGATATAGGATAAGCTTGTTCAGACACACGGTGAAACCGAGGCTCAACAGATCACTGTGTTCAGCATGGGGTTTTAGGACCCAGAGGATGTTGGGGGGAGCTGGAGCGCCAGAGAAGAAGAGGGGGAGACCGGGGAAGAGGGAGGTGTGTGTGGGGAGGAGGGGACCGGGGAAGGGGGAGGCGGGTTCAAGGTCAAAACTGGAAGGAGAAGCCAGGTTTCTCCACCAGTGAGCCCCTTCCCTGACTCGCCTGTCAGCCTCTGGTCCCATCATTCTACATGTCCAAAGAGCTCCAGGCTCTCCAGCCGAACCTGCCCTTGACCTCTCCTTCCTTCTTCACTGCGCTAGCCCGTGCTAATCCACGCTAATGGCTGCAATAACAGGTGCTGATGAGCTCAGTTCAACCCATCTGCAATACCCTTCTAGATCTAGAGCACCAAGATGTGCCTAGAGGGCGTCAAGCTTTGGGGAGATGCTGGCCTCCACTGGCGCCGCCCCCACCCGCCACCCACCCCTCTCCCCACCTGCCAGGGCAAGCGCACAGGTGACCGATCATCCAGGCGTCAGGCGGGTCCGATGCCACCCCTACACTCGAGAGCTCTAGTGCTGAAGTTCCAGCCGTGGGCTTCAAACGTGCCCAGTCTTTCTGTTTCCACATGCATGACACTGGACAGATCTCTCTCTCTCTACCAGTTCCCTATGAAGGAGAATGGTGCTTCTCTGAGGATTGAATGACATGCCACAGGCAGGCCAAGTGGCACCGAATCTGAGAGACGGTGCCTGCTCCCCACGCCGCGCTCGGCTCCAGCATCCCAGGAGGCTGCCAGGAGGGGGCGCTCCACGTCTCCCCAGGGTAAGTAACCCAGCGTGCCGCCTGAGGCTCCACTTACGAGACGTGCTATAAATGCTAAATTAAAGGAAACTCAGCTCATTGCATGCCCACTGCTCCTCCCTAGACTGCAATATACAGACGTATTGGGAATCCCTAAGGTTGCCCTTGTGTTTATTCGGTGCTGATTCTGTCTCGCTGGGAGGCTCCTTCCTCTGTTCCGAATCCCCCCCGCCGCGCTTCTCGTCAGACACTGGAAGTGGCCAAAGGAGATTTGGGGAGGCAGTCATGTCTTCCTCTCCCTTCGCCACACCTTGTCTGCCTGTCCCCCAGTGGTCTGTTAGTACTGGGAGGATGGTGCCCAGGAAGTGAATCAGGCCAGCTGGGGGAACCTTCCAAGAGCCCCTCCTCCCCCACCCCCACCCCGCCATCCCTGACTCCCCCGCGAGCACGCGGGAAACGTTGCCTCTGATCCGGCGCGCTCGGTCTCCAGATATTTAGCCTGCCAGGCCACCAGCCCCCAAGAGAAACTCGGCCCCGTGGTTGCAGTTGCTGCAGAAGGGCTGAAGGTGGCGCTCTTCCAGAGGCGCATCTCAAGCGCCAGATTATTCAGAGCCATCCCCACAGTTTCCGTTCTCGTGTCATTCATTCTGGAGGGACTAACAGATGGTTCTGCAATATTCCCTACTATGAAGCAGCCACCTTCAGTGCGTGGTGTAAGGACTGCTGAACGACAGGCAAGAAGGGGGACAGTATGGCAAACTCCTGCCAAAACAGCTGCATGGCAAACCTGGGAGCACATGACGTGCATAATTTAATTTGTCTTACATTTATTTGAGTTTGCTCTCCACTCTGAATACCAAACATCATCCAATCTTTCATTAACCCTTGAATTTTTCCTGAAAGAGATCTGGAATCTGTCCTGGTTTCCAAGGACCAAAGAAATAGAATGTGTTCCCAGTTAATGGTTTATCCTTGGGGTCTGGCCTTGGAGCCAGGCTCTCCAGTCCACCTCCTGCCCCCCAAGCCTCCAGGATAACATCTCAGTTATGTCCTCACCCCTCCCAAGGAGATGAGTCAACTGGCCTGTTCTGGCCATTCCCAGAAGAAAGCTAGACACTGCCTTAGTGACCATGTCATCAGCTGGAGGCAACAGAACTCTAGGCCACCCTCCCTCCTCAGCCCCCAGCCCGCCCCCGCCCAGTGCCCATGACTGGGGCTTTTTGTGTTATCCTGGAGTTGGCACCCTCTCCATTTCCTGACAATAATGCTAGCTGTTGTTTCTGAACAAATGGAACAAATGACCATAACGAACTCCATGCAATTTACAAACTGGAAACATCTGCAGGGAGGCAGGGGCAGGGGCTAAGCTGGGGGGTTGGGGTTGCTGGGAAGCACTGAGAGGGGCTGTGGGAGAAAGGGGCCAGACCTGCAGGGAGGAGGGCAAGGAGCAAAGTCTCAACAGGGACCACAGACCGGCAGGCAGAGCCAGGGGAAATGTCCCAAGGCTACGACCAGCCTCGCAGGCCCTCCGACCCTTTACTCGCCAAAGATGAACTCTGTGCCGTGGCTTGGCCCAGCGGAGGGGATATATGCATATCCTTCTAGAAATGATATTTTAGAGGTTTAATTCTATGTGAAAGCTGAAATGGATCTTAGAAAACAGTGCGTCCAATTCTCCATTTCATAGATGGTAATAAAGGCCCAAAAGGAGTCGAGTTAGAAGCAAGGTCTAAACTTGTGGTAAACAGCACCCCTACTGCGCCTCACCCGCAGATGTGCACACACACATGCACACACACACACACACACACACACACATACCACACTGCCTCCCATCAGGCATATTGATGAAGAAGGAAGGGATGAAATAACGTGTTTTGACTATCTGCGGTGCACCAGGAGAAATGCTAGGGACTTCCGCCAGCAGGTATAATACAATAACCATAACTAAGACCCGCGGCGGCTTCCACTGGGCCTGGGACAATACCGAGTGCTCTATCGGGGGCTCTCTCTGGATCCCTGATGCTGCCCAAGGATAGAGCATATAATTTTCATCACATCTGCTTTTTGCACGCAAGGGAATTGACAATTTAGGAAAGTTAAGTAACTTGCCCAGGGTTGCACTGCTGGTAAACGCAGCCACTTTCGCCCCGGGGCCGCTTGTGTAAACCAACAGCGACTTCCAGAGGAAGGGGATGGGGTGGGGGTGGGGGCTGTTTTTGTTTTGTTTTGCTTGTGCGTGTTTCTACATTTGAGTAACAGAGGTTGAGAGTCTAGAATCGTGAATTCAGCAGGACAGCGCTAGGGGCAGCTCCTCCCCCAAAGACAGACTGTCTGGAGTGAAAGCCTAGTTCTCCTCCCAGACTCTAACCAGGGAAGGATTATCAGAGGATGGCATGGACTGGTAGCTGGGCTCTTGCTACCTCATTTCACAGGAGCCACTGAACCACGACTCCCCCCACTGATAAGAATTGCACCTGCGTTTCCCTGTGCCTAGGAGAGGAAGCACATTTCCTAAACTCTCACATGTATGTTCTCAGCTGGCTTGTTCTCCCCAGGAATTCACGGGCCAAGAGGCACTGTCACGCCCCGGTTGCCAAACAGTGAGACACCCAAGAGGTCAGGAGAGGACGGGGATGTGTGTGTGCTGCCCGATGGAAGCTGGGGACCTGCTGGTCTCCTCCCAGCAGATAACAAGGGAGAAGTTACCTCCAGCGGACCCCTCTCCAAGCAGGCTCTGCAGCCGACTGAGAGACGTTCCTACTGTGGGTCTGAGAACTCGAGGCATCCAGAAGCAACAGAGGAAGAGCTCTGGGGAACCTCTGCCCAGGGATTTGTCTCTCAGGGTATGCCCGACCCTTGACTGGGGAGGAAATATCCTCACTCCCCAGAAGTCTCAGTGGCGTCACCTCGTCTCCCCATCTCAAACATGGCAGTGAGTCATCGGCGACACAATGCGAGGATGCTGGTGGTACAGGCGGCTGGATACGCTCCTCCAGAACTCTGCAAACGGAGGGACACCAAAGGGGTGACCCCCTCAGACCAGAGTGAAGCCAGCGCCCCAACCCGGAGGTGGGGAGCTCCTTGGTCAACCCCAGCCCGGCCAATGGCATGGCATTCGCACCATATATGGCTCCAGAACATTCTCGATCCGCAGGTTGGTTGTTCTGTCCCCGAAATCCCTGCTAGGTGACAGGTCAGGCCGCTCAATTCCATTGAGATCAAGTCGGGTTTGGCCTCTGTCTGCCAGGACAGCGACCTTGGCACCTCCCTCGCCATGTCATCGTGGGCACAGAGCCAGCTTCCTCCCTCCCACCCAAGTCTTAACACGCAGACCCCTGTGCTCGAGGTGGCCTAGGCAGGAAGCTGCTCTCAGGGTGTCTGACGCCAGGCTAAGAGGAAGTCCCAAAGATCAGCTTAAAAATAGCCCTGTCGGCCGAGAGGAGGAGCTTGTGAGCCGGCCAAGTTCCGCGCGCGGTGGGGGCAGGAGGCAGTGGGAGAAAAGGCCCCGCCGCGGAGCCGGCTGAGCCTAGCCCGAGGGCACCCCACGCCCTCGCCAGCCTCGGTAAGCGGCGCCCAAACCCCTGTCTCCTCTCCGCGGCACCCGGCCCGGCGGGCACCTGTTTCCTCGCCCGCCTCTGAGCGGGCAGGTTGGTGAAGTTGGGGGGCGTTTCTGCCCGTGGAAGGGCAGGTCCTCCCGCACGACTCCCGGGGCGTGAGGACAGCAGAGGCCCCGCCGCCTGCGCGCGGCTCCCGCTCGGCCTCTGCCTTCCTGGGGTCCCCGAGAAGGCCTCCCAGCCCTGGATGCTGTGGGAGGGGCCGCCAGGCACAAGTCCGCAGCAGTCCCTGGGTGCAAGCGGCCGTGGGGTGCAGGGGATCCCCAGGAAAGCCAGAGAGCCATGAAAGGCCACTCATTCCACAGCGCCAGGCTGAGGACCAGGGCGTGCCGCCTCTTCCACGCCGAGTGTTGAGATGTATTCAGGCCTCTGGGATACTTTTAGGCACCAATGCTACCTCGTCTGAACAGAGCTGTTGCTTAAGAGGAAGGCAGCAGCACCTACCAGGGACATTTTCCTGGTTCCGCTGGCTCCACAATCCCAGGTTGTTGTGCTCCCATCCTAATACATAAACACACACACACACACACACACACTGCTCACACAGTCACACATGCACACACTCCCACTCACAGATACATACACACTCCCTCCACACACATTCCCACCCCCTCTCCTACATACTTCCACACACACACATACTCAGTCACACACACCTCCTCCCACTCCCATTCACAAACACCTGCACACACACACATATACATACATACTCGTGTGCACACAGTCACACATATACATACAAACACACCCACTCCCACACCTACATCGTTCCACATACTCATAAACACATACTCAGTTACACACACATACTCCCACTCACAGTCACACACTCACACACACTCCCGTGCACACATATACGTAGTCACACACACACACAGTCACACATATACATACACACTCCATCCACCCACACTCTCATTCCTACATAATTCCACACACTCACGTGCAAACACTAGCCTCATGAATCATTTAGTCAGAGGAAGAGTGCCTGAAGAACCCTCTAGAAAAATATCTCCTCGCGACAGAACATACCAGCACTGGGTAAACTAACAGTCTACGTCCCGTCCATAGCCTGCCAGGCCTCGGCAGTGCCCGAGGGACGTGTTCTCTGTGCCTGGCTTTATGCTGCCTCAGCAATGCAAGGTCACTCCTTGGGCCCTGCAGCTGTCACTGGAAAAATGTAAGGACTGCGCCTGTCACTTGTGTTCTGCTCCCCTCTCCTCTTTTTCCACACATCCCAGGCATGTGTGCCAGTGAAAGTGCTAGAGACAGAGGCTTGGCTTTAAATTGTTCTTCTTTTCCTTAGAAGTAGAAAGCTCCCACAACTTGACTTTTTTATACCCTGGAATTTTCTGTATGTCAAGCTTTTCTGAATTTCAGTCCAGGAAAGCACAGTACGGAGTCACACCTGGATGCAAAACCCCGGCTTTTCCACTTAGTGGCTGTTTGAGTTTGGCCGAGTCACTTAGCCGTTCTGAGCCTGTTTCCATATCTGCAAAATGACACTGAAATATGAAGTTAATAATATCCACTTCAAACAGAGATGAGATGATATTTATACACACCTGGCACCTTGGCCAGCAGCTCAAAGCAGGGCATTGGCACGTGTTAATGCAATTTGTATAGCTACACGAGTAACCCAGTTCTGCTTGGTTTGCATTCCTTTTCATGTTAGAAAGTTCAAAGCATCCTATTGAAACTAGTGCCCCTCTCAGCATTAGTTCCATGACCACCAGCCCTGAAATAGTAACAGCAAACATTAGTTGAATACTTGCTGTACTATGTAGTCCTGTCTTTTATGTGTCGTAACACATCCCTGTGAGGCAGGTGTCATTATTGCTCAAATTCTGAACCTAGAACTGCTGGCTCCTGGTTCTCTGGGCAGAATCTATATCTAAGATTTTTGGTAGTAGATCATCTGGGATGGAGACACTCTGCCAAGTGGCCTAGGAGCTTAAGCTCTCATCCCCCAAGTCTTGGTCTGAGCCGCCACTGGATCTTCTCCACTGGTGTGAGAATGCCACTGGTTGTTCTGGAACCACTGTGAAGGTTGAGTTCTTGGGAAATAATGGCGGCTCTTCCAGTTGCTTCTCTTCAGCCAGGATCCCAAAAGAAGCCAAGGCCAGAATTGCAACTCCAACTTCTGCCTGGATTTCATCATTTGGCTCCACATTTATTTGTTAAAATCTTTATGGGCATAAAATGGACTGAACTTGCAAATTCTACCACTTCTTGTGATACAGAGAGATGAGTAACTGGAGACCACCAGACCCTGAAGTGTGACAATGCATCGGGAACACTAATTCCCAGCAGAATTGACATCACCTCAAGCTGAGGTTTCTTTCATTAATTTTTGTTCTCTGCTTCCCTCCCCTAGTTTCATTCCTTTTACTCTGCTGTGCTACCCCAAGAGTCCCATGTTACGCTTTGCAGTTATAGCGCTTACTACTGTTAGTATTAGCAAACAGAAACTACTTTCCATGGTGTTCTCCAATGCCAGGCAAAAACAACATCTAAAAGTAAATTCTTCAGGAAACTAAGTTATCACAGAGAGAACTAAGTTATCATTGCTAGAGCCAGCTTAGTTTCCCATAGGAGAGAAATGATGGCTAAGAGCAGCTCTTAATATGTGTTAACAAAATCTAAAGGCCTCTACAACTTTAGTAACTGTGGGGTCAGGTGCCTGCCTACCCTCCCAGATCCCAACTGTGTTCCTCCTACAGTCACTACAGAACGATTTTCTTTTTTTTTTTTTTATAGTTTTTTTATTTTAGTTTTTTAAATACCAAAAAACACCAAACAAACGCAAACATTTCTATTTTGATCATTCCGTTCTACATATATAATAAGTAATTCACAATATTATCACATAGTTGCATATTCATCATCATGATAATCTCTTGGAACATTTGCATCTATTCAGAAAAAGAAATAAAACGAAAACGGAAAAAAAATTATACATACTATACCCCTTACCCCTCCCTTTCGTTGATCACTAGCATTTCAAACTAAATCTATTTTAACATTTGTTCCCCCTATTATTTATTTTTATTCCATATGTTCTACTGTCTGTTGACAAGGTAGATAAAAGGAGCATCAGACACAAGGTTTTCACAATCACACAGTCACATTGTGAAAGCTATATCATTATACAATCATCTTCAAGAAACATGGCTACTGGAACACAGCTGTACATTTTCAGGCACTTCCCTCCAGCCTCTCCATTACACCTTAACTAAAAAGATGATATCTATTTAATGTGTAAGAATAACCTCCAGGATAACCTCTCGACTCTGTTTGGAATCTCTCAGCCATTGACACTTTGTCTCATTTCTCTCTTCCCCCTTTTGGTGGAGAAGGTTTTCTCAGCCCCTTGATGCTGAGTCTACAGAACAATTTTCATCTGAAATCATGAAACCAACAATCTCTCAAACAGGTCAGTAGGAAAATGGTGGGGAAAGGATGAGAGCAATCTCAGATAGTCTCCAACACAAAAATGTGAACACTTACGCCTTTTTCTGTTAGGCTCTATAATTTCTCAACCACATTAGCAGAAGAGGAAATGAAATTGAGTGGTAAAAACATATAAACTGCCACCCAAGAGCTTGTAAATACAATTGAGCTTTTTTCATTCAAGTCATTCTTTTTTTTTTTTTTTTATTCACATGGGCAGGCACCGGGAATCAAAGCTGGGTCTCCAGCATGGCAGGTTAGAACTCTGCCATTGAACCATCATCACATCACCCTCAAATCATTCATTTTTAATATATGTATACATTTTAAAAGTGTTTTTCAAACTACAGATATCAACTTATTAGTGAATTTAGTCATCTTAGAGGATCATGACCATAGTATATTTTAATAAAATGGAATGGAAATATCATATTACATTGTACGTAGTAAAGATATATTCATTTCAGTTATACGCTTGCATGTATGCTGGGTGGTGATCTAACACCTTTATTGTTAAGTATAGCATGAAATAACACATATTTAAAGTATAGAATTTGACACATTTTGACATATGTATTCACCTGTGGAAACCATCGCCACAGTCAAGATAATAAACATATCCACTGCTCCCTAAAGTTTCTTTGTGCCTCTTGGTAAATCCCTCCCTCTGCCGTCGACTCAGCTCCACCGCCAAACTACTGCTTTTGGTTTCGATTAGTTTGCTTTTTCTAGAAACTTATATAAATGGAGTCATACAGTAAATATATACTCTCTTTTTATCATACAGGATGTACCCTTATTTAAAGTATGACTTCCTTTCACCATAAGTATTTTGAGATCCACCCATGTTGTATATGCCAATAATTCAGGGAGGGCCATGGTGGCTCAGCAGGTGGAGTTCTCGCCTGTCATGCCGGAGACCAGGGTTCCATTCCCGATGCCTGCCCATGCCAAAAAGAAAAAAAAAAATGATATCAATAGTTCAATCACTGTTATTGCTGAGGATTCAACATATGAATCCTATATGGGTGTATCACAATTTCTTTATGCATTCCTTGCTGATGGACACCTGGATTGTTTCCAGTTTGGGGCTATTACAAATAAAGTAGCCATGAACATTCATGTTTTCATATCTCTCGAGGAAATACCCTGGTTGAGGAATGGCTGTGTCATGTAGTCATTGTATGTTTTACTAAAGAAACTGTAAACTGGGTTGTAAAATGATTGTGCCATTTTACATTTCGATCAGCAATAAATGAGAGTTCCATTTCCTCTACATAGATCCTCACAAATATTTGTAATGATCAGTCACTTTAATTTTAGCCACTAAAACTGTGTAGTGGTATCTCATTTAATCTGCATGTCTCTAATTACCAATGAGGTTGAGCATCTTTTCATGTGCTTATTTGACATTTGTATATCTTCTTTGGTGAAATTACTGTTCCAATCTTTTATTCATTTTTTAGTTGGGTTATATGTCTTCTTAATGAGTTGTAAGAATACTTGACATATTTTAATTACAAGTCCATTGTCAGATATATGTTTTGCAAATATTTTCTCTCCCAGTCTGTAGCTTACTTTTTCATGTTCTGGACTTCACTTTTGAAGAGCAAACGTTTTTAATTTTGATAAAGGCCAATGTATTAGGTTTTGCTTGTATAATTTAGACTTTTCCATCTTTGACCCACTCAAGGGCACTAAGACTTTCTTTTACAAATTTTATAATTTTAGCCTTTTATTTAGATCTAAGATATATTTTGAGTTAATTTTTGTATATGATGTGAGATAAAGTTTGAGGCTCATTTTAATGCATATGGCTATCCAATTCTTCAAATAATATTGTCCTTTTCCCCAGTGAGTTGCCCCAATACCTTTCTGTTCTCTGTGAAATATTTTTATTGAGAAATCTCTACACACATACAGTCCAACCATATTATACAGTCAGTGGCTCACAATATCATCACATAGTTGTGTATTCTACATCATCATTATTTTTAGAACATTTGCATCACTCCAGAAAAAGTAATAAAAAGAAGAAAAAAGAACTTGTATATCCCATACCGCTTACCCCTCCCTCTCATTGAGCAAAAGTATTTCAATCTACCCAATTTTTACCCTTTATCTCCTCCTATTATTTATTTATTTTTATCCTTTTTTTTTCAGTCATTTGTCTATGCCCTGTTAAAGGGAGCATCTGACACGAGGTTTTCACAATCACATAGTCACATTATAAAAGACTTATATATATATATATATCCTCTTCAGGAATCAAGACTACTAGAACACAGTTCAACAGTTTCAGGTACTTCCCTCTATCCACTCCAATACACCATAAACTGAAAAAGAATATCTATATAATGCATAAGAATAACATCCAGGATAACCTCTTAACTATGTTTGAAATCTCTCAACCACTGAGACTTTTATTTTGCCTCATTTCTCTCTTCCCCCTTTTGGTCAAGAAGACTTTCTCATTCCCATGACACCGGGTCCCAGCTCGTGCCCAGGAGTCAGGTCCTATGTTGCCAGGGAAATTTATACCCTGGGAGGCATGTCCCATGTAGTGGGGGAGGGCAGCGAGTTCACCTGCCAGATTGGCTTACAGAGAGAGGTCACATCTGAGCAACAAAAGAGGTTCTCTGAGGGTGACTCTTAGGCATAATTATCAGTAGGCTTAGCTTCTCCTTTGCAGGAATAAGCTTCATAGGAGCAAGCCCCAAGACTGAGGGTTCAGCCTACTGAATTGGTTGTCCCCACTCTTGTGAAAACAGCCCTGACACCTTTCTTGAAAATTAGTTAACCATATATGTATGAGTTTATTCCAGATTTTCCATTCTGCTTCATTGATCTATTTTTTTTATCTTTGCACCAATACTATGTAATCTTGATTGCTGTGGCTGTATAATAATAATGTCTTGAAACTAATAGCATTAGTCTGCCAACTTTGTTCTTCTTTTCTAAAGTTGTCTTTGGCTAGTCTAGGTCTTTTGCATTTTCATATATAATTTAGAATTGGTTTGTCAGTTCCTTTAGAAAACCTTCTGGGAATTTGATTTGGATTATGTAGAATTGATTGATCAACTTGAGAGAGAATTGCCATCTCAACACAGAGTTTTACATTCCATGAATACATTACTTCTCTCCTATTTTTAAGGCCTTCTTTAATTTCTCTCAGTAATGTTTTGTAGTTTTCAATGTTCACATCATACACATCTTTTGTGAAATTTATCCTTAAGTATTTTTTGCTCATTGCAAATAGTATTTTTTTTTGGGTTTTGGTTTTGTTTTTGTGTTTTTTTACATGGGCAGGCAGCAGGAAATGAACCCGGGTCTCTGGCATGGCAGGCAAGAACTCTGCCAGTGAGCCACCATTGCCCACCTGCAAATGGTTTTGTTTTTAGATTTCAATTTCTGATTGCTCATTACTACAATAGAGAAATACAATTAATTTTTGTAAATTGAACTTATATAGGTTTTCTTTATAGACAATCATATCATCTGCAAATAAAAACAGTTTTATTTCCCCTTTTCCAGTCAGGACACCTTTTCTTTTTCTTATTGCATTGGCTATAACTGTTGAATAGAACTGGGGTTGGGAGCCATCCTTACCTTCTTCCTTATCTTAGGAGGAAGGCATTCAGCCTTTCACCATTAAGTATGATGTATATTGTAGGTTTATTTTGTAGGGTTTTTTTGTAGTTGCTTATATAAGATTGAGGAAGTTCTCTTCTATTCCAAGTTTACTAAAAGTTCATATCAGGGATTTTGAATTTTGTCAAATGTTTTTTATGCACCTCTTAACATGATGATATATATTTTTTCTTAGTCTGCTAATATATGAACTACAGATTGGTTTTTGAAAGTTAAACTAACATTGTATTTCTGGGATAGAACCAACTTGGACATGATGTAGTAACCTTTTTATATATTATTAGATTTAATTTGCTAAAATTTTAAGGATTTTTTTGCATTTGTTTAATGCAAGATATCAGTCTGTAGTTTTCCTTTCCTGTAATGTCTGCCTGATTTCCGTATCAAAGCAATGATGAGTTCATAGAATGAGTTGGGAAATATTTTCTTCAATTTTCTGTAAGTGTTTGTATAGAATTGATAATATTTCATCCTTAAATGTTTGGTGGAATTGACCAGTGAAGCCATCCGCACCTGGAATTTTCTGTGTAGATAGAAATTCAATTTCTTTGGCTTTGATGGTTTGTGTCTTTCAAAAAAAAAAGTGCATTTCATATAAATTGCTGAATTTATTGGCATAAAGTTGTAAAACATTGAAGTTGTATTATCCCCTTAATGCTGTAAGAGATGTAGTGACTTCTCTTCTTTAATTCTAAATATTGGTAATTTTGTCTTCTCTCTTTTTCTTTAATTAGAAAAGTTGTAGATTTACAGAAAAATCATGCATAAAATACAGAGAATCCAGGGTGTGCACAGGTGGTTTAGTGGTAGAATGCTCCCCTTCCATGCAGGAGACCAGGGTTCAATTCCTGGACCATGTGCCCCACCCACCCACCAAAAAAACCACAAAGTTGTCATCTACCACCCTTGCATTAGTATGGTGCATTTGTTACAATTCACGAAAGAACACTTTTATAATTTTACTATTAACTACAGTACATTGCTTACAATAGAGGTCACTGTTGTTTTGTTGTGTAGTCCTATGTTTTTCTTTTTAACTTTTATACTAGTAACCTATGTAGAGCCTAAAATTTCCCCTTTTAACAATATCCAAATATCTGAGTGCTGCTAATTACGTTCACAATGTTGTGCTACCATCACCATCATCCATTACCAAGACTTTTCCATCAATCCAAATAGAAACTCTGTATAATTAAAGCATTATCTCCCCATTCCCTGTCTCCATCCTGGCCCCTGTTAACCTATATTCTAGTTTCTGACTCTATGAATTTGCTTATTCCATTTATTGGCTAGAACTATTGAATGGAACTGGGGTCAGGAGCCATCCTTACCTTCTTGTGAGATTATACAATATCAGTCCCTTTGTACTTTGTTTTTTTTTCTTGATCAGACTCAAGATCTGTCAATTTTATTGATCTTTTCAAAAAAAAAGATTTTGTTGATATTCTAGGTTTTTTTCTTTTTTGCTTTGTGTTTTAATGATTTCTGCTTCTTTTGAGCTTAATTTGCTCTTCTTTTTTTCTAGTTCCTTAAATTGGAAGATTGGGTCATTGATTTAAGACTTTTCTTCTTTTCTAATATAGGTGTACAGTGCTATAAATTTACTGCTAAGAACTGCTATGACTGTCCTACAGATTTTAGTACATTGTATTTTTATTTTTAATTATTTCAAAATACTTTCTAATTTCCCTTTTGATTTCTTCTTTCATCCAAGTTGTTCTAGTTTGCTAGCTGCTGGAATGCAATATAGCAGAAACAGAATGGCTTTTAACAAGGGGAACTTAATAAGTTGCTAGTTTACAGTTCTAAGGCCGAGAAAATGTCCAATTAAAACAAGTCTATGGAAATGTCTAATCAAAGGCATCCGGGGAAAGATACCTTGGTTCAAGAAGGCCAGCGATGTTCAACATTTCTCTCTCAGCTGGAAGGGCACATGGCGAACATGGCGGCATCTGCTGGCTTTCTCATGGCTCTGCCAAAAAAGGGACTCTCTCCAAAATGTTTCCTCTTTTAAAGGATTCCAGTAAACAACTCCACCTTCAATGGGTGGAGACACACCTCCATGAAAATCATCTAATCAAAAGTTAACACCCACAATTGGGTGGGTCACATCTCCATGGAAACAATCAAAATGCTCCCACCCAGCAATATTGAATGAAGATTAAAGGACATGGCTTTTCTGGGGTCCACCACAGATTCAAACTGCCACACAAGAATTATTTATAAGTGTGTTATTTAATTTCCAAATAGTTGGAGGTTTTCCCGACATCTTTCTATTACTCTAATAATTTTGTGGCCAGAGAACAGTTTGCATAATTTAAATCCTTTTAAATTTATTAGGACTTGTTTTATGGACCAGAATACATCCTATCTTGATAACTATTCTATGAACACTTGAAAGGAATATGCATCCTACCATTGTTGGGTGAGGTGTTCTAGAAATGACAATTAGACACAGTTGATTGATGGTATTATCCAGTTTTTCTATATCCTTGCTGACTTTCTGCCTACTTGTTCTAATAATTATTGAGAGATGGGTGTTAAAACTTCCAACTGTAATTGTGGATTTGTCTCTTTCTCCTTGCAATTCTATTAATTTTGCTGTATTTTGAGGCTCTATTTTGAAACTCTGTTATTAGGTACATAAATGTTTAGGATAATTATGTCCTCTTGATAATTAGACTTCTTTATCATCATGAAATAATTCTCTTTATCCCTGGTTATAGTCTTTGCTCTGAAAACTACTTTGTTTTATATGAATAGAAACTCTCCAGCTTTCTTTTAATGGCATATTATTTTCTAGCCTTCAATTTTTATCCTATTTTGTCTTTATATTTAAAGTGGATTTCTTTATAGGCAACATGCAATTGAGTCTCACATTTTATTTAACCTGAGAATCTCTGCCTATTAATTAAATTTAACATAATGATTAATATGGTTGATTTAAATCTACCACCTTGCTATTTGTTTTATAATTGTTCCATCTGCTCTTGGTTCCCTATTTTGTCTTTTATTCGTTCTTTTGAATTGATTTATTATGGTTTTTTTGTTAGAGAAGTTGTAGATATACGGAAATACATGCATAAAATATATTAAATACAGAGTTCCCATTTACTACCTGTGCCAGTTTGAATCTATTATGTACCCCAGAAAAGCCATGTTTTAATCCTGACCCACCTCAGAGAGGCATCCCTGGAGAAGCAAGCAAGGACACACAGAACCTCAAAACAACAGAATTTGGGAGTGAAGGACCAGAGATGCCCTCCCATGTGACATAGGAACACCAGATGCTATCAGCCTTGCTTCAGTGAAGCCATCCTCTTGTTGATGCCTTAAACTGGACATTTTCATGGTCTTAAAATTGCAACTTGTAACTTAATAAATCCCATTGTTAAAAGCCAACCCATTTCTGGTAGGTTGCATTTCGACAGGCTTAGCAAACCAAAATGAAGTCCTGTGTTTTTTCTTTTAATTTTTTATTCTAGTAACATATATACAACTTAAAATTTCCCCTTTTAACCACATTCACATACATAAGTCAGTATTGTTGATTACATTCAGAATCTTGTGCTACCATTGCTACTATCCATTAGCAAAACTTTACAGTCAACCCAAATAGAAATTCTGTATAATTTAAGCCCCTGGAAACCTACATTCTAGATTGTGGTTGTATGAGGTTACTTATTCTAATTATTTCATATCCATGAGCTCAAACAATATTTGTCCTTTTGAGTCTGGCTTTTTTTACTCAAATGTTGTCTTCAAGGTTCACCCAAGTTGCATGAATCAGAACTTCATTCTTTTTAAATGCTGAATAATATGCCATTATAATTATATAGAGCATTTTGTTTATCCATTCATCAGTTGATGGATACTTGGGTTGCTTCCATCTTTTGGCAATTGTAAAATAATGCTGCTATGAACCTCAGTGTGAAAATATCTGCTTGAATCCCTGTGTTTTAATTTTCAAGCTGCTGGAATGCAATATACCAGTACTTGAATGACATTTAAAAAGGGGAATTTAATAAATTGCAAGTGTAAAGTTCTAAGCCTATAAAAATGTCCAAACTAAGGCATCCAAGGAGAGATATCTTAATTCAAGGAAGGCCAATGGGTCATGAACACCTCTATCAGCTGTATATCCTTGTGGCTGGCATGTCCTGGTTCCTTGATTTCCCTTCGCTCCCTCCAGGTTTGACTTGCTTAACATCTTATGGCAATATCTGTTGGGCTTCAGGCATTTCCGAACATCTGTGTCTCTGTTCTCCAAGTGTCAGCATCTGTGTCAGCTCTACTCTTTCCAAGATAGTTCCTCTTTTAAAGGACTGCAGTAAACTAAGAAAGATCCCCTGATGAGGGGGGATCTCACTCATCAGTGGGCTGAGTCACTTCTCCATCTTATCAAAATATCGCATCCACAATTGGGCATGTCACATCTCTGTGGAGATAATCTAATCAAAAGTTTCCACATACAATGTTGGATCAGAATTGAAAGAAACAGCTGCCCTCACAATACTGGATCAGGATTAAAAACATGGCTTTTCTGGGGTACATAATACTTTCAAACTGGCACACTCTGCTTTCAGTTCTTTTGGACATATACCTAGTAGTGGGATTGCCATGTCATATAGTATTTATATACTCAGCTTTCTGAGGAACTGTGAAACTGTCTTTCACAGAGGCTGTATCATTTTACATTCCCACCAGCAATGAATGAGTGTTCCTATTTCTTCATATGTTCTCCAACACTTGTAATTTTCTCTTTTTTTAATAATAGCCATGCTAATGGGTGTGAAATGGTGTCTCATTGTGGTTTTGATTTGCATTTCTGTAATAGCTAATGATGTTGAGCAGTTTTTCATGTGATTTTTAGCCATCTGTTTTTCTTCTTTAGAGAAATGTCTATTCAAGTCTTTTACCTATTTATTAATTGGGTTGTTCGTCTTTTTATTGTTGATTTGTAGGACTTCTTTTTATATTCCGAACATTAAACCCTTATCAGATATGTGGCTTCCAAATATTTTCTCCCATTGAGTAGATTATCTTTTCATTTTTGTGATAAAGTCCATAGAAGCACAGAAAATTTTAATTTTGGTGAGGGTCCACCTCATTTATTTTTTTCCTTTGTTGTTTGTACTTTGGGTTAAATCTAAGAAAACATTGCCTGTGAAGTCATCTGGTCCTAGGCTTTTCTTTGTTGGGAGATTTTGTATATGTTTGTTTTGCTTTTTTTCTTTTTGCTTGAGGTTTTAAAATTTGTCATTGAATCATAAAATACATACAGACAAGAGTACAAATCTCACACATAATTCTAGAAGAATTTTTGTGCACTTGGTGTAACCAATCCTCAGATAATAGCGGGTTTTCTATTACTTTGAAAGAAATGTTTACGTATTTTGTGAAATTTAATTTATTAAATCCACACTTTTATATCTTCTTAAGTTTAATGAAGTAGTATTGTTTTTTAATTTTTTTTAATTAAACGTGTAAATTAACAAAAAGTGGGCTGAATGTTTAAATAGTTACAGGACTTTTGCCAAGACTTGGGGTGACACCCTCACAGTGCGGCCCAATGGCCCCTCGGAACCTCCTCCTCTACAGTTGGGAAACTGAGGCTCAAAGAAGCAGAATAGTCACAGCACATACAAGGACACTGAGGTGGCACCAGTCTGACTTTCCTGTCTTCCTCTAGGGGAGTCTCCTGGGAGGCCCAGTCCAGCCTGGAAACTGGGTCTCTTGGCAGGGATGGACAAACGTAAGTTTCCAAAATTGTTGGGAAGTTTTGATGACTGATTCTATCTCTTTACTGTAATTGGTCTGTTGAGATTTTCTGTTTCTTCTTGAGTTGGTGTAGGTTTTCCATGTGTGTATTAGTCATGGTTCTCTAGGGAAACAGAACTGACAGGAGATATCTGTAAATATTACAGGGTTTTCTAAAATTGTCTCATGCAACTGTGGGGTTGTGTGAGTCCAAATTCCATACGGAAGGCTGCAAGCTGAGAACTCCAAGGAAGGCTGCTGATGAATTTCCCAGAAGGATCTGACTGGCTGAAGCAGAGATGAAAATTCTCACTTCTGACTGCTGAAATCATCACTTCTCCTTTTAAAGTTTTTAACTAATAGGATGAGATATCTCTCATTGTTGAAGGCAATCTCTTCAGTTGATAGTAAATGTAATCAGCCATAGATGCAATCAAATCACCGATGATTTAAGTCCATGAAATGTCCTCCCAGTAACAATTAGGGCATTGTTTGCTTTTCCAAGTAACAAGGCCCCATTACCTGGCTAAGCTGACATGTGAACCTGACCATCACAGTCCACTCAGGACTGTACATATCACCTTAAACCATACTTAATCTCTAAATAAAACATAATAACAGACATGTTTTTCACTTAATAATACTCAGCTGTCCTGTAAATAACCTGAAGTGCACTAAATCTCTCCAGAATAGGGTGCAAGACCTGGGGTAATATTTAGTCTTAAGCTCGATATCCTATATCTAGTATAGAAATACTATGACATGAACAAATACAATTTATTCTATATGAGGGGATAAAATAGGGAAGAAAACAAATATTTGCTTTATCTACATATACAAATATACTAATAAGAAAACAAAGAAGAAATATTCATACAATCACAGTCCTTATTTCTGTAACTGGTCACATGGTCATAGTTCATATTTATTACTACCTTCTACTACCCATTCCATGTTCCCTTAACCTCAGCAAGCACTTCAGCTGGCCATGGTTCTTTACCAGATGAGGTGACCTAAACCATAATTCCTGAACTTTCTAGGCCATTGGTAGTCTTGTATGGATTGAGTTGTTGAGATTTTCCATTGACTTTAGTCATGGGGCATGGTAGTACTAAGGTATGCCCTAGCAGATCTTCTGTATTCCAGATAAACTCTTCCTTATCTCCATTGTGTAGTTGCAGTCCTATTTCCCCTTGATAGTCAGGATGAATCACATCAGCCAGTACAGTAATCTTTGCCTGTTGATTTAGAGACATGAGAATGCCAAAGTGGCCAGCTGGCAGCCTTAACTTCCAATTCAATGGAATCATTGTTTTGTCTCCTAGTGGAAGCACTCCTGTTGGAATTAAGACCTATAAACCAGAAGAGCTTAATGTTGCAGGGATAGGAAGCAAAAAATTTTCTAGTGGATC